>NC_091978.1:371280435-371580435 GCF_044704955.1 Pristiophorus japonicus
GCGACCCGAAGGCCAAGAAATTGCTAAGTATGCTGCAGATTTAAGAAGATTGGCTGCACCGGGTGATGTTGGCGACCACCTTAGCGAAGCACTAAGGGACATATTTGTTATCAGAATCGGCCACGAAGGCCTCCTCCACAAACTGCTCTCTGCGGACATCACGGTCACCCTGCAGAAGGCAATTAAAGTGAGCCAGGCTGACATGATTTCGGTCGGCGACTCCAGGCGAATACTGACCCAGGAGTCTAAACCGGCGAGCCCAGTGCACCGCATGGCTACTTCTAAAGTCAGAAATGCTGCCCCGAGTCCCGCAACCCTGAGTCCGCCACATGGGGCAAACCGGCTGGCCCCGTGCTGGAGCTACAAAGACTATGCATGCAAAGGCTGCAAAGAGAAAGGGCACCTTCAGAGAATGTGCAGAAAAAGCTTTACTCACCACGTCACTGAAGAGTTGGCTGATCACCGGGGCTCAGACACAGATGAAGACGAAACTGCTCAGCCCCTGGAAGAAGGGTATGGAATTTACACCTGCTCCACCAAATGTTTCCCGTGGAAGATGAAAGTAGACATCAAGGGAGTTCCAGTTTTGATGGAGATCGACACAGGGGCGAGCCAGTCTCTGATGAGCCAGACGACCTTTGAAAAACTTTGGATCAATCCCGCCAACTGACTAAAACTGTCTCCTGTCCAGGCAAAGCTGCTCACCTACACCAAAGGCAAAATCCCAGTCGTTGGCAGCGTGGGCCTCCAGGCCTCCCAGGGCAGCGTGATGAACAAACTCCCCCTGTGGACCGTTGCTGGCCATGGTCCAACGCTGCTGGGAAGAAGTTGGATGAAGCAGGTCCAAGTTGGTCAAGTGACGACGGCCTCCAGGCTCCAGCGATCGACATCCATATGCAGTTTTGGTTTCCATATTTACGAAAGGATATACTTGCTTTGGAGGCAGTTCAGAGAAGGTTCACTTGGTTGATTCCGGGGATGAGGGGGTTGACTTATGAGGAAAGGTTGAGTAGGTTGGGTCTCTACTCATTGGAATTCAGAAGAATGAGAGGTGACCTTATCGAAACGTATAAGATTATGAGGGGGCTTACAAGGTGGATGCAGAGAGGATGTTTCCACTGATGGGGGAGACTAGAACTAGGGGGCATGGTCTTAGTATAAGGGGCCACCCATTTAAAATGAGGAGAAATTTCTTCTCTCAGAGGGTTGTAAATCTGTGGAATTCGCTGCCCCAGAGAGCTGTGGAGGCTGGGACATTGAATATATTTAAGACAGAAATATACAGTTTCTTAAACGATAAGGGAATAAGGGGTTATGGGAAGCGGGCGGGGAAGTGGAGCTGAGTCCATGATCGGATCAGCCATGATCGTATTAAATGGCGGAGCAGGCTCGAGGGGCTGTATGGCTGACTCCTGCTCCTATTTCTTACTTCCGAGTGTCACTCTGAAAATTCCGGCCCCCCTTAGTGGCCATAGATAATGGAGGTGTTCCTGCTCCCAAGGCTAATGATCTGCCGTCCCCAGGGTTCCTGCCCACAGCACAGCTCCCCCCCACCCACACCCTGAGCAGCGTTCCTGTCACGCAGGGCTTGTTTGGAACAGCTGCAGTCGGGGAGTCTGCCTTTAAATTACAAAAATAAATATACTGGCATCACTGCTTCGGGCTGCCCCAGACCCCCTGGCACGGGTGGCCAACAACCCCCCCCCCCCACATCTCCTCCAGGCCTTGCCTCCCCACCCCCAACTCTGTGCCCAGTGACCCATTCCCGCACCACAGGAGAGTGCCCACTGCACAGAGAAAAGAAAGACTTGCATTTATATAGTGCCTTTCAAAACCTCAGGCGGTCCCAAAGCGTTTACAGCCACTGAAGTACTTTTGGAGTGTAGTCACTGTTGTAATGTGGGAAATGCGGCAGCCAATTTGCGCACAGCAAGCTCCCACACACAGCAATGTGATAATGACCAGATAATCTGTTGGTTGAGGGATAAATATTGGTCCCAGGGCACCGGGGTTAACTCTTCTGTTCTTCTTCAAAATAGTGTCATGGGTTCTTTTATGTCAACCTGAGAGAGCAGACAGGGCTTTGGTGTAACGTCTCATCTGAAAGACAGCACCTCTAACAGTGCAGTGATCCCTCAGTACTGCCCCTCCGACAGTACGGCACTCCCTCAGTACTGCCCCTCCGACAGTGCGGCACTCCCTCAGTACTGCCCCTCCGACAGTGTGGCACTCCTTCTGTACTGCCTCTCAGACAGTGCGGCACTCCCTCAGTACTGCCCTTCCGACAGTACGGCACTCCCTCAGTACTGCCCCTCCGACAGTGCAGCACTCCCTCAGTACTGCACTGGGAGTATCAGCCTAGATTTATGTGTTCAAAGCCCTGAAGGGGGTATTGAACCCACAACCTTCTGACTCTGAGGCCAGAAGTGCAGCCCACTGAGCCACGACTGACACTTTGTCAATCACCTAAAATCTGTGCCCTCTGGTTATCAAAGCTTCAGCCTTTGGAAACAGTTGCTCTTTATTGACTCTCTCTAATCGCTTCGTGATTTTAAACTCCTCGATCAAATTACAGCAATTTGTGAAATTAAGAAAATACTGGGTAAGCCTTCAATCCTTGTGCTTTTTCTGCCGTAATACTTATGTCACCCAACGCTGCCGTCTAGGGATCCCCTCTGGCCACGGTCACATGATTCCCTCAAAATGCTTGCTCAGTAAGCCACGAGACTCGATAGGACCTGTGGATCCAGGAAAACAGCGCTTAACGTGGAGAGACAGATTCCAGTATCTGCTGCATGAGGGAATTATGGTGTCGGAAATGTAATTTGACGTGGCCTATAATTAAATTGTTCTTACAGCTTCCAGGTCACGTGATCCGAGGTAGTCAACCTTTCATTGGCTTCTCCTCTAGAATCACAGAACGAGACTGAGGGACCTGGGGGTCCTTGTACAGAGCGACCTGGGGGTCCTTGTACAGAGGAACCTGGGGGTCCTTGTACAGAGCGACCTAGGGGTCCTTGTACAGAGGAACCTGGGGGTCCTTGTACAGAGAGACCTGGGGGTCCTTGTACAGAGGAACCTGGGGGTCCTTGTACAGAGAGACCTGGGGGTCCTTGTACAGAGAGACCTGGGGGTCCTTGTACAGAGGGACCTGGGGGTCTGTGTACAGAGAGACCTGGGGGTCCATGTACAGAGCGACCTGGGGGTCCTTGTACAGAGGAACCTGGGGGTCCTTGTACAGAGGGACCTGGGGGTCCGTGTACAGAGAGACCTGGGGGTCCTTGTACAGAGAGACCTGGGGGTCCTTGCACAGAGGGACCTGGGGGTCCTTATACAGAGGAACCTGGGGGTCCTTGTACAGAGAGACCTGGGGGTCCGTGTACAGAGAGACCTGGGGGTCTGTGTACAGAGGGACCTGGGGGTCCATGACAGAGCGACCTGGGGATCCTTGTACAGAGAGACCTGGGGGTCCTTGTACAGAGGGACCTGGGGATCCGTGTACAGAGGGACCTGGGGGTCCTTGTACAGAGGGACCTGGGGGTCCTTGTACAGAGGGGCCTGGGGATCCATGTACAGAGGGACCTGGGGGTCCGTGTACAGAGAGACCTGGGGATCCGTGTACAGAGGGACCTGGGGGTCCTTGTACAGAGAGACCTGGGGATCCGTGTACAGAGGGACCTGGGGGTCCGTGTACAGAGAGACCTGGGGTTCCTTGTACAGAGAGACCTGGGGGTCCTTGTACAGAGAGACCTGGGGGTCCGTGTACAGAGTGACCTGGGGGTCCTTGTAAGTGAAACACAAAAAGTTAGTATGCAGGTACAGCAAGTGATCAGGAAGGCAAATGGAATGTTGGCCTTTATTGCAAGGGGGATAGAGTATAAAAGCAGAGAAGTCCTGCTACAACTGTACAGGGTATTGGTGAGGCCACACCTGGAGTACTGCGTGCAGTTTTGGTCTCCGTATTTAAGGAAGGATATACTTGCATTGGAGGCAGTTCAGAGAAGGTTCACGAGGTTGTTTCCTGAGATGAAGGGATTGTCTTATGAGGAAAGGTTGAGTAGGTTGGGCCGCTACACATTGGTGTTTAGAAGAATGAGAGGTGATCTTATTGAAATGTATAAGATTCTGAGGGGGCTTGACAGGGTAGATGCAGAGAGGATGTTTCCCCTCGTGGGGGACATAGTCTCAGAATAAGGGGCCGCCCATTTAAAACTGAGACGAGGAGGAATTTCTTCTCTCAGAGGGTTGTGTATCTTTGGAATTCTCTGCCCCAGAGAGCAGTGGGGGCTGGGTCATTGAACATATTTAAGGTGGAGATAGATTTTTGAGCGATAAGGGAGTCAAGTGTTATGGAGATAGAACAGGAAAGTGGAGTTGAGGTCGAAGATCAGCCATGATCGCATTGAATGTGGAGCAGGCTCGAGGGGCCGAATGGCCGACTCTGGCTCCTATTTCTTATGTTGTAGAAGGAGGCCATTCGGCTCCTCGACTCTGCGCCAGCTCTTTCGAAGAGCGATCCCGTCAGTCCCCCTCCCCCCGCCCTTTCCCCGCATCCCGGCAATTGTTTCTCCTTCCAGTATTTATCCAATCCCCTTTTGAAAGCAGTGATTGCTCCCATCTGTCCCTACCGCCCTATCAAGCAGTCCGTTCCAAACCCTCACCACTCGCTGTGTAAAAAGGTCTTTCCTTGTGTTGCCCTCCGCCAATCACCTTCAATCTGTGCCCCCTGGTTACCAACCCTTCCACCAATGGGAACAGTTTCTCTTTATTTACTCTCTCTAAACCCTTCATGGTTTTAAACAGTTCGATCAAAGCTCCTCTTAGCCTCCCCTGCTCTGAGGAAAACAACCCCAGCTTCTCCAGCCTCTCCCCGTAACTATATTTTGTGTAACGTACCCTCTACTCCATTTATAAAAAACAGTCCGCCATTAGTTCCACAGAACCATTGTCAATGACCTTACTCTGCATCTCCCAACAACAATCGATCAGCGACACCATCAACAGCAACCTTCGCAAGGTCATTGGATCGATGCTGAAAAAGGAAAATAGTTTCCGGGCTGTGGGGAAAGAGCGGGGGGAGTGGGACTGATTGGATCGCTCTGTCACAGAGCCGGCACAGGCTCGGTGGGCCCAATGGCCTCCTTCTGTACTGTGATTCTATGAAATGACGAGAGCAAGCCTGCTACATGAGGCATGGCCATTAACCTCCATGATGTGTTGCCGATGATCAGAGCCCAGCAGCATTGTGATGGAATGTGCAGTTATTTAATGCGAGGGCACGAAGGACTACATGGGTATATCCGGACTTGCAGACATCCTTGAAAGGTGTCAGCCGTGGCTCGTGGGTAGAGCACTAGCCTCTGACTTGAGCACAAATACTCCAGGCTGACACTCCATGGCAGTGCTGAGGGAGGGCCGCACTGTCGGAGGGGCAGTGCTGAGGGAGGGCCGCACTGTCGGAGGGGCAGTGCTGAGGGAGGGCCGCGCTGTTGGAGGTGCAGTGCTGAGGGAGCGCCGCACTGTCGGAGGGGCAGTACTGAGGGAGCACCGCACTGTTGGAGGGGCAGTACTGAGGAAGCACTGCACTGTCGGAGGGGCAGTACTGAGGTAGCGCTGCACTGTCGGAGGGGTAGTACTGAGGGAGCGCCGCACTGTCGGAGGGGCAGTACTGAGGGAAAACCGCACTGTCGGAGGAGCAGTGCTGAGGGAGCGCCGCACTGTCGGAGGGGCAGTACTGAGGAAGCACTGCACTGTCGGAGGAGCAGTGCTGAGGGAGCGCCGCACTGTCGGAGGGGCAGTACTGAGGGAGCACCGCACTGTCAGAGGAGCAGTGCTGAGGGAGCGCCGCACTGTCGGAGGGTAGTACTGAGGGAGAGCCGCACTGTCGGAGGGGCAGTACTGAGGAAGCACTGCACTGTCGGAGGAGCAGTGCTGAGGGAGCGCCGCACTGTCGGAGGGTAGTACTGAGGGAGAGCCGCACTGTCGGAGGGGCAGTACTGAGGGAGCACCGCACTGTCGGAGGAGCAGTGCTGAGGGAGTGCCGCACTGTCGGAGGGGCAGTACTAAGGGAGCGCCGCACTGTCAGAGGGGCAGTACTGAGTGAGCGCCAGACTGTCGGAGGGGCAGTACTGAGGAAGCACCGCACTGTCGGAGGGGCAGAACTGAGGAAGCACTGCACTGTCGGAGGGGCAGTACTGAGGGAGCGCTGCACTGTCGGAGGGGCAGTGCTGAGTGAGCGCCACTCTGTCGGAGGGGCAGTACTGAGGGAGTACCGGACTGTCGGAGGGGCAGTACTGAGGGAGCGCCGCACTGTCGGAGGGTAGTACTGAGGGAGAGCCGCACTGTCGGAGGGGCAGTACTGAGGGAGCACTGCACTGTCGGAGGGGCAGTGCTGAGTGAGCGCCGCTCTGTCAGAGGGGCAGTACTGAGGGAGTGCCGGACTGTCGGAGGGGCAGTACTGAGGGAGTGCTGCACTGTCGGAGGGGCAGTACTGAGGGAGTGCCGGACTGTCGGAGGGGCAGTACTGAGGGAGTGCTGCACTATCGGAGGTGCCGTCTTTCAGATGTGACATTAAACCGAGGCCCCGTCTGCCCCCTCAGGTGGATGTAAAAGATCCCATGGCACAACTTTGAAGAAGAGCAGGGGAGTTCTCCCCTGTGTCCTGGGGCCAATATTTATCCCTCAATCAACATCACTAAAACAGATTATCTGGTCATTATCACATTGCTGTTTGTGGGAGCTTGCTGTGCGCAAAGTGGCTGCCGTGTTTCCCACATTACAACAGTGACTACACTCCAAAAAGTACTTCATTGGCTGTAAAGTGCTTGGGGATGTCCAGTGGTCGTGAAAGGCGCTATGTAAATGCAAGTCTTTCTTTCTTTCTCTTGGTGGTTTCAGTTATTCACGGAGAAAGACGGGAATTTTCTACATCTGGCAAATAACACATCACCAGCTTAATTTATCAGTGCGAGCCATATTGACTGACGTTACTGATTCGCTCTGTGGCAGCCTAGAATGAGTGCAATGTAAAATATTACGGCGGAGGTGATCGTGTCAGCTACTGGCAGTGCGGTGCCTGTCATGGAGAGCGGGCAGGAGATTATCTTGAGCAAGCAACAACGACAACTTGCATTTATATAGCGCCTTTAATGTAATAAAACGTCCCAAGGCGCTTCACAGGAGCATTATCAAACATCATTTGACACCAGGCCCCATAAGGAGATACACAAAGGGACAGGTGACCAAAAGCTTAGCCAATGAGGAAGGTCTTAAGGAGCGTCTTAAAGGAGGGGAGAGAGGCGGAGAGGTTTAGGAAGGGAGTTCCGGAGCTTGGGGCCCAGGTAGCTGAAGGCACGGCCACCGATGGTGGAGCGATGGAAATTAGGGATGCTCAAGAGGCCGGAATTGGATCACCAGACTGATTCCCGGGATGGCGGGACTGACATATCAAGAAAGACTGGATCAACTGGGCATGTATTCACTGGAGTTCAGAAGAATGAGAGGGGATCTCATAGAAACGTTTCAAATTCTGACGGGTTTAGACAGGTTAGATGCAGGAAGAATGTCCCCAATGTTGGGGAAGTCCAGAACCAGGGGTCACAGTCTAAGGATAAGGGGGAAGCCATTTAGGACCGAGATGAGGAGAAACTTCTTCACCCAGAGAGTGGTGAACCTGTGGAATTCTCTACCACAGAAAGTTGTTGAGGCCAATTTACGAAATATATTCAAAAGGGAGTTAGATGTAGTCCTTACTACTCGGGAGATCAAGGGGTATGGCGAGAAAGCAGGAATGGGGTACTGAAGTTGCATGTCCAGCCATGAACTCATTGAATGGTGGTGCAGGCTCGAAGGGCTGAATGGCCTACTCCTGCATCTATTTTCTATGTTTTTATGTTTCTATGGAGGAGCGCAGAGCAGATTACTTGGTCAATCTTCTCATTGCTGTTTGTGAGACCCTGCTGGGTGCCTAGAAAAACAACCGTGACTACATTTCGAAAGTAATTAATTGGCTGTGAAGCAATTTGGGACGTCCTGAGGATGTGAAAGGTGCTATATAAATGCAAGTCTTTCTTCAATTTCCTTTAGTACCACTCAGGTACTGCAGGGAACAAAACGCATGTTTTGCTTCCAGTTTCTGCAAAAACAGTTATGTTGACCCCATGATATATATATTACTTGTAAATAGGAGTTTACGTTGGGAATTTTGTGTTAAAGATTGCTAAAATCATCACAGTGGATAGATTAATTAAGAACATGAACTAGGAGCAGGAGTCGGCCATTCGGCCCCTCGAGTCTGCTCCGCCATTCAATGAGATCATGGCTGATCTTCGACCTCAACTCAACTTTCCCGCCCGATCCCTCGATTCCCCGAGAGTCCAAAAATCTATCGATCCCACCCTTGAATATACTCAAAGACTGAGCCTCCACAGCCCTCTGGGGCAGAGAATTCCAAAGATTCACCACCCTCTGAGTGAAGAAATTCCTCCTCATCTCAGTCCTAAATGGCCGACCCCTTATCCTGAGACTGTGACCCCTGGTTCTAGACTCCCCAGCCCGGGGGAAACATCCTCCCTGCATCTACCCTGTCAAGCCCCCTCAGAATTTATTTTCTAAGTTTCAATGAGATCACCTCTCATTCTTCAGTATAGACCCAATCTACACAATCTCTGCTCACAGGACAACGCTTTCATCCCAGGACTCAATCGAGTGAACTCTGTTGCACCACCTCTAAGACAAGTCAGCAGTTTTCTAAAATATCAAACGTACAAAGCAACGATTCTCCGAACTGCTGAAGATTATACAGAAAACACGGTAATGCAAATAAAGACACATCCATTTGGGTGTACCATATTGCACCACGAACAAAGAATGGATGTTCGTGTTGTGAAGATAGAAAGATAGCTCCTGTAATGTACATTAATATACAATGTAGCTCCCTTAATGTACATTAATACAACAACAACTTTGATTTATTTATAGCGCCTTTAACGTAGTAAAATGTCCCAAGGCACTTCGCAGGAGTGTTACAAGAAAAAAACAGATAAATTTGACATAAGTAGAAATTAGCGCAGGTGACTAAAAGCTTGGTCAAAGAGGTAGGTTTTAAGGAGTGTCTTGAAGGAGGAGAGAGAGGTAGAGAGGTAGAGAGAGGTTTAGGGAGGGAGTTCCAGAGCTTGGGGCCCCGGCAACAGAAGGCACGGCCACCGATGGTGGAGTGATTATAATCAGGGATGCTCAGGAGGGCAGAATTAGAGGAGCGCAGACATCTCGGGGGGTTGTGGGGCTAGAGGAGATTACAGAGATAATATTTGATGTTGCTCCCTTAATGTATATTAATATACAGTGCAGCTCCCTCAGTGTAAATGTATACAGAATGTACCACAATCCAGGTATGCGTGTTGTCAGACTATTTGTCTAACATCCAGTCATGGACGAGCCAAAGGTTGTGAAAGAAAAGCAATGGGAAGATCATGCCCTTGACACCAATTCCTTCCCCCTCCCCGGCTGAACCAGACCGTTTGCAGTTCCGCCATCTGGTTTGGCCCCAAGCTGAGTTTCTGGACCCATATCCTCTCCTTCACAATGAAGCGCCTTCTTCCACTTCCATAACACCACCTGTCTTCACCCCTGCATCAGCCCACCTCCCACTGGGAGCCTCGTCCACTGCATTGTTACCCACAGGCTCAGCTATTGCAATGATCTCTTGGTCAACCTCCCATCCCTCATCTTTCCATATACCTCAGCTCATCCAGAACCTAGCTACCAATCATCACAGGAATCGAGGAAGACTTGCTTCCACTCTGAAAGTGAGTCCTCAGGTAACTGAACAGTCCAATACGGGAATTACAGTCTCTGTCACAGGTGGGACAGACAGTGGTTGAAGGAAAGGGTGGGTGGGGAGTCTGGTTTGCCGCACGCTCCTTCCGCTGCCTGCGCTTGGTTTCTGCATGCTCTCGGCGACGAGACTCGAGGTGCTCAGCGCCCTCCCGGATGCACTTCCTCCACTTAGGGCAGTCTTTGGCCAGGGACTCCCAGGTGTCGATGGGGATATTGCACTTTATCAGGGAGACTTTGAGGGTGTCCCTGGGCTCGCTTGCCATGAAGGAGTCTTGTGTCGGGCATGTGGACAATGTGGCCCGCCCAGCGGAGCTGATCGAGTGTGGTCAGTGCTTCGATGCTGGGGATGTTGGCCTGATCGAGAACACTAACGTTGGTGCGTCTGTCCTCCCAGGGCAGCTACCACTATCCTATCATAGAATCATAGAGTAGTGCAGCAAGGAAGAAGGCCATTCGGCCGGCTCTTTCGAAGAGCAAAAGACAGATTGCAGCACCACAAATACTGGCAGCGGTGAGATTCATGCACGAGACCTTGTAGAGACTGGAGCCTAAATCCAGGACTTTAGACAGCTCAAGTCACACTCCCCTTGCTGACCCACGTTAGATCCTGTCCCATTCACCCCCTTCACCCCAACACAAACATTTAAATTCTCATCATCGTCTTTAAGTTCCTTCACGACCTCGCTTCTCCCTATCTCTGTAACTTCCTGCCACCCTCCAACCCAAACTCTCCCTCCCTCTGGCTCTGCCCCCTTGTGCATCCCAGAGCTCTTGTCTCTACCAAGGGCAGCCACACTTTCAGCCGGCCGAGCCCCACATTCTCCAATTCCCTCCCTTAATCCCTCACCTCCTTAAAGCCCACCTCTTTGGTCACTCCTCCTAATGCCTCCTTTCTAGGCTCCTTTCCCACATTACAACAGTGACTACACTCCAAAAGTACTTCATTGGCTGTAAAGCGCTTTGAGACGTCCGGTGTGGGAAAGGCGCTATATAAATGCAGGTCTTTCTTTTGGCGTCCATTGTAAACCACTTTGGGCTGTTTTTCCTCATTCATCATCATCATCATTGGCGGTCCCTCGAATGAGGATGACTTGCTTCCACACCAACAGAGATCAGTTCGCTGATATTCCAGTCCTGAACTCTAGGGGTGGAAGATGCCTGTGGGTGGATTGTTTTAACGTGGGGTGACCGTTGCACACCAGCCACCACACGGGCTTGACAGAGCGAGGTCTTGGTCCAGGGGCAAGGATTAACCAGGACGACTGGAGACCAGCTCTGCTGCACGGACCTAGTGCGCTCACATATCGCAGTGTGGGCTGGGCCCGTGCTGCCCCTGGGCCTTTGCCTCTTCTGGGCCCAGAATGTTTTGTGGCAGAGGAGCGGCGAGAGATCGGGGCGGAGGAGCGGCGAGGGATCGGGGCGGAGGAGCAGCGAGGGATCGGTGCGGTGGAGCGGCGAGAGATCGGGGCGGAGGAGCGGCGAGAGATCGGGGGCGGAGGATCGGCGAGAGATCGGGGCGGAGGAGCGGCGAGAGATCGGGGCGGAGGAGCGGCGAGAGATCGGGGCGGAGGAGCGGCGAGAGATCGGGGCGGAGGAGCGGCGAGAGATCGGGGCGGAGGAGCGGCGAGAGATCGGGGCGGAGGAGCGGCGAGAGATCGGGGCGGAGGAGCGGCGAGAGATCGGGGCGGAGGAGCGGCGAGAGATCGGGGCGGAGGAGCGGCGAGAGATCGGTGCGGTGGAGCGGCGAGAGATCGGGGCGGAGGAGCGGCGAGAGATCGGGGCGGAGGAGCGGCGAGAGATCGTGGCGGAGGTGTGGTGAATGTTTGTGGCGGAGGAACAACGAGAGATCCTGGCGGAGGTGCGACAAAAGAGGGTTCCTCATTAAGGGTGTTGTTTAAATGCAAGGTGATGGTTGCACATGTCATATCTCCCAAAGTGCCAATCCTTCTCAGTGACAGAGACCGATCCCTTTCCGTGAACGACAGAAGTGAATAGTGACTGAATGGCTCAATCAGGAATTATTCATCACTGAGATTTGTGAAGATTTGACACGATGAAAGAAAGTATAACCCTCTGAACTAAATTGCAGTGTCTGTATCGGTGCGGTGGGTGCCACTAAGCAGCAATTAGAGGATTACTGTCACCCTGGGAGGAGAATATAAGGGGAATACAGTGCAGCTCCCCAGCACAGGCTGCTCACTGTACTGACAGCTCGGGCAGCCATGGACAGGCAAGCAGCTGCTCTCGCACTCTGTGCCTTCGTAGCTTTACAACTGACCGCAGCTCAAAGTAAGTTCCTTCTCTCAAAATGTTCAGCAGTTATCTTTACAATGTTACCGCCAGTCTGTGAAGCTTCTGCGGAAATAAGTTTTTAAAATATGTCTTAAAAGAAATTAGAATGGTCAGATGCATTTAAAAAGCACATTTCTGATCTCTCCAGAAAAATGTCTTGTGAATTTTGTAGCACTGAAGGGTCGGTAACCAGAGGGACACAGCTTGAAGATAATCGGCGAGAGAACCAGAGGGGGAGATGGGAAGAATGTTTTTACGCAGCGAGTTGTTGTGACCGGGAACGCGCTGCCTGAAAGGGCGGTGGGAGCAGATTCAATCGTGACTTTAAAACAGGGAATTGGATAAATACTCAATGGGGGAGAAATGTGCCGGGCTGTGGGGAAAGATTGGGGGGAGTGGGACTGAGTGGATCGCTCTGTCACAGAGCCGGCACAGGCTCGATGGGCCCATTGGCCTCCTCCTGTGCTGTACCATTCTATGATTCTATGAGTAGGGAGTTGTATTTAAAGACTGATTAGTCTGTGCATTGAAATATTTATTTTGAAGTAAAGACGTTAATACAGTTAGGATTTTAGTTCTAATAATATTCAGTAAATGACATAGAATGTACGGCACAGGAACAGGCCACTGGGCCCCACCGCTCCGTGCCGGGGTTTATGTCCCACCGCTCCGTGCCGGGGTTTATGTCCCACCGCTCCGTGCCGGGGTTTATGTCCCACCGCTCCGTGCCGGGGTTTATGCTCCACACCAGCCCCCTCCCACCCCTCTCCATCTCACCCCATCACCATATCCTTCTATTCCTTTCTCCCCCATGTGTTTATCTGGCTTCACATGTGGCTCAGTGGGTAGTACACTCACCTCTGAGCCAGAAGGTCATGGATTCAAGTCCCACTCCAGGGACTTGAGTACAAACAAAATCTAGGCTGACACTCCCAGTGCAGTGCTGAGGGAGCCCTGCACTGTCAGAGGGGCAGTACTGAGGGAGTGCCGCACTGTTGGAGGGACAGTACTGAGGGAGCGCTGCACTGTCGGAGGGGCAGTGCTGAGGGAGCCCTGCACTGTTGGAGGGGCAGTACTGAGGGAGCGCTGCACTGTCGGAGGGACAGTGCTGAGGGAGCTCTGCATTGTCGGAGGGGCAGTACTGAGGGAGTGCTGCACTGTCGGAGGGGCAGTACTGAGGGAGTGCTGCACTGTTGGAGGGACAGTACTGAGGGAGCACCGCACTTTCGGAGGGGCAGTACTGAGGGAGTGCTGCACTGTCGGAGAGGCAGTGCTGAGGGAGTGCCGCACTGTCGGAGGGGCAGTACTGAAGGAGCCCTGCACTGTTGGAGGTGCCGTCTTTTGGATGAGATGTTAAACCGAGGCCTCGTCTGTCCTGTCAAGTGGATGTAAAAGATCCCATGGCACTATTTCAAAGAAGAGCAGGGGAGTTATTCCCGGTGTCCTGGTGCCAATATTTATCCCTCAATCAACATCACGAAAGCAGATTAGCTGGTCATTATCACCTTACCATTTGTGGGAGCTTGCTATGCACAAATTGACTGCCGCGATTCCCACATTACAAAAGCGACTGTACTTTAAAAGTACTTCATTGGCTGTAAAGCGCTTTGAGACATCTGGTGGTCATGAAAGGCGCTATAGAAATACAAGTCTTTCTTTTTAAATGCACAGCTCCTTGAGTCATAGATTAGAAATTATAGTCAGGAATGGAGTGAACACACTGTTCTTTCCCAGTCTGTGACTCTATCCACTAAAGAAAACTGAGCATTTAGTTTGTCATGTCCTGGATTCACCTTTTGCACCTCTCTTCTATAAGCTCACCTGTCAGAGGCCTCCTCTCAAAGCCCCAGGCAGTGGAAGGCACGGCCACCAATGGTGGAGCAAAGGAAATCGGGGGTACCCAAGAGGCCAGAATTGGAGGAGCACAAAGATCACAGAGGGTTGTGGGGCTGGAGGAGGTTGCAGAGATAGGGAGGGGGGAGGAAGCCATGGAGGGATTTGAAAGCAAGGATGAGAATTTTTAAATCGAGGCGTTGCCAGACCGGGAGCCAATGTCGGTCAGCGAGCACATAGGATGATGGGTGAACGGGACTTGGTGCGAGTTAGGACACGGGGCAGTGAGCACAGGGGGTGATGGGTGAACGGGACTTGGTGCGAGTTAGGACACGGGGCAGTGAGCACAGAGGCTGATGGGTGAACGGGACTTGGTGCGAGTTAGGACACGGGGCAGTGAGCACAGGGGGTGATGGGTGAACGGGACTCGGTGCGAGTTAGGACACGGGGCAGTGAGCACAGAGGATGATGGGTGAACGGGACTTGGAGCAAATTAAGTCACAGGCACCAGAGTTTTGGATGAGCTGAACTTTACCGAGTGTGCAAGGTGGGAGGCCGGCCAGTCTTATATCTTAAAGAACATAACATAGGAGCAGGAGTCGGCCGTTCGGCCCCTCGAGCCTGCTCCGCCATTCAATACGATCATGGCTGATCTGATCATGGACTCAGCTCCACTTCCCCACCCGCTCCCCATAACCCTTCACTCCCTTATCACTCAAAAATCTGTCTATCTCTACTGTAAATATACTCAATGACCCAGCCCCCACAGCTCTCTGGGGCAGAGAATTCCACAGATTTACAACTCTCTGAGAGAAGAAATCCCTCCTCATCTCAGTTTTAAATGGGCGGCCCCTTATTCTGAAATTATGTCCCCTAGTTCTAGATTCCCCCACGAGGGGAAACATTCTCTCTGCATCTATCCTGTCAAGCCCCCTCAGAATCTTATACGTTTCAATAAGATCACCTCTCATTCTTCTAAACTCCAATGAGTTCGGGCCCAACCTGTTCAACCTTTCTTCACAAGTCAATCTCTTCATCTCAAGAATCAATCTCATGCACCTTCTCTGAACTGCCTCCAATGTATATCCTTCCTTAAATACGGAGACCAAAACTGTACGCAGTACTCCAGGTGTGGCCTCACCAATACCCTGTACAGTTGTAGCAGGACTTCTCTGCTTTTATACTCTATCCCCCTTGCAATAAAGGCCAACATTCCATTTGCCTTCCTGATTACTTGCTGTACCTGCATGCTAACTTTTTGTGTTTCATGTCAAGAACCTCCAGACCCCTCCGTACTGGAGCATTTGTAACCTCTCTCCATTTAAACAATAATTTGCTTTTTTATTCTTCCTACCAAAGTGGATAACTCACATTTTTCCACATTATAGTCCACCTGCTAAATTTTTGCCCCTTAAACTGATTAAAACCCAGGTGAGAATTGCAGATGGAGGAGGGGTATGATGAACGCTCGTTTGCCAATACTGCCGGCAATAGTTTTTTAGTCAATGCTGGTTTTATGAATGTTGCAGGAAAGATGTTCAATCTTTCAGAAGCCCCTGTAAATCCCTCAATGAAGAGCCATAATCCCCTTCTATACTGCTGCTGTGTTAGGGGTCTAGGTGGAACATTCGAATCCTGTGAACCCTGATCCTGTGGACACAGTCATCTCCTGATCGCCCTTTACTTATTCTCTGACCTTCTGTCCATCCATCGCCCACCCCTACCCCCATACGCCCCATTCGCTCCACCACCGGTGGCCGTGCCTTCAGCTGCCTGGGCCCCGGGCTCTGGAACTCCCTCCCTAAACCCCTCCACCTCTCTCTACCTCATGCAAAAGCGAAATGCTACGTATGCTGGAAATCTTAGAAAGGAAGAGAAAATGCTGGAAATACCTTTGAGAAAGGAGCAGAGTTAGCGTTTCAGGCCGATGACCCTTTCGTCAGAACTGGAAGAAGCTAGAGATGAGACGGGATTTAAGCAAGTGCAGGGCAGGGGAAAGTGGGGGAGGGGAGGAAAGACAAAAGGGAAGGTCTGTGATAGGGTGGAAGGCAGGAGAGATTAGAGAGACAAAAGGGATGGTGGTGCGCGGCAAAAGGAGACGGTAATGGGACAGGTAAAGACACAAACTATGGGTCTGGATAGGGTGTAAATAGGAATGGCACAATTACCAATAAAACTCGCCGTCCGATAATTGTGACAGAGATTGTGAACTGATTTTTATCGTACACATTGTCTAACGGAATTGGAATCGAAATTGCTCTCAGTAAATAACTGTGTTTCTCCTTTTCTTAGCTGTTAATCATGACATCACAATCGATACTGAAGATAAGAACTGTCTGACCAATCCCGATCACCCAGATTGCCAGCAGGCACAAATCATCGCACCAACAGACCAAGGTATGTAAATCAGAACTAAAGTGTTGTCCGCATCGTTACCTCTGGTGCCCCCTAAGGATCTATCCTTGGCTCTCTCCTATTCCCCATCTACATGTTGCTCCTTGGCGACATCGTCCGGAAACACGGCGACAGTTTCCACATGTACGCTGACGACACCCAGCTCTCCCTCACCCCCACTTCTCTCTACCCCTCCACCGTTTCTATATCGTCAGATGGCTTGTCCGACATCCAGTTCTGGATGAGCAAGGATTTTCTCCATTGAGATGTTGTGGAAGACCGAAGCCATTGTTTTCGGTCCCTGCCACAAACTCCATTCCCTAACCACTGATTCCATCCCTCTCCCCAACTCCTGTCTGAGGCTGAACCACACTATTCGCAACCTTTGTCATGTTTTACCCTGAAATGAGCTTCCGGTCACATATCCGCGGCATAACTAAGACCGCCTATTTCTACCTCTGTAACATCGGCCGTCTCTGTCCTTGCCTCAGCTAATTTGCTGCTGAAACCCTCATCCATGTCTTTGTTACCTCTAGACTTGACTATTCCAACGCACTCCGGGTTGGCCTCCCACATTCTACCCTACGTAAACCTGAGGTTATCCAAAACTCAGCTGCCCCGTGTCCTAACTCGCACCAAGTCCCACTCACCCATCACCCCCTGTGCTCGCTGACCCGTGTCCTAACTCGCACCAAGTCCCGCTCACCCATCACCCCCTGTGCTCGCTGCCCCATGTCCTAACTCGCACCGAGTCCCACTCACCCATCACCCCCTGTGCTCGCTGACCTACATTGGCTCCCGATTAAGCAACAAAATTCAAAATTCTCTTCCTCATTTTAAAATCCCTCCATGGCCCTCGCCTCTCCCTATCTCTATAATCTCCCCCAACCCCACAACCCCCCGAGATCTCTGCACTCCTCCAATTCTGCCCTCTTGAGCATCCCTGATTATAATCGCTCCACCATCGGTGGCCGTGCCTTCTATTGCCTGGCCCCAAGCTCTGGAACTCCCTCCCTAAACCTCTCCGCCTCTCTACCTCTCTTTCCTCCTTTAAGACGCTCCTTAAAACCTACCACTTTGACCAAGCTTTTGGTCACCTGTGCTAATTACTCCCTGTGTGGCTTGGTGTCAATTTTTTTTTTGTCTTCTAATACTCCTGTGAAGCACCTTGGGACGTTTCACTACCTTAAAGGTGCTATAGCAATGTAAGTTGTTGTTGTTTTATTTCTCTGCTGGCTGTTGAAGAATTCTGAGATGAACTTCAATTCAGTTTCTTCTCATCTCAGATCAGTCATTGCCCAATCTTTGAAACCTTTTAAGTTCTGTAATGGAATGTGGAGAGCGTGCAGATTCATACTAATCATTACACAAGAACATAAGAATTAGAAGCAGGAGTCGGCCATTCGGCCCCTCGAGCCTGCTCCGCCATTCAATAAGATCATGGCTGATCTTCAACCTCAATCCACTTTCCCGCCCGATCCCCATATCCCTGACTCCCTTAATATCCAAAAATCTATCGATCTCAGCCTTGAATATACTCAAAGACTGAGCCTCCACAGCCCTCTGGGGCAGAGAATTCCAAAGATTCACCACCCTCTGAGTGAAGAAATTCCTCCTCATCCCAGTCCTAAATGGCCGACCCCTTATCCTGAGACTGTGACCCCTGTTTCTAGACTCCCCAGCCCGGGGGAAACATCCTCCCTGCATCTACCCTGTAAGAATGATCTTGTCATTTAAAGACAATTAGTCACCAAATATCCGACTTACGTTGTTGAGATATTTTTTATCTGTCAGCATCTCATCTCTTCTTGGCTCGCTGGGGTAAATGTTCACCTTGTGCATTCCTGATGCAGACCTCTATCTGCTAGTCAAACACTCCCAAACAGTTCAGTTGCTAAAGGCATTGCCCGACATCATTAACGAGCGACAATTTGAGGGTGTCAAGCTCTACATCCATATTTTACGAATAAGCCATTTAAAGATTAATTTACATCACAGCTTTAGAAAACTGTACAGCATCATAAAAGCAGAGAAGTCCTGCTACAACTGTACAGGGTATTGGTGAGGCCACACCTGGAGTGCTGCATACAGTTTTGGTCTCAGTATTTAAGGAAGGATATACTTGCATTGGAGGCAGTTCAGAGGAGGTTCACTCGGTTGATTCTGGGGGTGAGGGGGTTGACTTATGAGGAAAGGTTGAGTAGGTTGGGCCTCTACTCATTGGAATTCAGAAGAATGAGAGGTGATCTTATCGGAACATATAAGATAATGAGGGGTTCGACAAGGTGGATGCAAAGAGGATATTTCCACTGATGGGGGAGACTAGGACTAGGGGAAACTAGGGGGCACAGTCTCACAATAAGGGGCCACCCATTGAAAACTGAGATGAGGAGGAATTTCTTCTCTCTGATGGTTGTAAATCTGTGGAATTCTCTGCCCCAGAGAGCTGTGGAGGCTGGGTCATTGAATATATTTAAGGCGGAGATATATTTTTGAGCGATAAGGGAATAAGGGGTTATGGGGAGCGAGCAGGGAAGTGGAGCTGAGTCCATGATCGGATCAGCCATGATCGTATTGAATGGTGGAGCAGGCTCGAGGGGCCGAATGGCCGACTCCTGCTCCTATTTCTGATGTTCTTATGTTTTTATGTGCATGGTGCCAACTCTTTGAAAGAGCAATCCAATTTAGTCCCACACCCCAGTTGTTTCTCCATGACCCTGTAAATTCGTCCTCTTCGAGTATATTGTCTTTTGGGAGTTCCTGTGGAATCTGATTCCTCCTCACTTACAGGTAGTGTGGTCCAGATTTGTGTGAATAAATTTCTAATTTCGCGTCTAGTTCCTTTGCCAATGATTTTAAATCTGTGACTTCTGGTTACTGACTCACTTGCCAGAGGAAATGGTTTCTCCTGACTTGCTCTATAGAATCAATTTATGGCACAGAAGGAGGCCATTCGGCCCATCGTGTCCATGCCGGCCGACAAAGAGCTACCCAGCCTAATCCCACTTTCCAGCTCTCGGTCCGTAGCCCTGTAGGTTACGGCACTTCAAGTGCACATCCAAATCATTTTTAAATGTGGGGAGGGTTTCTGCCTCTACCACCCTTCCAGGCCGTGAGTTCCAGACCCCCACCACCCTCTGGGTGAAGAAATTTCCCCTCAAATCCCCTCTAAACCTCCCCCCAATTACTTTAAATCTAAGCCCCCTGGTTGTTGACCCCTCTGCTAAGGAAAACAGGTCCTTCCTATCTACTCTATCTAGGCTCCTCATAATTTTATACACCTCAATTAGATTTCCCCTCAGCCTCCTCTGTCCCAAGGAAAACAACCCCAGCCTATCCAATTTTTCCTCATAGCTAAAATTTTCCAGGCAACATCCTCATAAATCTCCTCTGTACCTTCTCCAGTGCAATCACATCTTTCCTGTAATGTGGTGACCAGAACTGCACGCAGTACTCCAGCTGTGGCCTAACTAGTGTTTTATACAATTCAAGCATAACCTCCCTGCTCTGGTATTCTATGCCTCGGCTAATAAAGGAAAGCATTCTGTATGCCTTTTTAACTACCTTAACGACCTGTCTTGCTACCTTTAAGGATCTGTGGACATATACTCCAAGGTCCCTCTGTTCCTCCCCACCTCTCAGTATCCTACCAGTTAATGTGTATTCCCTTGCCTTGTTAGCCCTCCCCAAAATGCATTACCTCACACTTCTCCAGATTGAATTCCATTTGCCACTGTTCTGCCCACCTGACCAGTTCATTGATATCTTCCTGCAGTCTACAGGTTTCCTCCTCACTGTCAACCACACGGACAATTTTAGTATCATCTGCAAATTTCTTTATCACGCCCCCTTACATCTAAATCATTAAAATATATTACAAAAAATAAGGGACCGAGTACTGAGCCCACTGGAAACAGCTTTCCGTCAACCATTACCCTTTGCTTCCTGCCACTGAGCTAATTTTGGATCCAATTTGCCACTCTCCCTTGGATCCCATGGGCTTTTACTTTTTTGAACAGCCTGCCATGTGGAACTTTGTCAAAAGCCTTGCTAAAATCCATGTAAGCTCTATCAAAACCCATCATTATTTTAAACACCTCTGCTAGGTCTCCCCTTAACCTTCACTGCTCTGAGGTGAGCAATCCCAGCGTCTGCAGTCTCTCCACAAGTCCCTCGCCCCTGGTACCATGCCGTTAAACCTCCTCTGCACCCTCTCCGGTTCCCTGACTTCCTTCCTAAAGTGCGGTGCCCAGAATTGGACACAATACTCCCGCTGATGCCGAACCACTGATTATCATAACTTGCTTGTTTTGTTTCAGTATCGGATGAAAGGATGCCGACCCGAAACGTTAACTCTGTTTCTCTCTCCACAGATGCTGCCCGACCCGCTGAGTATTTCCAGCAATTTCTGTTTTTATTTCAGATTTCCAGCATCCGCAGTATTTTGCTTCTCAAGTCACTGCCCCTATTTACAAAGCCCAGTATCCCATACACTTTCTTAACTGCCTTATCAACTTGCCCTGCCACCTTCAAAGAGCCCTTCAGTCCCTCTTTTCTTGCACCCCCTAAATAGGACCCTTCAAATTATACTACCTCTCCATGTTGTATCTCCCAAAGTGCATCAATTCACACGTATTTACATTAAACTGTATCTGCCATGTGTCTACCCATTTCAGCATCTGTCTCTGACCCCCTGAAGTCCACTATTTCCCTCCTCACTACTTACTACGTTGCCTAGTTTTATACCGCCCGCAATCTTCAAAATTGTACTCCCTACACCCAACTCCAGGACATTTCTATATAAAATGAGAAAAGCAATGGTCCTAGAACCAATTCCTGGGAGACCCCAATGCGTACCTCCCTCTAGTCAGAAAAACATCTGTTCACTGCTATATAGTGTCAGCCAGTAGCTCAGTGGATAGCACATTCGCCTCTGAGTCAGAAGGTTGTGGGATTGAGTCCCACTCCATGGATTTGAGCATAAAATCTAGGCTGACACTCCCAGTGCAGTGCTGAGGGAGTGCTGCACTGTCGGAGGGGCAGTACTGAGGGAGTGCTGCACTGTCGGAGGGGCAGTATTGAGGGAGTGCTGCACTGTCGGAGGGGCAGTACTGAGGGAGTGCTGCACTGTCGGAGGGGCAGTACTGAGGGAGTGCTGCACTGTCGGAGGGGCAGTATTGAGGGAGTGCTGCACTGTCGGAGGGGCAGTACTGAAGGAGCGCTGCACTGTTAGAGGTACCGTCTTTCGGATGAGACGTTAAACCGAGGCCCCGTCTGCTCTCTCAGGTGGACATAAAAGATCCCATGGCACTATTTCGAAGAAGTGCAGGGGAGTTATCCCAGGTGTCCTGGGGCCAATATTTATCCCACAATCAACATCAGTAAAACAGATTATCTGGGCATTATCACATTGCTGTTTGTGGGAGCTTGCTGTGCGCAAAAATTGGCTGCCGCGTTTCCCACATTACAACAGTGATTACACTCCAAAAAGTACTTCATTAGCTGTAAAGCACTTTGAGACGTCAGGTGGTTGTGAAAGTTGCTATAGAAATGCAAGTCTTTCTTTCTATTCTCTGGCTCCTATCCCTTAGCCATTCTTGTACTCAGGTTACTACTGAACCTTTAATACCATGTGCTGACAACCTTCCAACTGTTTTGTTCCACAGGGCTACAAAAAGAAACCGGCTTTTACAATATACTTCGATCGAGATCCCGACGCTGTCCCTTTGGCAGGTCGTTTTACACAAGCCAGAAGAACGGAATGTACCAAGGCTCTTCGAACAGCAAAGGAATATCAAATCCCTACAATTCCATACCGGGGTCCAAAGGTTGGGAATGGCTGTTTGGCAATGGGTACAGTGATTATAGCAATGGCCAAGGGTCAAAAGGCAACGGAGATAGTCAAAACAATCAGGGATCAAACGGCAATGAGAATAGCCAAAATGGCCAAGGATCAAACGGCAATGGGAATGCCCAAAATGGCCAAGGATCATACGGCAATGGGAATGGCCAAAATGGACAAGCGTCAAATAGCCAAAATGGGAATGGCCAGAATGGGAATGGCCAAGGGTCAAACGGCGAAGGAGATGATGAAGATGAGAATAGTCAAGGGTCAAACAGCGATGGGTATGATGAAGATGAGAATAGTCAGGGGTCAAACGGCAATGAGTATGATGAAGATGAAAATGGCCAAGGGTCTAACAGCAATGGCCAAAATGGCCAAGGGTCAAATGGCAATGGGAATGGCCAAAATAGCCAAGGGTCAAATGGCAATGGCCAAAATGGCCAAGGGTCAAATGGCTACGAGAATGGCCAAAATGGCCAAGGGTCAAATGGCTATGGATATGATGAAGATGAGAATAGTCAAGGCTCATACAGCAATGGGAATGGCCAAAATGGTCAAGGATCAAACGGCAATGGGAATGGCCAAAATGGCCAAGGGTCATATGGCTATGGATATGATGAAGATGAGAATAGTCAAGGCTCAAACAGCAATGGGTATGGTCAAAATGGGAATGGCCAAAATGGGAATAGCCAAGGGTCAAATGGCAATGGATATGATCAATATGGGTATGGCCAAGGATCAAATGGCAATGGGAATAGCCAAAATGGCCAAGGATCAAACGGCAATGGGAATGGCCAAAATGGACAAGGGTCAAATGGCCAAAATGGGAATGGCCAAGGGTCAAATGGCAATGGGTATGATCAATATGGGTATGGCCAAGGATCAAATGGCAATGGAAATGGGTATAGCCAAGGGTCAAATGGTAATGGGTATGGCCAAAATGGCCAAGGGTCAAATGGCAATGGGAATGGTCAAAATGGCCAAGGATCAAATGGCTATGGGAATGGCCAAAATGGACAAGGGTCAAATGGCAATGGGTATAGCCAAGGGTCAAATGGCAATGGGAATGGCCAAAATGGCCAAGGGTCAAATGGCAATGGGTATAACCAAGGGTCAAACGGAAATGGGTATGGCCAAAATGGGAATGGCCAAGGATCAAATGGCAATGGGAATGGCCAAAACGGCCAAGGGTCAAATGGCAATGGGTATGGCCAAAATGGCTATGGGTCAAATGGCAATGGGTATGATCAATATGGGAATGGGCAAGGGTCAAATGGCAATGGGTATAGCCAAGGGTCAAATGGCAATGGGTATGATCAATATGGGAATGGCCAAAATGGCCAAGGGTCAAATGGCAATGGGTATGATCAATATGGGAATGGACAAAATGGCCAAGGGTCAAGCGGCAATGGGTATAGCCAAGGGTCAAATGGAAATGGGTATGGCCAAAATGGGAATGGCCAAGGATCAAATGGCAATGGGAATGGCCAAAACGGCCAAGGGTCAAATGGCAATGGGTATGGCCAAAATGGCTATGGATCAAATGGCAATGGGTATGATCAATATGGGAATGGGCAAGGGTCAAATGGCAATGGGTATAGCCAAGGGTCAAATGGCAATGGATATGATCAATATGGGAATGGCCAAAATGGCCAAGGGTCAAATGCCAATGGGTATGATCAATATGGGAATGGACAAAATGGCCAAGGGTCAAATGGCAATGGAAATGGCCAAAATGGGAATGGCCAAGGATCAAATGGCAATGGGAATGGCCAAAATGGCCAAGGGTCAAACGGCAATGGGTATGATCAATATGGGAGTGGCCAAGGATCAAATGGCAATGGATATAGCCGAGGGTCAAACGGCAATGGGTATGATCAATATGGGAATGGCCAAAATGGCCAAGGGTCAAATGGCAATGGGTATGACCAATATGGGAATGGCCAAAATGGCCAAGGGTCAAATGGCAATGGGTATGATCAATATGGGAATGGACAAAATGGCCAAGGGTCAAGCGGCAATGGGTATAGCCAAGGGTCAAATGGCAATGGAAATGGCCAAAATGGGAATGGCCAAGGATCAAATGGCAATGGGAATGGCCAAAATGGACAAGGGTCAAATGGCAATGGGTATGGCCAAAATGGCCAAGGGTCAAATGGCCAAAATGGCCACGGGTCAAATGGCAATGGGTATGGCCAAGAGGGGAATGGCCAAGTAACAAACAACAATGTGATTGATCCGTATGGTAATCAAAATGTAGGCAGTTCCATTCCTGCTACAGAATCACCGAAAAGGCAGTTTAGGAAAAGGGAGGTGACTTCTGATCAAGACTATACCTCAGCCATTAGAAAGCTGTATTATCACAGACTACGGCCCCGCTATAGATACAGCCTAATGCATTTAAGAGCAAAACAGCCATAAAAAAATCTAACCTGCTAGTTCAACCATCCAAGTTCTGTCTGATACATGACTATCCTTTCTGTAAATGCAAGCTCGTTTTTTCTGATGTTGCTGCCTTCACCGGTAATTCGTTTCAAAAAAGAAAAGTTCGATGCTGGAAAACTGCTGAGAGAATCAGAAAGTGCAGACATGTCAAAAGTAAAACCAGTATTTTGGGTGAAAGTGAAATCCTGTGTCATCACCTTATATTGTCATTATCTAATTTTGTTTGTAAGTGTTCTCCTACTCCGAGAAATCTCCTCTGAGCTGGTGCCTGAACTGCTCTCGTTGGAACCATTGTTGGCACCGTTGCTGCAAACTGCAATATATTTATCTGCTCGTGGATTTTTACCGGGATCAATCAGGGGGATTAACTGGGACAGCCGATTCGTGGCACTGTGCGGGCTAACCAGCTTGGATCTATCACGCCATGCCAGTTAATCCTCACAACCGAAGGTGTAGCATTCTGCCAATTGGGTGACCTGAATTAGCGCCAAACTAAATGCATCTCCTTTAGCTCCCCCTGGACTGCGGCGGTAGACAAACTGTTAACCATGGGCACGGATTACACTTTGCTGAGTGCAGGCGTTGCTTAAATCAAATGAGTCTGCTCCACCAGAATGGGAATTGTCTCTCGCAGGTCGCAAGCCGGAGGTTGTGGGCACACTGTTTAATCTTCTGCTATCTGGCACGGGGGTCCTTGGGCAAATCTGCAAATGTATATAAACTGCGGTTTATTGGTAATGCCCAGTTTAAAAGTTGACCTCAGGGCAGTTCCGCCATTCAGCTGGCAAAAGATTGTTGACACGAAACAATTAGTCTCACCCTACATTTGCAAGTCACAAATTCTGCCTGAATGTGTGACACTCGGTCCCAGGGTAATTGTATATTAGGTTTTAGGGTGGGGTTAACTAACTTTTCCGTGGTACATCTTCAATGTAAAAATGTTTCGTGAGTAAAGACATCACATATTGTAGTTTTCGGTGCCAATGTCTAAGCAATGATCAACAGCTGCTACAGGGAGATCCCATTCATGTAGGAGACCCCCTGGTTATGTGGCGTTAATAGCCTTTGCGGAATTTGGCTCCCAATGTTGTGATCTGGGAGGCGCTGCCCCAAAGGGCAGTCGGTGGAAGTAGATTCAACAGTGACTTTCAACAGGGGAATTGGAGGGGAGAAATTTTACAGGGATGTTGGGAGAGAGCAGGAGGGGAGTGGGACTAATCGAATGGCCCTTTCAATGGGCCAAGTGGCCTCCTTCTGTGCCGATTAATTCGATGTTTCAATACAGGGTAGAACCTATTCCCGGGGCCACATGGATGTTACATTCTGATGGAGGTGGGGTCAGTTTGGGTTGGGGGGAAAGTTGATGCATATCTCACAGACACGGCGTGTATTGGCTAGTCTTTGCTCACCTGTCTTTTCATGTCTTCAATGTCACTTATTGTAAAGCAAGGTCGGGCAGAAAGTGACGATTGGTTTCCTGAACCTTGCTGTCAGTGACTATTCTGTATACTCTCACTGTGGTTTCAATGAAATGCCAATAAAGGTTTTGGAATCACACATTATTAGTTTCTTCTCCTGGTGTTCTATGATGCGTGACTGATCATTTTCAACAGTTTACATCGCGTGTACGGCCCACGAACAGGCCATTGGGGCCACCGCTCCGTGCCGGGGTTTATGTCCCACCGCTCCGTGCCGGGGTTTATGCTCCACACCACCCTCCCACCCCTCTCCATCTCACCCCATCACCATATCCTTCTATTCCTTTCTCCCTCATGTGTTTATCCAGCTTCCCCTTAAATGCATCGATACTATTCACCTCAACCCCTCCCTGTGGCAGCGAGTTCCACATTCTCACTGCTCTCTGGGTAAAGAAGTTTCTCCTGAATTCCCCATTGGATTTAGAAACATAGAAACATAGAAAATAGGTGCAGGAGTAGGCCATTCGGCCCTTCGAGCCTGCACCGCCATTCAATGAGTTCATGGCTGAACATGCAACTTCAGTAACCACCATACCCCTTGATTCCCCTTAATGGTAAGGACTACATCGAACTCCTTTTTGAATATATTTAATGAATTTATTAGTGACTGTCTGATATTGATGGCCCCTAGTTCTGGTCTCCCCCACAGGGGGAAATATCTTCTCTACTTCTACTCTGTCAAACTCCCTCATAAATGAAAGGACTACAACAACTTACATTTATATAGAGCCTCTAACATAGTAAAACATCCCAAGATACTTCACAGGAGCAGTATCAAAAACAAAATGTGACACCGAGCCATATATGGAGGTATTAGGACAGATGACTAAAAGCTTCATCAAAGAGTATCATAGAATCAGAGACAGTTACAGCCTTTCGGCCCATCGTGTCCGTGCCGGCCGACAAAGAGCTACCCAGCCTAATCCCACTTTCCAGCTCTCGGTCCGTAGCCCTGTAGGTTACGGCACTTCAGGTGCATATTCAGGTACTTTTTAAATGTGGTGAGGGTTTCTGCCTCTACCACCCTTTCAGGCAGTGAGTTCCAGACCCCCACCACCCTCTGGGTGAAAAAAGTTCTCATCAAATTCCCTCTAAACCTAACAATTACTTTAAATCTATGCCCCCTGGTCATTGACCCCTCTGCCGAGGGAAATAGGTCCTTCCTATTCACTCTATCCAGGCCCCTCAGGATTTTATACACCTCAATCAGGTCTCCCCTCAGCCTCTTCTGATCCAAAGAAAACAAACCCAGCCTATCCGATCTTTCCTCATCGCTAAAATTTCTCCACTCCCGGCAACATCCTCGTAAATCTCCTCTGCACCCTCTCCAGTGCAATCATGTCCTTCCTGTAATGTGGTGACCAGAACTGCACGCAGTACTCCAGCTGTGGCCTAACTAGTGTTTTATACAGTTCAAGCATAACCTCCCTGCTCTTGTATTCTATGCCTCGGCTAATAAAGGCAAGTATGCCGCATGCCTTCTTAACCACCTTATCCACCTGGCCTGCTACCTTCAGGGATCTGTGGACCTGCACTCCCAGGTCCCTCTGTTCCTCTACACTTCTCAGTGTCCTACCAGTTAATGTGTATTCCCTTGCCTTGTTAGCCCTCCCCAAATGCATTCCCTCACACTTCTCTGGATTGAATTCCATTTGCCACTGTTCTGCCCACCTGACCAGTCCATTGATATCTTCCTGCAGTCTGCCGCTTTCTTAAGAACATAAGAACATAAGAAATAGGAGCAAGAGTCAGCTATTCGACCCCTCGAGCCTGCTCCGTCATTCAATAAGATCATGGCTGATCTGATCATGGACTCAGCTCCACTTCCCTGCCCACTCTCCATAACCCTTGACTCCCTGATCGCTCAAAAATCTGTGTATATCCGCCTTAAATATATTCAATGACCCAGCCTCCACAGCTCTCTGGGGCAGAGAATTCCACAGATTTACAACCCTCTGAGAGAAGAAATTCCTCCTCATCTCAGTTTTAAATGGGCGGCCCCTTATTCCGAGACTATGTCCCTTCTTCATTATCACCCACACAGACAATTTTTGTATCATCTGCAAACGTCTTAATCATACCCTCTAAATTCAAGACTATAACATTGATATGTGCCAAAAAAATCAAGGGACCCAGTACTGAGCCCTGCGGAACTCCAGTGGAAATAGCATATCAGTCACAAAAACACCATCAACCATTGTCCTCTGCTTCCTGCCTCTGAGACAACTTTGGATCCAACTTGCCACTTTGCCCTGGATCCCATGGGCTTTTACTTCAGAGATGAGTCTGCCAAGTGGGACCTTATCAAATGCCTTGCTAAAATCCATATACACTACATCAAATGCACAGCCCTCATTGGCCCTCCTTGTTACCGCTTCAAAAAAATTCAATCAAATTAGTCAGACACGACCTTCCCTTAACAAATCCATGCTGACTGTCCTTGATTAATCTGTATCTTTCTAAATGAAGATTTATCCTGACCCTCAGAAATGTTTCCAGTAATGTTCCCATCACTGAGGTTAGGCTGACTGGCCTGTAATTATTCGGTCTATACCTTTCTCCCTTTTTAAACAAAGGTACCACGTTAGCAGTCCTCTGGCACCACACCTGTAGCCAGAGAGGATTGGAAAATGATGGTCAGAGCCTCTGCTATTTCCTCTTTTGCTTCTCTTAACAGCCTGGGATACATTTCATCCGGACCTGGGTATTTATCCACTTTCAAAGCTGCTAAACCCCTTAATACATCTTCTCTCACTATGTTTATTTAATCTAATATTTCACACTCCTCCTCCCTGATTGCAATGTCTGTGTCGCCCCTCTCCTTTGTGAAAACAGATGCAAAGTATTCATTAAGAATCATAGCCACGAATTCCACCTTCGCACACAGATTACCTTTATGGTCTCTAATAGACCCCACTCTTTCTCTAGTTATCCTCTTGTTCTTAGTGAATTTATAAAACATCTTTGGGTCTTGTTTGATATTACGAGATTTTGGTAGATTTTAAGCACCGTCTTAAAAGGGGCAAGAGAAGTAGAGAGGCGGAGGTTTTGGGAGGGAATTCCAGAGCTTGGGGCCCAGGCAACTGAAGGCACGGCCACCGATGGTGAGTGATTAAGGTAGGGGATGCTCCAGAGAGCAGAATTAGAGGAGTGCAGACATCTCGGAGGATTGTGGGACTGGAGGAGATTACAGAGATAGGGAGGGGCGAGGGCCATAGAGGGATTTGAAAATAAGGATGAGAATTTTGAAATCGAGGCGTTGCCGGACCGGGAGCCAATATAGGTCAGCGAGCACAGGAGGTGATGGGTGAGCGGGACTTGAAGCGAGTTAGGACACGGGGCAGCTAGCACAGGGGGTGATGGGTGAGCGGGACTTGGTGCGAGTTAGGTCACGGGGCAGTGAGCACAGGGGGTGATGGGTGAACGGGACTCGGTGCGAGTTAGGACACGGGGCAGTGAGCACAGGGGGTGATGGGTGAGCGGGACTGGGTGTGAGTTACGACATGGGTCAGCGAGCACAGGGGGTGATGGGTGAGTGGGACTCGGTGCGAGTTAGGACACGGGACAGCGAGCACAGTGGGTGATGGGTGAGCGGGACTGGGTGCGAGTTAGGACACGGGGCAGCCGAGTTTTGGATCACCTGTAGTTTACTTAGGGTAGAATGTGGGAGGCCAGCCAGGAGTGCGTTGGAATAGTCAAGTCTAGAGGTAACAAAGGCACAGATGAGGGTTTAGCAGGAGATGAGCTGAGGCAAAGGGAGAGACGTTATTATAGGTTATATATTGTAGAGACCTCTTTCTACCAGAAGACATGGAAGTGTCGAATTGAAGGCCGCGTTGTTCTGTCGGGCTGGTGTTCAGTGGGAGGTGAGGTGAGCGGGGGGGGGGGGGGGGGGCGGGGGGGTGGGTGTGTTCTCCAGATGTTCACGGTAACATTGGCAGGCAGCTTGAGAAACCCCAGAGAACACAGTATCAGTGGTCGTCAGGCCATTCATCTGGGATTTCTTCAGCTTTTCTGCCAAGATTTAAGGCAGACAATCGAGAGAACACCTTCACGGAAAACTCACTGCTCGTGTCAGCTGTGGCCCTGTGCGTCATAAAGGTTGTGGGTTCAAATCCCACTCCAGAGACTTGAGCACAAACATCTAGGCTGACACTCCCAGTTCAGTACCAAGGAAGTGCCGCACTGTCGGAGGGGCAGTACTGAGGAAGTGCCGCACTGTCGGAGGGGCAGTATTGAGGGAGTGCCGCACTGTCGGAGGGGCAGTATTGAGGGAGTGCCGCACTGTCGGAGGGGCAGTACTGAGGGAGTGCCGCACTGTCGGAGGGGCAGTACTGAAGGAGTGCTGCATTGTCGGAGGGGCAGTATTGAGGGAGTGCCGCATAGTCGGAGGTGCAGTACTGAGGGAATGCTGCACTGTCGGAGGGGCAGTACTGAGGGAGTGCCACATTGTCGAAGGGGCAGTACTGAGGGAGTGCCACACTGTCGGAGGGGCAGTACTGAGGGAGTGCCACACTGTCGGAGGGGCAGTACTGAGGGAGTGCCACACTGTCGGAGGGGCAGTACTGAGGGAGTGCCGCACTGTCGGAGGGGCAGTATTGAGGGAGCGCCGCACTGTCGGAGGGGCAGTACTGAGGGAGTGCCGCAATGTCGGAGGGGCAGTACTGAGGGAGCGCCGCACTGTCTGAGGGGCAGTACTGAGGGAGCGCCGCATTGTCGGAGGGGCAGTACTGAGGGAGTGCCGCACTGTCGGAGGGGCAGTACTGAAGGAGTGCTGCATTGTCGGAGGGGCAGTATTGAGGGAGTGCCGCACAGTCGGAGGTGCAGTACTGAGGGAATGCTGCACTGTCGGAGGGGCAGTACTGAGGGAGTGCCACATTGTCGAAGGGGCAGTACTGAGGGAGTGCCACACTGTTGGAGGGGCAGTACTGAGGGAGTGCCACACTGTCGGAGGGGCAGTACTGAGGGAGTGCCACACTGTCGGAGGGGCAGTACTGAGGGAGTGCCACACTGTCGGAGGGGCAGTACTGAGGGAGTGCCGCACTGTCGGAGGGGCAGTAATGAGGGAGTGCCACACTGTCGGAGGGGCAGTACTGAGGGAGCGCCGCACTGTCGGAGGGGCAGTACTGAGGGAGTGCTGCACTGTCGGAGGGGCAGTACTGAGGGAGCGCCGCATTGTCGGAGGGGTAGTACTGAGGGAGTGCTGCATTGTCGGAGGGGCATACTGAGGGAGCGCCGCATTGTCGGAGGGGCAGTACTGAGGGAGTGCTGCATTGTCGGAGGGGCAGTACTGAGGGAGTGCTGCACTGTCGGATGTGCCGTCTTTCAGATGATAAGTTAAACCGAGGCCCCATCTGCTCTCACAAATGAATGTAAAAGATCCCCTGGCACTATTTCGAAGAGCGGGGGAGCTATCCTGGTGTCCTGGAGCCAATATTTATCCCTGAACCAACGTCACTAAAAGCAGATTATCTGGTCATTATCACATTGCTGTGTGTGGGAGCTTGCTGTGCGCAAATTGGCTGCTGCGTTTCCCACATTACAGCAGTGAATAAACTCTAAAAATACTTAATTGGCTGTAAAGCGCTTTGTGCCGTCCGGTGGTCGGGATAGGTGCTATATAAATGCAAGTCTTTTTTTTCGTTTTAAAGCTATACGGTGCTTCAATGGCTGATTCTCTAATGGGGTTCTCCCGGGAAAGGAGGGGCAGTGACAGGGAGTCCTCGCCAGGGAATCGTTTGCCCAAAGCCCATCATTTTCCATTCATTTAAATGAATAGATGGAAATTCAGGGCGTCCCTGAGCGTCCCACCTGGCGATTTTATTTTTGTTCCGTGCGTGACGTCGAGAAGGTTGCATTTATTGCACCTCCATGGTTTCTGCGAGAAGATCAAGAGTTGCACTGTCGTGGGGTAAATCATCATCATCACAGGCAGTCCCTCGAGTCGAGGATGACTTGCTTCCACGTCAAAAAGTTCACAGGTGTTTCAATGAAGGACCTAATATTCCAGATCCCGAACTACATCCTGAAGGGTGGAAGATGCCTGTGGGTGGATTTTTTTAACGTGGGGTGACCGTTGTACACCAGCCACCACACGGGGCTCGACAGAGCGAGGTCTTGGTCCAGGGGCAAGGGTTAACCAGGACGACTGGAGACCAGCTCTGCTGCACGGACCCAGTGTTCACACATATCGCAGTGTGGGCTGGGCCCGTGCTGCCCCTGGGCCCTCGGCTCTCCTGGGCCCCCGATCACGTCCCTCTACAATCTCTCGCCGCTCCTTCGCCCCGACCACACCGCTCCTGCTGTACCTGCCCACGCTCCAATCACAGACCTGGACCTTGGTGATGTCCCTCTTCACTGCCGTTGCTCTCCTGCTCCAGCACGTGCTGCTCCCTGGAGTGGTACACCGCCACACTGCTCCTTCCGCTCCCCGGCCTGCTCCGATGCTGCTCAGACCAATATTCATCCCTCAACCCAGAGCGTTGAAACAGATTGCCTGGCCATTTATCACATTGCTGTGTGTGCGAGCTTGCTGTGCATAAATTGGCTGCCACGTTTCCCACATTACAACAGTGACTACACTCCAAAAGTACTTCATTGGCTGTAAAGCCCTTTGGGATGCCCAGAGAAAGTGGCTATAAAAATGTATATTCTGCCTTTTCTTTCTTTTCACATGTGCCGCAGACCAGGTCCCTGTCGCTGAAGGGGATTGGTGAAACACTTGAGTTTTTAATGAAAATCCCCGTGCTTTCATGGTTATTTATTTCCTGGTGCTTGCCTAGAAATTATTAGATTTCTTCACTTCAATGTCACAATTTTTTTTTATTAGTTCCTGGGATGTGGGCGTCGCTGGCAAGGCCGGCATTTATTGCCCATCCTTAATTGCCCCTTGAGAAGGTGGTGGTGAGCCGCCTTCTTGAACCGCTGCAGTCCGTGTGGTGAAGGTGCTCCCACAGTGCTGTTAGGGAGGGAGTTCCAGGATTGTGACCCAGCGACGATGAAGGAACGGCCGATATATTTCCAAGTCAGGATGGTGTGTGACTGGGAGGGGAACATGGAGGTGGTGGTGTTCCCATGCGCCTGCTGCCCTTGTCCTTCTAGGTGGTAGAGGTCGCGGGTTTGGGAGGTGCTGCCGAAGAAGCCTTGGCGAGTTGCTGCAGTGCATCTTGTAGATGGTGCACACTGCAGCCAGGGGGCGCCGGTGGTGGAGGGAGTGAATGTTGAAGGCAGTGAAGTTTCTGGTCAATGGATATTGATGGTGGGGGATTCGGTGATGGTAGTTCCGATGAATGGGGAGGTGGTTAGACTCTCTCTTGTTGGAGGTGATCATTGCCTGGTAATTGTGTGGCGCTAATGTCCCACTCACCCATCACCCCCTGTGCTCACTGCCCCGTGTCCTAACTCGCACCGAGTCCCGCTCACCCATCACCCCCTGTGCTCACTGCCCCGTGTCCTAACTCGCACCGAGTCCCGCTCACCCATCACCCCCTGTGCTCACTGCCCCGTGTCCTAACTCGCACCGAGTCCCGCTCACCCATCTCCCCCTGTGCTCACTGACCCCGTGTCCTAACTCGCACCGAGTCCCACTCACCCATCACCCCCTGTGCTCACTGCCCCGTGTCCTAACTCGCACCGAGTCCCGCTCACCCATCACCCACTGTGCTCACTGCCCCGTGTCCTAACTCGCACCGAGTCCCACTCACCCATCACCCCCTGTGCCCCGTGTCCTAACTCGCACCGAGTCCCACTCACCCATCACCCCCTGTGCTCGCTGCCCCGTGTCCTAACTCACACTGAGTCCCGCTCACCCATCACCCCCTGTGCTCGCTGACCCGTGTCCTAACTCGCACCGAGTCCCGCTCACCCATCACCCCATGTGCTCACTGACCCGTGTTCTAACTCGCACCGTGTCCCACTCACCCATCACCCCCTGTGCTCACTGCCCCGTGTCCTAACTCACACCGAGTCCCACTCACCCATCACCCCCTGTGCTCACTGACCCGTGTCCTAACTCGCACCAAGTCCCGCTCACCCATCACCCCCTGTGCTCACTGTCTCGTGTCCTAACTCACATCGAGTCCCGCTCACCCATCACTCCCTGTGCTCACTGCCCCGTGTCCTAACTCGCACCGAGTCCCGCTCACCCATCACCCCCTGTGCTCACTGACCCGTGTCCTAACTCGCACCAAGTCCCACTCACCCATCACCCCCTGTGCTCACTGCCCCGTGTCCTAACTCGCACCAAGTCCCGCTCACCCATCACCCCCTGTGCTCACTGCCCTGTGTCCTAACTCGCACCCAGTCCCGCTCACCCATCACCCCCTGTGCTCGGTGACCTACATTGGCTCCCGGTCCGGCAACACCTCCATTTTTAAAATTCCCATCCTTGTTTTCAAATCCCTTCATGGCCCTCGCCCCTCCCTATCTCTGTAATCTCCTCCAGCCCCACAACCCCCCGCGATGTCTGCGCTCCTCTAATTCTGCCCCCCTGACCATCCCTGATTATAATCGCTCCATCATTGGTGGCCGTGCTTTCTTTTGCCTGGGCCCCAAGCTCTGGAACTCCCTCCCTAAACCTCTCCACCTCTCTACCTCTCTTTCCTCCTTCAACACACTCCTTAAAACTGACCTCCACCTGCACTCATTTCTACTTATGTGGCTCAGTTTCACATTTTTATCTCCTAATCTTCCTGTGTAGTACCTTGGGAGGTTTCACTACGTTAAAGGCGCTATATAAATACAAGTCGTTGTTGCCACTTATTAACCCAAGCCTGCCTGTTGTCCAGGTCTTGCTGTATGCGGGCATGGTGGGACATCCGCTCACAATCTCTTAGTCACGAGTCTAGACCCATAGCAGAGCCACTGTTTCCACAACCTTGGAGAATCAGCCCCGATGATGTGTACTTGAACCACGCCAATTGTAAACTCCTACTACTACAAGGCAGTCCCTCGTAACGAGGATGCCACCCAGGAGCGACGCAGCATTTAACAACAGTGGGGTCGGGGCCCAGGGGAGGTGCAGCAGAGCAGGTCTCCAGTCGTCCTGGTTAACCCTTGCCACTGGACCAAGACCTCGCTCTGTCAAGCCCGTGTGGTGGCTGGTGTGCAACGGTCACCCCACGTTAAAAAAATCCACCCACAGGCATCTTCCACCCTTCAGGATGTAACCCATTGTAACACCTGTGAGCCCATCTTATTTTATAATTGTCATGCTCTTGCGTAAAGCATAGGGAACACATAGTTACCATGACACACAACACCCTTAAATAACTCTGGTGTTCTTATACACTCCAGCTTCACAGCTTAAACATGCTCACACGTAACACCCTGAAGCTCCACTAAGCTGTGCCAAAGCACTGTGGGACATCAGTCTTCTCAGTCTCCACTTGATCTAAGATGCGTTACTGACTGGCGGCCAGGTAGGGGAGGGAACATGAGGAAGAAACAGCCTCTCTGAACGTAATCAATCGTTCAGAGAAGGTTCACTCGGTTCATTCCGGAGATGAAGGGGGTTCATCTTATGAAGAAAGGTTGAGCAGGTTGGGCCTCTACACATTGGAGTTTAGAAGAATGAGAGGTGATCTTATTGAAACGCATAAGATTCTGAGGGGGCTCGACAAGGTGGATGCAGAGAGGATGTTTACCCTCGTGGGGGAATCTAAAACTAAGGGACATAGTTTCAGAATAAGGGGCCACCCATTTAGAACGGAGATGAGGAGGAATTTCTTCTCTCAGAGGGTCATGAATCTTTGGAATTCTCTGCCCCAGAGGGCTGTGGAGGCTGGGTCATTAAATATATTTAAGGTGGATGTTGTATATGCAAACTATAGATATACTCTCTGTGTAGTCACTGTATAGTTGCATAAGATGGAGACTTGTTACCTGATGTACTATCAGTAAGGTTTACATTGTGTATGTACATGCTGGCACCACTAGAGGGTGCAACTGGTGGAGACTGGGCCCAGTATAAAAGGCTGCCCACCATGCTGGTACTGCACTCTGGAGTTTGAAATAAAGGACCAAGGTCACTACAGTCTGAGTACAACACATTGCCTCGTGGAGTCATTCATAAGTACATTACGGACATAATAGTGGAGATGGACAGATTTTTGAACGATAAGGGAGTGAAGGGTTTTGGGGAGCGGGCGGGGAAGTGGAGCTGAGCCCATGATCAGATCAGCCATGATCTTATTGAATGGCGGAGCAGGCTCGAGGGGCCGAATGGCCGACTCCTGCTTCTATTTCTTATGTTCCTGTGTTCTTGTGTAAGCCACTCATCTGCACACTTTGCCGGATACCATCAGCTGAGGGGATCATTTCTCCTCCTCTATATATTTTAAAATTCATTCACAAGATGTGGGCGTCGCTGGCAAGGCCGGCATTTATTGCCCATCCCTAATTGCCCCTTGAGAAGGTGGTGGTGAGCCGCCTTCTTGAACCGCTGCAGTCCGTGTGGTGAAGGTGCTCCCACAGTGCTGTTAGGGAGGGAGTTCCAGGATTGTGACCCAGCGACGATGAAGGAACGGCCGATATATTTCCAAGTCAGGATGGTGTGTGACTGGGAGGGGAACGTGGAGGTGGTGGTGTTCCCATGCGCCTGCTGCCCTTGTCCTTCTAGGTGGTAGAGGTCGCGGGTTTGGGAGGTGCTGCCGAAGAAGCCTTGGCGAGTTGCTGCAGTGCATCTTGTAGATGGTGCACACTGCAGCCAGGGGGCGCCGGTGGTGGAGGGAGTGAATGTTGAAGGTGGGGGATGGGGGGCCGATCAAGCGGCTGCTTTGTCCTGGATGGTGTCGAGCTTCTCGAGTGTTGTTGGAGCTGCACTCATCCAGGTAAGTGGAGAGTATTCCATCACACTCCTGACTTGTGTCTTGTAGATGGTGGAAAGGCTTTGGGGAGTCAGGAGGTGAGACACTCACCGCAGAATACCCAGCCTCTGACCCGCTCTTGTGGCCACAGTATTTATGTGGCTGGTCCAGTTAACGTATTGTAAACAGCTGTGGGATCTGGACCAAAGGTCTGCCAAATCACAGCAGCCACCATGTCCAAGACACAGCCACATCCATTTGTCACCATGTGACAAGCCACTGAGCTAACCTACCATTGATTCCATGAGTCACTATTTTCACTAAAAGCCCCAATGTAGAAAGTTTATCAAATGCCGCCTTAAAATCCAAGATAATAATCCCAATTGGATGGTCAGATCCATTTTTCTTCCAGTTGTCTCTTCAAAGAGACTTGGGAATGGTGACTCGTTGCTGTTAAACCCGCTGTGAAACACTAGAATTAATGGAAGCCTTGACACAGTGTTTGGGAGCAGACTTGTTGGGAGAAAGAAAGAAAGATTTGCATTTATATAGCGCCTTTCTCAACCACCGGATGTCTCAAAGCGCTTTACAGACAATGAAGTACTTTTTGGGGTGCAGTCACTGTTGTAATGTGGGAAACGCGGCAGCCAATTTGCACACAGCAAGCTCCCACACACAGCAATGTGATAATGACCAGATAATCTGTTTTAGTGATATTGATTGAGGGATAAATATTGGCCCCAGGACACCGGGGAGAACTCCCCTGCTCTTCTTCAAAATAGTGCCGTGGGATCTTTTACATCCACCTGAGAGGGCAGATGAGGCCTCGGTTTAACGTCTCATCCGAAAGATGGATGGAAGGGAGGGACGTGATCGAGATTAAATGAAGTCTTATTACATTCTAATGGCCTGGAATTTGCGGTCAGTGGTGAAGCAAAGACGTTCACTGTTGGCCCCGAAGTGAACTTCCCACAACGATCCCACGATCTGTGTGGCGAGGAGTTCGGCTTTTCCGACGATCGGTTGAGATCAGTGTGAGTTAATGGGGAATCCCTAACGCGAGCCGTCTAAGCAGCCAATCACAATGCAGAATTCTCACAGGCGGCTAACCAGGAAATAGAAAGCACTAATAATCAATCATTGTTTAAAGGATTTACTCGGAGCGAAATAAAGATTAGGACACACTTGTATGTGTGCACCAGTGAGCATACTCACAGGTTTGTAGAGCTGTTGTCACTGGTACGCTCTCGGCCTTCTGCGAGAGATGGGCGCCAGAGTTACTGGAGTGCATCATCACCCCCAGCAACCAAATTTTAAGTTGATTTAAGTTTCCGTAAAAGTTTATTTTGAAATTTGTGGGTTGTAGTGCCCTTTGCCAAAAGGGGGCGTTTGATTTAAAGTTAGAATTAAAATAGTTGTAGAGCTGTTGAGTTGTGAGTGGCTTAGCCCATCATGTGATGTTCACAAGACTCAATAAAACCCCTGCCAGTTGGGTCTAGGTCATCCACGATGTATGCAGTTGCGAGCCTAGTATAAGATTATGAGGCGACTTGACGAGGTGGATGCAGAGAGGATGTTTCCACTGATGGGGGAGACTAGGACTAGGGGGCATTGTTTTAGAATAAGGGGCCGCCCATTTAAAACTGAGATGAGGAGGAATTTCTTCTCTCGGAGGGTTGTAAATCTGTGGCATTCACTGCCTCAGAGAGCTGTGGAGGCTGGGTCATTGAATATATTTAAGACAGAGATAGACAGTTTCTTAACCGATAAGGGAATAAGGGGTTATGGGGAGCGGGCAGGGAAGTGGAGCTGAGTCCATGATCGGATCAGCCATGATCGTATTAAATGGCGGAGCAGCCTCGAGGGGCTGAATGGCCGACTCCTGCTCCTATTTCTTATGTTCTTATGGATGAACTGGTAATGTGTAGTGCGATTGTTAAACCTTTGTTAATAAACCAATTAGTTCTTAATAGCAATGTGTTGCTATGAATTGTTAAGCAAAGAACCCATGAAGCAAATACTTTACACTCTGAGACTGTGTCCCCTGGTTCTGGACTCTCCATCCAGGGGGAAACATCCTCTCAGCATCTACCCTGTCAAGTCCCACTCTCTCTCCATAAAACCCACCTCTTTGACCAGAGGGTTTTGGTCACCCTCTCCGACACCCTCCCCCCTCCCCACCCCCGCCGAGCCCCAGCTTTGGTTCAGTTCCATCGTTGTCTGATTACGCTCCTCTGAAGCACTTTAGGATGTTTTTCTATAATTAAAGGTGTGATTATAAATGAGAGTTGTTGTTACAGACTAATGCTGAGCTAACGATCCAGGCAGAACACACCCAAAAACACCACTGCTGCACAGACACCTTGAAACTATTAACCACACACTCCATGAGACCAAACCTGCAGCAGTTCAGTAATTGGTGGCGAAGTGTGACACATGTCCGCAGGGCTGCAGGCCGTGAGCGGCAGACATTTTACCAACATATACGCTGCAATGCTCACACTTGAATTTAATCTTGCGGTAATATTCCTCACTCTCCCTTCCCACGGGCAACCGAGCTGTATTGCAGCAACGTAAGTGATGGAGACACTCGAGGGGAGGAATTGTTGTTCATAGCGCCAGCAAGTAAAACTAACCATATTGATTTGGCAACACGGTTTTACATCTTCCAATATTCATTTCTACTGATGTCGCTGCCAATTCTCAATCGTTCATTTCACACGGCCTCCAAAAGAAAAAAAAGACTTGCATTTATACAGCGCCTTTCACAATCACTGAATGTCGCAAAGCCAATGAAATACTTCTGGTGTGTAATCACTGTTGTAATGTAGGAAACAGGGCAGCCAATTTGCGTACAGCAAGCTCCCACAAACAGCAAAGTGATAAAGAGCAGATTATCTCTTTTTTTTACGATGTTGATTGAGGGATAAATATTGGCCCCAGGACACCGGGGATAACTCCCCTGCTCTTCTTTGAAATAATGCCGTGGGATCTTTTATGTCCACCTGAGAGCAAACGGGACCTTGGTTTAACGTCGTATCCGAAAGACGGCCCCTCCGACAGTGCAGCACTCCCTCAGCACTGCCCCTCCAACAGTGCAGCACTCCCTCAGCACTGCCCCTCCAACAGTGCAGCACTCCCTCAGCACTGCCCCTCCAACAGTGCAGCACTCCCTCAGTACTGCCCCTCCGACAGTGCGGCGCTCCCTCAGTACTGCCCCTCCAACAGTGCAGCACTCCCTCAGCACTGCCCCTCCAACAGTGCAGCACTCCCTCAGCACTGCCCCTCCAACAGTGCAGCACTCCCTCAGTACTGCCCCTCCAACAGTGCGGCGCTCCCTCAGTACTGCCCCTCCGACTGTGCGGCACTCCTTCAGTACTGCCCATCCGACAGTGCAGCACTTCCTTGGTACTGAACTGGGAGTGTCAGCCTAGATTTATGTGCTCATGTCGCTGGAGTCAGAATAAAAGTCACAATAACCCCTGAAAACTTTCCAGAATTTGGAGCATTTTACAATTGCATCGAATGTACGGCACAGAAACAAACCACTGGGTCCCACCGCTCCGTGCCGGGGTTTATGCCCCACCGCTCCGTGCCGGGGTTTATGTCCCACCACTCCGTGCCGGGGTTTATGCCCCACCGCTCCGTGCCGGGGTTTATGCCCCACCGCTCCGTGCCGGGGTTTATGCCCCACCTCTCCGTGCCGGGGTTTATGTCCCACCGCTCCGTGCCGGGGTTTATGCTCCACACCAGCCCCCTCCCACCCCTCTCCATCTCACCCCATCCCCATATCCTTCTATTCCTTTCTCCCTCATGTGTTTATCCAGCTTCCCCTTAAATACATCGATACTATTCACCTCAACCCCTCCCTGTGGCAGCGAGTTCCACATTCTCACCGCTCTCTGGGTAAAGAAGTTTCTCCTGAATTCCCCATTGGGTTTATTAGTGACTATCTTATATTGGTGGCCCCTAGTTCTGGTCTCCCCCACAAGGGGAAACATCTTCTCTACGTCTACCTTATCAAACCCCTTCATATTCTTCATTATCATTCCTGGGATGTGGGCCTCGCTGGCAAGGCCGGCATTTATTGCCCATCTCTAATTGCCCCTTGAGAAGGTGGTGGTGAGCTGCCTTCTTGAACCGCTGCAGTCCGTGTGGTGAAGGTGCTCCCACAGTGCTGTTAGGGAGGGAGTTCCAGGATTGTGACCCAGCGACGATGAAGGAACGGCCGATATATTTCCAAGTCAGGATGGTGTGTGACTGGGAGGGGAACGTGGAGGTGGTGGTGTTCCCATGCGCCTGCTGCCCTTGTCCTTCTAGGGGGTAGAGGTCGCGGGTTTGGGAGGTGTTATCCAAGAAATCTATCAGACCTGTATCAGGTCATTCCTCAGCCTTCTCTTTTCTGGAGAAAAGAACCCCGGCCTGTTCAGCCTGTACAGATAGTTACAATCTCGCAGTTGTGGTATCATCCTAATAAATCTTTTTTGCACCTTCTCCAGTGCCTCCATATCCTTTTTGTAACATGGAGACCAGAACTATACGCAGTGCTCCAAGTGTGGTCTAACCAAAGTTCAATATAGGTCCAACATAACTTCTCCACTTTTCAACTCCATCCCTCTAGAAATGAACACCAGTGTTTTTTTTTATGGCCTTATTAGTCAGGAAATTGTGTTGGGGAAATTGATGGGATTGAAGGCTGATAAATCCCCGGGGCCTGATGGTTTGCATCCCAGAGTACTTAAGAAAGTAGCCCTAGAAATAGTGGATGCATTGGTGATCATTTTCCAACAGTCTATCGACTCTGGATCAGTTCCTATGGACTGGAGGGTAGCTAATGTAACACCACTTTTTAAGAAAACAGGGAGAGAGAAAACAGGGAATTATAGATCGGTTAGCCTGACAGCAGTAGTGGGAAAATGTTGGAATCAATTATTAAAGATGAAATAGCAGCACATTTGAAAAGCAGTGACGGGATCGGTCCAAGTCAGCATGGATTTATGAAAGGGAAATCCTGTTTGACAAATCTTCTAGAATTTTTTGAGGATGTAACTGGTAGAGTGGACAAGGGAGAACCAGTGGATGTGGTGTATTTGGACTTTCAAAAGGCTTTTGACAAGGTCCCACACAAGAGATTGATGTGCAAAATTAAAGCACATGGTATTGGGAGTAGTATACTGACGTGGATAGAGAACTGGTTGGCAGACAGGAAGCAGAGAGGCAGGATAAACGGATCCTTTTCAGAATGGCAGGCAGTGACTAGTGGGGTGCCGCAGGGCTCAGTGCTGGGACCCCAGCTATATACAATATACATTAATGATTTGGATGAGGGAATTGAGTGTAATATATCCAAGTTTGCAGATGACACTAAGCTGGGTGGTGGTGTGAGCTGTGAGGAGGACGTTAAAAGGCAGCAGGGTGACTTGGACAGGTTAGGTGAGTGGGCAAATGCATGGCAGATGCAGTATAATGTGGATAAATGTGAGGTTATCCACTTTGGGCGCAAAAACGCAAAGGCAAAATATTATCTGAATGGCGGCAGATTAGGAAAAGGGAAGGTGCAATGAGACCTGGGTGTCATGGTTCATCAGTCACTGAAAGTTGGCATGCAGGTACAGCAGGCGGTGAAGAAGGCAAATGGTATGTTGGCCTTCATAGCTAGGGGATTTGAGTATAGGAGCAGGGAGGTCTTACTGCAGCTGTACAGGGCCTTAGTGAGGCCTCATCTGGAATATTGTGTTCAGTTTTGGTCTCCTAATCTGAGGAAGGACATTCTTGCTATTGAGGGAGTGCAGCAAAGATTCACCAGACTGATTCCCGGGATGGCAGGACTGACATATGAGGAGAGACTGGATCAACTGAGCCTGTATTCACTGGAGTTTAGAAGAATGAGAGGGGATTTCATAAAAACATATAAAATTCTGACAGGACTGGACAGGTTAGATGCAGGAAGAATGTTCCAGATGTTGGGGAAGCCCAGAACCAGGGGACATAATCTAAGCCATTTAGGACTGAGATGAGGAGAAACTTCTTCACTCAGAGAGTTGTTAACCTGTGGAATGCCCTGCCACAGAGAGTTGTTGATGCCAGTTCATTGGATATATTCAAGAGGGAGTTAGATATGGCCCTTATGGCTAAAGGGATCAAGGGGTATGGAGAGAAAGCAGGAAAGGGGTACTGAGGTGAATGATCAGCCAATATCTTATTGAATGGTGGTGCAGGCTCGAAGGGCCGAATGGCCTACTCCTGCACCTATTTTCTATGTTTCTATGTTTATTAACCTGCATTACTACTTATCGTGATCTGTGTATCTGTACCCCAGAGTCCTCTGTTCTTCTAGCCTATTAAGACACTTATTTTCCAAGGAGTATATAGTCTCCTTATCCTTCTGACCAAAATATATTACCTCACACTTATTTATATTGAAGCTCATTTGCCAACTACACGCCCATTCCATAAGGTTATTAATGTCTCTCTGTATTGTGTCACAGTCCTCCATTGGCGGCATACAATCACAGAACGGTTACAGCACAGGAGGAAGCCATTCGGCCCGTGCCGGTTCTCTACAAGAGCACTTCAGCCAGTCCCACTCCCCCGCCCTTTCCCCGGAGCCCTGCAACTTTTTTTCCTTCAGGGACTTATCCAACTCCCTTTTGAAAGCCGCGATTGAGTCTGCCTCCACCACCCTCTCAGGCAGCGCATTCCAGATCCTAACCACTCGCTGCGTGAAAACGTTCTCCCTCATGTCGCCTTTTGTTCTTCTGCCAATCGCCTTAAATCTGTGTCCTCTGGTTCTCCACCCTTCCACCAATGGGAACAGTTTCTCCCTTTTTATACTGTGTCCAGACCCCTCATGATTTTGAACACCTCGATCAAATCTCCTCTCAACCATCTCTGCTCCAAGGAGAACAACCCCAGCTTCTCCAGTCTCCCCACGTAACTGAAGTCCCTCATCCCTGGAACCATTCTCATAAATCTCCTCTGTGCCCTCTCTAAGGCCTTCACATCCTTCCTAAAATGACATCTGCAAATTTTGAACTTGTTCTTCCGATGGAACTTCATTCCTTTAATCATCAAGACAGCCAGGGCTTTTCTCGGCTCTCTTTTGCACTTTGTGGGTCGTTTCTCTCAGGGAGGGCACATGCTAATGGAGTTTTAGCTTCTGACTGACAGTCACTTTAGTAACGTGGTTCCTGTGTACAATCATTTATAATGCTTCTCCACTGTCACACATAGTGCTTTGGTCTGTGCTCGCTGACCTACATTGGCTCCCAGACTAGCAGCGCCTCGATAAACAGTTTTGATCTCCTTATCTAAGGAAGTGTTGTGTATGCAATAACTGTTAGACTGAGTACTGTTTAACTCCAAGGGGTATAACCTTGGCTCTGCTTTATTAAGACCCAAAGTGATTAATATACAAAATGGACCGCAAACCGTGAGGAACAGCGCCCGGCGCCGATCTGCGTCGTCGACCTCCTCCATTTTGTTGGCCACGAAGAACTGGCTCAAACGGCTCACAAAGTCTGCCCAATCTTCTCCTTCCACAAATCGCTCCAACAATCCAATTGTGCTCATTTTTGCATGCAAAGGTTCTTGTATCCTTGTCGCCAAATGTTGTGTATGCAATAACTGTTAGACTGAGTACTGTTTAACTCCAAGAGGTGTGACCCTGGCTCTGCTTTATTAAAGCCCAAAGTGACTACTATACAAAATGGCTGGCCTTTTATACTTGGGCTGCACACATGTGCGTGCAACCCAATGGCCTCCAACAGTGACGCCATCTAGTGGCTAGTGAACCAAAAGTACATAAATGACAGGAAGGATATACTTGCCTTGGAGGCAGTACAACGGAGGTTCACTAGATTGATTCCTGGGATGAGAGGGTTGTCTTATGAGGAGAGATTGTGTAGAATGGGCCTATGTTCTCTGGAGTTTAGAAGAATGAGAGGTGATCTCATTGAAACATACAAAATTCTTACAGGGCTTGACAGGGTAGATGCAGGGAGGATGTTTCCCCCGGGCTGGGGAGTCTAGAACCAGGGGTCACAGTCTCAGGATAAGGGGTCGGCCATTTAGGACTGAGATGAGGAGGAATTTCTTCACTCAGAGGGTGGTGAATCTTTGGAATTCTCTGCCCCAGAGGGCTGTGGAGGCTCAGTCTTTGAGTATATTCAAGGCTGGGATCGATAGATTTTTGGACTCTCGGGGAATCGAGGGATATGGGGATCGGGCGGGAAAGTGGAGTTGAGGTCGAAGATCAGCCGTGATCTTACTGAATGGTGGAGCAGGCTCGAGGGGCCGAATGGCCAACTCTTGCTCCTATTTCTTATGTTGTTATGTACACTGTTAAGTTTGGTATCTGTGCACAGCAAGTTTCGCAAAACAATATTGTTGTGTTGTGAGTTACGAACGGAAATCTTTACCCAAAGGCGAAATACCTGGAATATACCACAAGTATGTAGCACAATACTGTTAACTGTTATAACATAACATCCTTCACCAGATTTGACTCTGAGATTTAATATCAATTGTGCCTCAAACATGCTTTTCTTTGACACTTAATGATGTAGCAACTGAGTCTAGACTGTTATAGCAGGTAATTGTTAGGCTTGCCATAATTCTGCAGTGGCTCATACATCACAAGCAGTTTTGTAAACATTACTTGCACACGTCTGTACTGACTGTATTTATCCGGACTCAACTGGCTTGGTTACACAGCATGTGCCAGATCTCCAAAGGAATAATATGTAAATATTGTAAAAAAACAGACTGTGTTGGACAGTTTGGTCACCTTATAACAACTCACATTTATACAACTTTTAATGGAGTAAAACGTCGCAAGGGGCCTCATAGGAACGATTATCAAACATTTGATATTGAGCCTCATAAATGAAAGACTTGCATTTCTATAGCGCCTTTCACCACCACCAGACGTCCCAAAGTGCTTTACAGCCAATGAAGTACTTTTGAGTGTAGTCACATGTTGTAATGTGGGAAACGCAGCGGACAATTTGCGCACAGCAAGCTCCCACAAACAGCAAAGTGATAATGACCCAAATAATCTGTTTTTGTTATGTTGATTGAAGGATAAATATTGGTCCCAGGACACCGGGGATAACTCTCCTGCTCTTCTTCGAAATAGTGCCGTGGGATCTTTCATGTCCACCTGAGGGGGCAGACGGGGCCTCGGATTAACGTCTCATCCGAAAGACGGGACCTCCGACAGTGCGGCGCTCCCTCAGTACTGCCCCTCCGACAGTGCGGCACTCCCTCAGTACTGCCCCTCCAACAGTGCGGCGCTCCCTCAGTACTGCCCCTCCGACAGTGCGGCGCTCCCTCAGCACTGCCCCTCCAACAGTGCGGCGCTCCCTCAGTACTGCCCCTCCGACAGTGCGGCGCTCCCTCAGTACTGCCCCTCCGACAGTGCGGCACTCCCTCAGTACTGCCCCTCCGACAGTGCGGCGCTCCCTCAGTACTGCCCCTCCGACAGTGCGGCGCTCCCTCAGTACTGCCCCTCTGACAGTGCAGCACTCCCTCAGTACTGCCCCTCCAACAGTGCGGCGCTCCCTCAGTACTGCCCTGGAGGGTCAGCCTAGATTTTTGTGCTCAAATCTCTGGAATGGGACTTGAACTTAAAGAAAGGTAACTTCGACGGTATGAGACTTGAATTGGCTAGGATAGACTGGCGAATGATGCTTAAAGGGTTGATGGATATGCAATGGTAGACATTTAAATATCACATGATTTCCCTTTCATAAAGCCACGGTGACTTGGACCGATCCTGTCGCTGCTTTCTAAATGCGCTGCTATTTCATCTTTAATAATTGATTCCAACATTTTCCCCACTACTGAAGTCAGGCTAACCGGTCTATAATTACCCAGTTTCTCTCTCTCTCCTTTCTTAAAAGGTGGTGTTACATTAGCTACCCTCCAGTCCACAGGAACTGATCCAGAGTCAATAGACTGTTGGAAAATGATCACCAATGCATCCACTATTTCTAGGGCCATTTCCTTAAGTACTCTGGGATGCAGACTATCAGGCCCCGGGAATTTATCGGTCTTCAATCCCATCAATTTCCCTAACACAATTTCCTTCAGTTCCTCCTTCTCACTAGACCCTCAGACCCCTAGTATTTCCAGAAGGTTATTTGTGTCTTCCTTCGTGAAGACAGAACCAAAGTTATCCACTTTAGTGGCAAAAACGTGAAGGCAGAATATTATCTGAATGGCGGCAGATTAGGAAAAGTGGAGATGCAACGAGACCTGGGTGTCATGGTACATCAGTCATTGAAAGTTGGCATGCAGGTACAACAGGCGGTGAAGAAGGCAAATAGTATGTTGGCCTTCATAGCTAGGGGATTTGAGTATAGGAGCAGGGAGGTCTTACTGCAGCTGTACAGGGCCTTAGTGAGGCCACACCTGGAATATTGTGTGCAGTTTTGGTCTCCTAATCTGAGGAAGGACGTTCTTGCTATTGAGGGAGAGCAGCTAAGGTTCACCAGACTGATTCCCGGGATGGCAGGACTGACATATGAGGAGAGACTGGATCGACTGGGCCTGTATTCACTGGAGTTTAGAAGGATGAGAGAAGATCTCATAGAAACATATAAAATTCTGACGGGACTGGACAGGTTAGATGCAGGAAGAATGTTCCAGATGTTGGGGAAGTCCAGAACCAGGGGACATAGTCTAAGGATAAGGGGTAAGCCATTTAGGACTGAGATGAGGAAAAACTTTTTCACTAAGAGAGTTGTTAACCTGCGGAATTCCTTACCGCAGAGAGTTGTTAATGCCAGTTCATTGGATATATTCAATAGGGAGTTAGATATGGCCCTTATGGCTAAAGGGATCAAGGTGTATGGAGAGAAAGCAGGAAAGGGGTACTGAGGTGAATGATCAGCCATGATCATATTGAATGATGGTGCAGGCTCAACGGGCTGAATGGCTGATTCTTGCACCTATTTTCTATGTTTCTATGTTTCTATGGATGAACTCCAACAATAGTACATCCCCGTGTGGCATAAGAATAAAAAAGGGAAGGTGGCTCAACCGTGGCTAACAAGGGAAATTAGGGAAAGTGTTAAATACAAGGAAGAAGCATATAAATTAGCCAGAAAAAGCAGCAAACCTGAGGACTGGGAGAAATTTAGAATTCAGCAGAGGAGGACTTAGGGTTTAATTAGGAGGGGGAAAATAGAGTATGAGAGGAAGCTTGCAGGGAACATAAAAACTGACTGCAAAAGCTCCTATAGATATGTGAATAGAAAAAGATTAGTGAAGACTAATGTAGGTCCCTTGCAGTCAGAATCAGAGGAATTCATAATGGGGAATAAATAACCTCCCGAAAATACTAAGGGACCGAGGGTGTAGTGAGAAGGGGGAACTGAGGGAAATCCTTATTAGTCAGGAAATGGTGTTAGGGAAATTGAAGGGACTGAAGGCCGATAAATCCCCAGGGTCTGATAGTCTGCATCCCAGAGTACTTAAGGAAGTGGCCCTAGAAATAGTGGATGCATTGGTGATCATTTTCCAACATTCCATGGACTCTGGTTCAGTTCCTATGGATTGGAGGGTAGCTAATGTAACCCCACTTTTTAAAAAAGGAGGAAGAGAGAAAACAGGGAATTATAGACTGGTTAGCCTAACATTGGTAGTGGGGAAAATGCTGGAATCAATTATTAAAGATGTAATAGCAGTGACAGGATCGGTCCAAGTCAGCATGGATTTATGAAAGGGAAATCATGCTTGACAAATCTTCTAGAATTTTTTGAGGATGTTTCCAGTAGAGTGGACAAGGGAGAACCAGTGGATGTGGTGTATTTGGACTTTCAAAAGGCTTTTGACAAGGTCCCACACAAGAGATTAGTGTGCAAAATTAAGGCACATGTTATTGGAGGTAATGTATTGATGTGGATAGAGAACTGGTTGGCAGACAGGAAGCAAAGAGTAGGAATAAACGGGTCCTTTTCAGAAATGCAGGCAGTGACTAGTGGTGTATCACAGGTTTAGTGCTGGGACCCCAGCTGTTTACAATATACATTAATGATTTAGATGAAGGAATTGAATGTAATATCTCCAAGTTTGCAGATGACACTAAGCTGGGTGGCGGTGTGAGCTGTGAGGAGGATGCTAAGAGGCTGCAGGGTGACTTGGACAGGTTAGGTGAATGTCCAAATGCATGGCAGATGCAGTATAATGTGGATAAGTGTGAGGTTATCCACTTTGGTGGCAAAAACAGGAAGGCAGATTATTACCTGAATGGTGACAGATTAGTAAAAGGGGAGGTGCAATGAGACATTGCAAGTGTGCATGCAGGTATAGCAGGCGGTGAAGAAGGCAAATGGTATGTTGGCCTTCATAGCAAGGGCAAACATGATTAGGCAGAGTCAACATGCTTTTATGAAAGGGAAATTGTGTTTAACAAAATTATTAGAGTTTTTTGAGGATGTAACAAGCAGGGTAGATAATGGGGCACCAGGAGATGTAGTATATTTGGATTTCCAGAAGGCGTTTGATAAGTTGCCACATAAAAGGTTATTACACAAGATACCATCATCACAGGCAGTCCCTTGAAATCGAGGAAGATTTGCTTCCACTCTAAAAGTGAGTTCTCAGGTGACTGTACAGTCCAATACAGGAATTACAGTCTCTGTCACAGGTGGGACAGACAGTGGCTGAGGGAAGGGGTGGGGAGTCTGGTTTGCTGCACGCTCCTTCCGCTGCCTGCGCTTGCTTTCTGCATGCTCTCGGCGACGAGACTCGAGGTGCTCAGCGCCCTCCCGGATGCACTTCCTCCACTTAGGGCGGTCTTTGCCCAGGGACTCCCAGGTGTTGGTGCGGATGTTGCACTTTATCAGGGAGGCTTTGAGGGTGTCCTTGAAACGTTTCCTCTGCCCACTGGGGCTTGCTTGCCGTGTAGGAGTTCTGAGTAGAGCGCTTGCTTTGGGAGTCTCGTGTCGGGCATGCGGACAATGTGGCCCACCCAAACGGAGCTGGTCGAGTGTGGTCAGTGCTTCGATGCTGGGGATGTTGGCCTGGTCAAGAACACTTACACAAGATAAGGGCTCATGGGAGGAGGTAATGTATTAACATGGATAGAGGATTGGTTAACGGACAGAAAACAGAGAGTAGGGATAAATGTGTCATTTTCCGGTTGGCAGGCTGTAACTAGTGGGGTGCCGCAGGGATCAGTGCTGGGGCCTCAGCTATTTACAATCTATATCAATGACTTGGATGAAGGGACCGAGTGTAATGTCTCCACATTTGCTGACGATACAAAGCTAGGTGGGACAGTGAGCTGTGAGGAGAACACAAAGCGTCTGCAATGGGATAGAGATAGACTCAGTGAATGGGGAGTAAGGTGGCAGATGGAGTATAATGTGGGGAATGTGAGGTTATTCACCTTGGCAGGAAGAATAGACAAACAGAATATTTTTTAAATGGCGAGGAACGTTTAAATGTTGTTGTTCAGGGAGATTTGGGTGTCCCTCGTGCAGGAAACAGAAAACGAGCAGGCAGGTACAGCAAACAATAAGGAAGGAAAATGGCATGTTGACCTTTATTGCAAGGGGGTTGGAGTATAAGAGTAAAGATGTCTCACTGCAATTATATCAGGCCCTGGTGAGACCACACCTGGAGTATTGTGGACAGTTTTGGTCTCCTTACCTAAGGAAGGATGTACTTGCCATAGAGGGAGTGCAACGAAGGTTCACCAGACTGATTCCTTGGATGGGGGGATTGTCCTATGAGGAGAGATTACATAAGAACATAAGAACATAAGAATTAGGAACAGGAGTAGGTCATCAAGCCCCTCGAGCCTGCTCCGCCATTCAACAAGATCATGGCTGATCTGGCCATGGACTCAGCTCCACTTACCCGCCCGCTCCCTATAACCCTTAATTCCCTTATTGGTTAAAAATCTATCTATCTGTGACTTGAATACATTCAATGAGCTAGCCTCAACTGCTTCCTTGGGCACAGAATTCCACAGATTCACAACCCTCTGGGAGAAGAAATTCCTTCTCAACTCGGTTTTAAATTGGCTCCCCCGTATTTTGAGGCTGTGCCCCCTAGTTCTAGTCTTCCCGACCAGTGGAAACAACCTCTCTGCCTCTATCTTGTCTATCCCTTTCATTATTTTAAATGTTTCTATAAGATCACTCCTCATCCTTCTGAACTCCAACGAGTAAAGACCCAGTCTACTCAATCTATCATCATAAGGTAACCCCCTCATCTCCGGAATCAGCCTAGTGAATCGTCTCTGTACTCCCTCCAAAGCCAGTATATCCTTCCTTAAGTAAGGTGACCAAAACTGCACGCAGTACTCCAGGTGCGGCCTCACCAATACCCTATACAGTTGCAGCAGGACCTCCCTGCTTTTGTACTCCATCCCTCTCGCAATGAAGGCCAACATTCCATTTGCCTTCCTGATTACCCGCTGCACCTGCAAACCAAACCCTTGGGATTCATGCACAAGGACCCCCAGGTCCCTCTGCACCTCAACATGTTGTAATTTCTCCCCATTCAAATAATATTCCCTTTTACTGTTTTTTTCCCCAAGGTGGATGACCTCACACTTTCCGACATTGTATTCCATCTGCTAAACCTTAGCCTATTCGCTTAACCTATCCAAATCTCTTTGCAGCCTCTCTGTGTCCTCTACACAACCCGCTTTCCCACTAATCTTAGTGTCATCTGCAAATTTTGTTACACTACACTCTGTCCCCTCTTCCAGGTCATCTATATATATTGTAAACAGTTGTGGTCCCAGCACCAATCCCTGTGGCACACCACTAACCACCGATTTCCAACCCGAAAAGGACCCATTTATCCCGACTCTCTGCTTTCTGTTCACCAGCCAATTCTCTATCCATGCTAATACATTTCCTCTGACTCCGCGTACCTTTATCTTCTGTAGTAACCTTTTGTGTGGCACCTTATCGAATGCCTTTTGGAAATCTAAATACACCACATCCATCGGTACACCTCTATCCACCATGCTCGTTATATCCTCAAAGAATTCCAGTAAATTAGTTAAACATGATTTCCCCTTCATGAATCCATGCTGCGTCTGCTTGATTGCAATAGGCCGATATTCTCTAGAGTTTAGAAGAATGAGAGGTGATCCCATTGAAACATACAAAATTCTTACAGGGCTTGACAGGGTAGATGCAGGGAGGATGTTTTCCCCAGGCTGGGGAGTCTAGAACCAGGGGTCACAGTCTCAGGATAAGGGGGTCAGTCATTTATGACTGAGATGAGGAGGAATTTCTTCACTCAGAGGGTGGTGAATCTTTGGAATTCTCTGCCCCAAAGGACTGTGGAGGCTCAGTCGTTGAGTATATTCAAGGCTGAGATCGATAGATTATTGGACTCAAGGGGAATCGAGGGATATGGGGATCGGGCGGGAAAGTGGAGTTGAGGTAGAAGATCAGCTCGAGGGGTCGAATGGCCGACTCCTGCTCCTATTTCTTCTGTTCTTGTAGGATGGACTGACACCCCGTTTACAGTGAGGGGATCATTGCCACGGAATCCGCTCCGTCAGGCTGGACATGCGTTGGGACTTCAGTATCTTGAACCTCCTGGGCCGGTTCCTGAATCCGCTTCCACCTCCCTCTCGGGTAACCCTAATCCAAATTTAATCGGGAGTTTAAAGTTTTTCGCTAAAGGCGATTCTGAGGATTAGAATGAAGAGGGATTGCTTGTAATTATAAATCGTGGGTGACAGAACTTTTAATCTTACTGAGTCAACCCTCCAAATTACAAATGTGGACTAATCATCAACACATTGCTGTTTGTGGGAGCTTGCTGTGCGCAGAGTAGCTGTGTTTCTGACGTTACAACAATGACAACACCTCAAAATTAAGTACCCCATTGGCTGTGAGGTACTTTGTGACGTCCTGAGGCGGTCAAAGGCGCTATAGAAATGCAAGGGAGCAGCGTATGCTGCTGCAGGAGGGCGATGGCTGCGAAGCCAGATCGGTGATTGGAGCGTGGGCAGGTACAGCAGGAGCGGCAAGAGATTGTAGAGGGACGTGATCGGGGCCCAGGAGAGGCGTGAGTTCGAGGCCCAGGAGAGGCGAGGGCCCAGGGACAGCACGGGCCCAGCCCACACTGCGATATGTGAGCGCACTGGGTCCATGCAGCAGAGCTGGTCTCCAGTCGTCCTGGTTAACCGTTGCCACTGGACAATGACCTCGCTCTGTCAAGCCCGTGTGGTGGCTGGTGTGCAACGGTCACCCCACGTTAAAAAAATCCACCCACAGGCATCTTCCACCCTTCAGGATGTAGTTCGGGATCTGGAATATTAGGTCCTTCATTGAAACACCTGTGAACTCATCCCTTTTTGGCGTGGAAGCAAGTCATCCTCGCTTCGAGGGACTGCCTATGATGATGAGAACTGCAAGTTATTTTTTTCAATACACTATCTGTTTCGCCACAATCAAAAGTGTGAATTCAGTTCCAAAAGTTCAGAAGAGATTTGGGGGAACTTGCGGTACAAAGTATTGCTTTTCACTTCCAGATGCGTTCGCTTTCGAATGAATTCCACTCTTGCTTTGTTTGTTCGACAAAAGCAAGTCCTGCAACTTGAGCGGACGATTGCAAATAGCTCACCACGCAACTTAACAATCTTCTGTGAGGTGTATGAGGCACATTCCCCTCGCTTTCCAACAGTCCGTGTTTTCAAACCGCCCCTTAAGAAATGAAAATGATCATATTGTGTAATGATACAAAGTAGTTTGACAGCAGGAAATTTTGCTCATACAGACAGAAATGATCCTGTACAGATACCATAATTAGAAGCACTGCCTTTACCATAAGTACTCATTACCTGGCCACCCACTCATCACTTACCAATGCACACACTCATTACTCTGATGTGTGCTCTGATTGCAAGAACCAGGAGTGTTTTAGGTCTAATCAGCACTGAGTAATCACAGCACGTGCACTGGGAGTGTAACTGCTTTGTGCATTTTTCTAGCAACCAAATACAAAAAAAATTGCTAACTTTAGCTTAAGATCACTTTACATGTATTGCGCAAATCATAGGTTCAGGTCCCACTCCAAAACATTGAGTATATAATCTAGGCTGACACTCCCAGCGCAGTACTGAGAAACAGTGAGGCACTCCCTCAGTACTGCCCCTCCGACAGAGCGATGCTCCTTCAGTACTGCCCCCCCGACAGTGCGGCGCTCCCTCAGTACTGCCCCTCCGACAGTGCGGCGCTCCCTCAGTACTGCCCCTCCGACAGTGCGGCGCTCCCTCAGTACAGCGCTCCCTCAGTACTGCCCCTCCGACAGTGCGGTGCTCCCTCAGTACTGCCCCTCCGACAGTGCGGCACTCCCTCAGTACTGCCCCTCCGACAGTGCGGTGCTCCCTCAGTACTGCCCCTCCGACAGTGCAGCACTCCCTCAGTACTGTCCCTCCGACAGTACAGCACTCCCTCAGCACTGCAGTGGGAGTGTCAGCCTAGATGTCTGTGCTCAAGTCCCTGGAGTGGGACTTGAACCCACAACCTTCTGACTCAGAGGCGAGAGAGCTGCCCACTGAGCCATGGCTGACACATCAAGTGTGGGAGTGCGGGAGCACTGAATCTAACTCTATATTCATGCCGAATGCCTTCAATAGCAAACTCCAGTATTGACTTGATTTTCCTAATTGACCGGGTCTCTGTGTGTATTCATCCACCGTCGCCCCACATCCCCCCCCGAGATCTCTGCGCTCCTCCAATTCTGGCCCATTGCACATCCCCAATTTCCATCGCCTTCAGCTGCCTGGGCCCCAAGCTCTGGAACTCCCTGCCTAAACCTCTCCTCTTTCTCCTCCTTTAAGAAATCCCTTAAAGCCTATGTCTTTGATCAAGCTTTAAGAATATAAGAAATAGGAGCAGGAGTCGGCCATTCGGCCCCTCGAGCCTGCTCCGCCATTCAAGAAGATCATGGCTGATCTGACCATGGACTCAGCTCCACTTCCCCGCCCGCTCCCCATAACCCTTCACTCCCTTATCGTTCAAAAATCTGTCCATCTCCACCTTAAATATATTCAATGACCCAGCCTCCACAGCTCTCTGGGGCAGAGAATTCCACAGATTTACAACCCTCAGAGAGAAGGAATTCCTCCTCATCTCAGTTTTAAATGGGCGACCCCTTATTCTGAAACTATGCCCCCTTGTTCTAGATATCCCCATGAATGGAAACATCCTCTCTGCATCTACCCTGTCGAGCCCCCTCAGAATCTTATACATTTTAATAAGATCACCTCTCATTCTTCTAAACTCGAATGAGTAGAGGCCCAACCTACACAACCTTTCCTCATAAGACAACCTCTTCATCTCAGGAATCAACCGAGTGAACCTTCTCTGAACTGTTTCCAAAGCAAGTATATCCTTTCGTAAATATAGAAACCAAAACTGCACGCAGTACTCCAGGTGTGGCCTCACCAATACCCTGTACAGTTGTAGCAGGACTTCTCTGCTTTTATACTCTATCTAATCATTTCCTGTACCTGCATACTTACTTTTTGTGTTTCATGTACGAGGACACCTAGGTCCCTCTGTACTGCAGCATTCTGTAATCTCTCCACACTTAAATAATATTTTCCTTTTCTATTCTTCCTACCAAAGTGGCTAATCTCACACTTTCCCACATTATACTCCATCTACCAAATGTTTGCCCACTCACTGAATCTGTCTATGTCCCTTTGCAGACTCTGTGTCCTCCTCACAACTTGCTTTCCCACCCATCTTTGTATCATCAGCAAACTTGGCCACATTACACTCGGTCCCTTCATCCAAATCATCAACATAGATTTTTAAATAGTTGAGGCCCCAGCACTGATCCCTGTGACACCCCACTAGTCACTGTTTGTCAACCTGAAAATGACCCATTTATCCCGACTCTCTGTTTTCTGTTAGTTAGCCAATCCTCTATCCATGCTAATATATTACCCCCAACCCCGTGAGCTCTTATCTTGTGCAGTAACCTTTTATGTGGCACCTTATCGAATGCCTTCTGGAAATCCAAATACACCACATCCACTGGTTCCCCCTTATCCACCCTGCTCGTTACATCCTCAAAGAACTCTAAGAAATTTGTCAAACACGATTTCCCTTTCATAAAACCATGCTGACTCTGCTTAATTATGTTATGATTTTCTAAATGTCCTGCTACTGCTTCCTTAATAATGGATTCCAGCATTTTCCCAACGACAGATATTAGACTAACTGGTCTATAGTTTCCTGCTTTCTGTCTCCCTCCTTTCTTGAATAGGGGCGTTACATTTGTGGTTTTCCAATCCGCTGGGACCTTTCCAGAGTCCAGGGAATTTTGGTAGATTACAACCAATGCATCCACTATCTCTGCAGCCACTTAGTTTAAGACCCTAAGATGCAGGCCGTCAGGTAACCTTTTGATCCCCTGTCCTAATCATAGAATCATAGAGATTTACAGCACGGCAGGAGGCCATTCGGCCCATCGTGTACATTAATGATTTAGATGAGGGGATTAAATGTATCTCCAAATTTGCGAATGATACTAAGATGGGTGGCACTGTGAGCTGCGAGGAGGATGCTATGAGGCTGCAGAGTGACTTGGATAGGTTAGGTGAGTGGGCAAATGCATGGCAGATGAAGTATAATGTGGATAAATGTGAGGTTATCCACTTTGGTGGTAAAAACAGAGAGACAGACTATTATCTGAATGGTGACAGATTAGGAAAAGGGGAGGTGCAACGAGACCTGGGTGTCATGGTACATCAGTCATTGAAGGTTGGCATGCAGGTACAGCAGGCGGTTAAGAAAGCAAATGGCATGTTGGCCTTCATAGCAAGGGGATTTGAGTACAGGGGCAGGGAGGTGTTGCTACAGTTGTACAGGGCCTTGGTGAGGCCACACCTGGAGTATTGTGTACAGTTTTGGTCTCCTAACTTGAGGAAGGACATTCTTGCTATTGAGGGAGTGCAGCGAAGGTTCACCAGACTGATTCCCGGGATGGCAGGACTGACATATCAAGAACAACTGGATCAACTGGGCTTGTATTCAATGGAGTTCAGAAGAATGAGAGGGGACCTCATAGAAACGTTTAAAATTCTGACGAGTTTAGACAGGTTAGATGCAGGAAGAATGTTCCCAATGTTGGGGAAGTCCACAACCAGGGGTCACAGTCTAAGGATAAGGGGTAAGCCATTTAGGACCGAGATGAAGAGAAACGTCTTCACCCAGAGAGTGGTGAACCTGTGGAATTCTCTACCACAGAAAGTTGTTGAGGCCAATTCACTAAATATATTCAAAAAGGAGTTCGATGTAGTCCTTACTACTAGGGGAATCAATGGGTATGGCGAGAAAGCAGGAATGGGGTACTGAAGTTGCATGTTCAGCCATGAACTCATTGAATGGCGGTGCAGGCTCGAAGGGCCGAATGGCCTACTCCTGCACCTATTTTCTATGTTTCTATGTGTCCGTGCCGGCCGACAAAGAGCTACCCAGCCTAATCCCACTTTCCAGCTCTCGGTCCGTAGCCCTGTAGGTTACGGCACTTCAGGTGCACATCCAAGTACTTTTTAAATGTGAGGGTTTCTGCCTCTACCACCCTTTCAGGCAGTGAGTTCCAGACCCCCACCACCCTCTGGGTGAAGAAATTTCCCCTCAAATCCCCTCTAAACCTCCCCCCAATTACTTTAAATCTATGCTCCCTGGTTGTTGACCCCCTCTGCTGAGGGAAATACGTGGCTCGGTGTCAAATTTTGTTTGATAATCGCTCCTGTGAAGCACCGTGGGACATTTTACTATGTTAAAGGCGCTATATAAATGCAGGTTGTTGTTGTATAATGATAGAATTGCTCTGATTTCAACTCTCCAAGTTATATTTTTGGATAATTATATGCGCTATTATATAATTCCAAGTGTCGTGTTGGTGTGGCAGGTATGTACAGTGCTCGGAGGTTGAAGTTCAGTCGTTGCGATCAAATTGTTTCGTTGAATTCTTAAAACTTGCCTCAGTTGCTTTACCTGATCAACGGGAGCCGAATTAAAGTTTGTTTTAAGGAGAAACGGTCCTTCATGGAATTGATTACCTGCCGACTGATCCGATGATTATCTCCCCGGAGTCAACAACCTCCTAAATGCAGGACCCTGGGCCCAGTCACCTGCAGGGAGTCGATGTGATCCTGACAGGTAACAGGCCTTGTTAACTCCAAGTACGAATATTTAAAAATAAATCCCCTTGGGGCAAGCACAAGTCAAACTCGGTTTACTCAATCACAGGCCGTTAATATACCGACAGGGTAAATGACAGAGAGACGAGAGCTTGGTGGTTAAGATGAATTACTGTAATAATATTTAATCATCTCCTTCTGTACACTAGTACAATCATTTAAATAAATACAGCCCATTAGACAAAAACAGAATAACTGGTAATTATCACATTGCTGTGTGTGGGAGCTTGCTGTGCGCAAATTGACTGCTGCGTTTCCCACATTACAACAGTGACTGCACTCCAAAAAGTACTTCATTGGCTGTAAAGCGCTTTGGGACGTCCGGTGGTCGTGAATGGCGCTATAGAAATTCAAGTCTTTCTTTTATTTATATTATTTACTTAAAAAAAAATGAGACCTTGAACATAACATTAATCTTAAAGAAAGGCTCAAAGAATTGGGGCTTTTTAAAATTGAACACAGAAGATTAACGGGTGGGAGTGGTGATTCATGAAAGGTTTTCAAAATGATGAACGATTGTGAGAGGGGAGGCATGAAAGGTTCTTTCCATCAGTTGGTAAATCGATAACAAGTGAACCACCATCAGAGTATCAAAGGGGAAAGTTAGAATCTCACGGCACAGGAGGAGGCCATTGGGCCCATCGAGCCTGTGCCTGTTCTGTGACAGAGCGATCCAATCAGTCCCACTCCCCCCGCTCTTTCCCCATAGTCTTGCAGTTTTTTTCCTTTTCAACTATTTATCCAATTCCCGGTTTGAAAGTTACTATTGAATCTGTTCCCACCGCACTTTCAGGCAGCGCGTTCCCGATCACAACAACTCGCTGCGTAAACACATTCCCCCTCTGGCTTTTTTTCCAGGTAAACATAGAAAATAGGTGCAGGAGTAGGCCATTTGGCCCTTCGTACTCCTTTCCTGCTTTCTCTCCATACCCCTTGTTCCCTTTAGCCGTAAGGGCCATATCCAACTCCCTCTTGAATATATCCAATGAACTGGCATCAACAACTCTCTGTGGCAGGGAATTCCGCAGGTTAACAACTCTCTGAGGGAAGATGTTTCTCCTCATCTCGATCCTAAATGGCCTGCCCCCTGGTTCCTGGACTTCCCCAACATCGGGAACATTCTTGCTGCATCTAACCTGTCCAGTCCCGTCAGAATCTTATATGTTTCTATGAGATCCCCTCTCATCCTTCTAAACTCCAGTGTATAAAGGCCCAGTTGATCCAGTCTCTCCTCATATGTCAGTCCCGCCATCCCGGGAATCAGTCTGGTGAACCTTCGCTGCACTCCCTCAATAGCAAGAATGTCCTTCCTCAGATTAGGAGACCAACATCCGTGTCCTCTGGTTACCGTCTTTTGGATGAGACGTTAAACCGAGGCCCCGTCTGCTCTCTCAGGTGGATGTAAAAGATCCCACGGCCACTATTTTGAAGAAGAGCAGGGGAGTTATCCCCGGTGTCCTGGGGCCAATATTTATCCCTCAATCAACATAACAAAAACAGATTATCTGTCATTTTCACATTGCTGTGTGTGGGAGCTTGCTGTGCGCAAATTGGCTGCTGCATTTCCCACATTACAACAGTGACTACACTCCAAAAGTACTTCATTGGGTGTCATCATCATAGTCAGTCCCTCGGAATCGAGGAAGACTTGCTTCCACTCTTAAAATGAGTTCTCAGGTGACTGAACAGTCCAATACGAGAACCACAGTCCCTGTCACAGGTGGGACAGACAGTGGTTGAGGGAAGGGGAGGGTGGGACTGGTTTGCCGCACGCTCCTTCCGCTGCCTGCGCTTGGTTTCTGCATGCTCTCGGCGATGAAACTCGAGGTGCTCAGCGCCCTCCCGGATGCATTTCCTCCACTTAGGGCGGTCTTTGGCCAGGGACTCCCAGGTGTCGGTGGGGATGTTGCACTTTATCAAGGAGGCTTTGAGGGTGTCCTTGTAACGATTCCTCTGCCCACCCTGGGGCTCGCATGCCGTGAAGGAGCTCCGAGTAGAGCGCTTGCTTTGGGAGTCTCGAGTCGAGCATGCAGACAATGTGGCCCGCCCAGCGGAGCTGATCAAGTGTGGTCAGTGCTTCAACGCTGGGGATGTTGGCCTGGTCGAGGACGGTAATGTTGGTGCGTCTGTCCTCCCAGGGATCTTGTGAGACTAAAGCGCTTTGAGACGTCCGGCGGTCATGAAAGGCGCTATAGAGATGCAAGTCTTTCTTTCTTTCTAAGCTCTCGACTAGCCCGGGACAGGTGGTACGTTTCGTGCAATGCGGAAGGTGAACATTGGTTGGGAGACGGTTTTACACTCCAACCGGACTACTTCAGTATTGTCGACCATCAGGCAGGATGTTAAAGGGGCTGCCGGTGGCTTTCACCCAGTCTGAGCTTCTGCCAACGATGAATTTAACCCCCGGTTAGTTTTACCAAAAGCGGCTGTTGAAGGCATTAAAAGGTAACTGGCTAAATATTTGAAAAGGATACGGGGAAAGTGCGGGGTTAGATAGTCGGCGATATAACTCACACCAAGTCCCACTCACCCATCACCCCCTGTGCTCACTGCCCCGTGTCCTAACTCGCACCGAGTCCCACTCACCCATCACCCCCTGTGCTCACTGCCCCGTGTCCTAACTCGCACCGAGTCCCGCTCCCACATCACCCACTGTGCTCACTGCCCCGTGTCCTAACTTGCACCGAGTCCCGCTCACCCATCACCCCCTGTGCTCACTGCCCCGTGTCGTAACTCGTACCAAGTCCCGCTTACCCATCACCCCCTGTGCTCACTGCCCCGTGTCCTAACTCGCACCGAGTCCCGCTCCCCCATCACCCCCTGTGCTCACTGCCCAGTGTCCTAACTCACACCGAGTCCTGCTCACCCCCTCTGACCTACATCGGCTCCCGGTCCGGCAAAGCTGCAATTTTAAGATTTTCATCCTTGTTTTTCAAATCCCTCCATGGTCTTGCCCCTCCCTATCTCTGTAATCTCCTCCAGCCCCACAACCCCCCCCCCCCCCCCCCCCCCCCGAGATGTCTGCGCTCCTCTAATTCTGGCCTCTTGAGCATCCCTGATTATAATCACTCCACCATCGGTGGCCGTGCCTTCTGTTGCCTGGGCCCCAAGCTCTGGAACTCCCTCCCTAAACCTTTCCGCCTCTCTCCCCTCCTTCAATATGCACCTTAAAACCGACCTCTTTGACCCAGCTTTTGGTCACCTGCCCTAATACCTCCTTATGCAGCTCGGTGTCAAATTTCTGTTTTATAACACTCCCGTGACATGCCTTGGGAAGTATTACTACGTTAAAGGCACTATATAAATACAGGTTGTCGTTCTCGATGAGATTCAACAGAAAGGAATATCAGCAGCGATTCCATTATCCAGCAGTCCCAGAACTGGGGTTCAAAATCCCCCACCTTCCAGCCCAGAGCCTGCTCTGCCCCCTCCCTGGGAGCGTTGGACTGTGTGGGGAAACGCTTTGCTCAGATTGTAGGGTTGGCCGCCAGCATCAGCCATCCCCGGGCAGGAGTGGGGCGGTGTGTATTCACGCCAGGCGGGCGTGCAAAGAGACTTGCAACGTTCCGGCTTTTTCAGAGCGATTAACAAACGGCGATCTGCCGGGAAACACACTTTCTTAAAAACCCCAGGGCTCAATTTTCCCCAAAGCATTTTTTTGGACGTACTTGAAGAGTTACACCCGATTTTTTGGGGGCCCAAGTACGCCAAAAAAATGTTCTAAGTTTCTCCGTTGGATTTCTTCATTTTGGCGCGGCATAACCCGACCTTTAGTTTTGGGGGTGGAGCCTTGATCTGCGCCAAAATGATCGGGCTCCCATGGTAACCGGAGACACAATGTGAGCTGAGGCTATAAAGTGAAGCATACAGCCAATCTCCCAACACATTAAAAGAATTGAAAAACACATAGCAGCAACTTACCTCCAACCCTGCCTGTCATGTATTCAACTATCATTGTAACCCATGTATAAGCTGACCTAAGTTGTACACCGTGAGAACACTGACCACAGGGGGCGAACTTGTGGGAGACACTCCTAACCTGGACTTTCCGGTATAAAAGGGGAAGCTCCACCCACCTTCATCACTTGAGGTCTTGGTAATAAAGGTAACTGGTCACAGAGTGACCTTCTCTCAAGTATGGGCCTTGTGTGCATTTGTACTGTATAGTAAGGACATATCATTGGCGACGAGAAACTGGGATTTAAACCACGCGAGCTTGGCCACTAGCAGCACAGACGAGAGGTACTGTGTTGGTGATGATTGGGACGACTTTATTGAGAGACTACAGCAAAGTTTTGTCACTAAGGAATGGTTGGGACAGGATTCGGCCGACAAACGCAGGGCTCATCTCCTGACGGTTTGTGGATCCAGAACGTACTCCCTGATGAAGGACCTTCTAGCACCAGAGAAGCCAGTGGACAAGACTTTTGAAGAGATCAGTAAATTGATCGGGGAACACTTTAAACCGGCGAGCAGCATGCACATGGCGAGACACCGGTTTTACATGCACCGGCGGCGAGAAGGACAAAGCGTTCCAGACTTCGTGGCAGATCTCCGGCAACTGGCGAGTCTATGTAAGTTCCCAGAGCTATGCAGAGCGGAGATGCTGCGAGACTTTTTTTATTGAGGGCATTGGGCACGCTGGGGTTTTCATGAAACTAATTGAGACCAAAGACTTGACCCTGGAACCGGCGGCTTTGATGGCCCAGATATTTATCTCAGGGGAGGAAGAGACCAGAATGATGTTTGACAAAAATCTTGGTTTAAATGCAGCAAACGACCAGGGAGTCAACATTGTTAACGCGGCACACAGTTCTCGAGGCAGACAAGGGGCAATCGGACATGCCCCAACATGTAGTCGAACCCAAAGCGGGAATTCAACAGAGACAATGGCTAGCTGAACGGCGATTCATGCCATCACAATGGACAATGCGGCTAGTAATAGAGCCATCAACACCTGTTAATGGTGCGCTTAAGGACAGTTACAGAGACAGTCAGAGACGATCGACTGGTAATGGACCGTTTGTTTCCAACAACGGCTCATGCTGGAGGTGTGGAGGCAAACACACAGCCAGAGCTTGCAGGTATCAGCAATATACCTGCAGAAATTGCAACATCAGCAGTCACTTGGCACGTATTTGCAGGAAGCCTGCAGCCAGGTTGATGTACGAGGAGGACGGGCCCGATGTAAGCCCTACGAGGCCAAATGGACACTGGGGGAAATCGCTGGAAGCTGAAGTTCAGCGAGTTCATGTCGAGCACATATACAGTTCATATACCAGGACGCCACCGATAATGATGAAAGTGCTCCTCAATTGCATCCCAGTATCAATGGAGCTAGACACGAGGGCCAGCCAGTCCCTGATGAGTATCAAACAGATCGACAAGTTGTGGGTGTCCAAGGCCAGGAGGCCAAAACTATTGCCCATTGACGCAGAGCTACGGACATATACAAAAGAGATCATTCCGGTGCTAGGCAGTGCCACGGTAGTTGTGACCCACAAAGATTCGGAGAACAGGTTGCCACTCTGGATTGTCCCGTTGGATGGTCTCGCACTACTGGGGAGGAGTTGACTTGCTGTCATGAACTGGAAATGGGGCGATGTCAATGCAATTTCTTCTGTGGAGCGAGTATCATGCTCACAGGTCCTGGACAAATTTGACTCACTATTTCAACCCAGCATTGGAACTTTCATGGGGACCAAGGTAGTGATTCACATAAACCCGGACGCCAGGCCAGTACACCACAAGGCCAGAGCGGTGCGTGATGCAGGAAAAGATAGAATGCGAATTGGACTGCCTGCTGAGGGAAGGCATCATCTCACCAGTCGAATTCAGTAACTGGGTGAGCCCGATCGTACCGGTGCTCAAGGCGGTCAGGATATGTGGTGATTACAAAACCATCATCAATCAGGTGTCACTCCAAGACCAGTACCCACTACTGAGAGCGGAGGACCTCTTTGCGACGCTATCCGGTGGCAAACTTTTTTCAAAATTGGACCTGACCTCAGCTTACATGACCCAGGAGCTGGCGAGTGAGTCGAAGAAGCTGACCACCATCACGACACACAAGGTGTTGTTTGAGTATAACAGATGTCCGTTCGGGATTCGCTTGGCCGCCGCGATCTTTCAACGAAACATGGAAAGTCTCAAGTCGATTCCAGGGACGGTGGTTTTTCAGGACGATATCCTCATCACGGGTTACGATACTGAAGAACACCTCCACGACCTGGAGGAGGTGCTACGCAGACTGGACCGGGTAGGTCTGCGACTGAAAAAGGCGAAGTGCATCTTCCTAGCTCCAGAGGTAGAATTCCTGGGGATGAGGGTAGCAGCAGATGGGATCAGCCCTACTGCGTCCAAGACGGAAGCAATCCAGAGAGCACCCAGACCCCGTAACACGACGGAGCTGCGTTCGTTCCTGGGGTCCCTGAACTATTTTGGTAACTTTCTTCCCAAATTGAGCACGCTGTTAGAGCCGCTACACGTGCTCCTACGCAAAGGTCGCGAATAGGTCTGGGGGGACAGCCAGGAAAGGGCTTTTGATAGAGCACACAACTGGTTATGCTTCAACAATCTGTTAACGTTATATGACCCATGGAAGAAACTTTTAACGTGCGATGCATCGTCCTATGGGGTCGGGTGTGTGTTGCAGCATGTTAATGTCAAGGGTCAGTTACAGCCAGTAGCTTATGCCTCCAGAAGTCTGTCCCAGGCAGAAAGGGGCTATGGGATGGTAGAAAAGGAAGCGCTAGCATGTGTATATGCAGTAAAAAAAATGCACCAGTACCTGTTTGGCAGGAAATTTGAGCTGGAGACAGATCACAAACCCCTAACGTCCCTTTTGGCTGACAAGGCCATAAATGCAAATGCGTCGGCCCGCATACAGAGGTGGGCACTCACGTTAGCCGCCTATGACTATACAATTCGGCACAGACTGGGCACTGAAAACTGCGCTGATGCACTCAGCAGGCTCCCACTAGCCACCACTGAGGGGGCAACCGAGCATGCTGCTGAGATGGTCATGGCTGTTGAAGCTTTTGAAAGTGAAGGCTCACCCGTGACAGCCCGTCAGATCAAAGTCTGGACAAATAGAGACCCGCTACTGTCTTTAGTTAAGAAATGTGTCCTTAATGGGGACTGGGCAGCCACATACAGGGCATGCCCTGAGGAATTTAAACCGTTTCACAGGTGTAGAATTTACCAATATCTCGCAAAGATTCCAGGTACCTTTCCCCTGCAGAGGAGAAGAATCCCTTTCTGGACTTTTAAAATGGAAGGAAAACTTTGGGACACAAATGAATTTTAAAGGGGCAGACGAGGCCTGCAGGGGATAAAAGGGGGTGCATTCATGGAGACCCCCCCCCCCCCAGTGTTTGGACTGATAGTTCCAAATTAAATTCCCTTTCCTATTTACCAGAAAGTTTGAAATCCTAAAGTGCACATGGAAGAAACTACGAACTTTAATTGAATTTGGGATTTTTAAAAGGTGTATGTTGGGTCTGCAAGAAAAGGGGTGGGGTCAATATCTAAAGGGTCAGTTTGGACATTGGAACGAATCAAATTGTCTGGGAACTGTATACCCTCGAAACTTGCCCCTTGAAAACATTAGCATTTAAACAATCAACGATGGAAGAAACATTTATCACCGCACCCAGAGGACCCAAATGCCACATACATATTCCAACACCTTTTCAACAGGCATAGAAATATCTGGCTCAGGCCAGACTAGCACAATGGAGAGTTCACCAACTTCGAAAAGCCTATTAACGCCAGATTTAAACCACTTAATCAAGTTTCAGTTAGCTGGCTGAAAAATCGAAACAAAGAACTGAGCTAGATTTGATGTAAGATAAGGAAGCCTGTTTTAGTATAATTGAAGTCTGTTCTGGCAGTTAGGTGTGCTTCAAGAGACACTATTAAGTTAGCAGTCTCGCTGCATAAGTTCTACACCAGCCTCGAAAAGTGAGATCCCAAAACATCGGCGAAAGGAATCTCTAAAACCCAGAAGGACAGCACCACGACAGCAAACAGGCCGTCAAAACCACTATTGGAAAGTTGCGGGCCATTGCGACCAACCCAACAGTCAACCGGAACCAACCCGACAAAACCGAAGAAAAACCGAAGATTTTTCCACTCTGGTCCTACGCTACCAAGGGGTACAGACTACAGAACATGGACAACTAAGGCCAACCCCAGGGACAACTAAGGCGAACCCTGGAGTTGGAACTGTCAAAAAGGGTGAGCATAGCCCCTGAACCCCCCAGAGCTATAACTTCGTTAGTTAGGGGAATTGGGAGGAGGGAGGCTGGGATAACTTGTGTAAATGTATCTGCATTCTCCTTTTTACCCCATTTAGAGTTTAAGCTGTATTCTTTTTCCCCACAGGCTGTAATTTGACAATTTATTCAATGTGTTGTACGCCTCAGTTTGTATTGGTCTGTGTGTGTTATTAAAGGTGTGCCTTTTACTTCTTTTTAAACACAATAAAGCCATACCTGCTTCCTACCTTGAAACCGATTATCTGTCCAAGTCTGTCACAGTCCCTTCATAATTCCAGTGTCTAGAACCAAGGGTGTGGGAGCGATTCGGAACCACTCATATAAGGTCAGAAGGGAAAGCTGACCCCCTGCAAACCACCCCTTACACAGGTGCAAGGATGAACTCTCGATTCAGGCCAATTGCCTACTATGGGGAAACCGAGTAGTCATGCCCCAGAGGGGCAGAGAGGCGTTCATCCGAAAACTCCACAATGAGCACCCGGGCATTTTCATGATGAAGGCAATTGCCAGGTCACACGTTTGGTGGCCAGGGATAGATAGACTGAAACTTTGTGTTCGCAGGTGCAACACGTGTGCCCAGCTGGGCAATGCGCCCAGGGAAGTCCCCCTTAGCCCCTGGTCCTGGCCCGCCAAGCCTTGGTCACGCATCCATGTGGACTACGCAGGTCCTTTCATGGGAAAAATGTTTTTGGTTGTAGTAGATGCCTACTCCAAATTGATCGAGTGTGACATTCTCAATTCAAGCACATCCTCTGCCATGGTAGAAAGTCTACAGACAATGTTCGCCGCCCATGGTCTACCGGACATCTTGGTCAGCAACAATGGCCTGAGCTCTACAAGTATTGAGTTCCAGGAAATGGTATCAACCATGTCAGAACGGCACCGTTCAAGCCGGCCTCAAACGGCCAGGCGGAACGAGCAGTGCAGATAATCAAACAGGGGATGGTCAGAATCCAAGGTGGTTGCCTACAAAGCCGCTTATCACGCCTCCTGTTGGCCAATAGATCCCGACCACACTCGCTCACAGGGGTTCCACCCGCAGAGCTGCTAATGAAAAGGATGCTCAAAACCCGGTTATCCCTTATACACCCCACCATGAAGGAAATTGTTGAGAGCAGGCGCCAGTCACAATGTGACTACCATGACAGGAATGCGAGGGCGCGATGTATTGATGTCAATGACCCTGTCTTTGTCCTCAACTACGCTGCAGGGCCCAAATGGCTCACAGGCACTGTGGTTGCCAAAGAGGGAAATAGGATTCTGGTAGTTAAACTTACCAATGGACAAATCTGCTGCAAACACATGGATCAAACAAAAAGGAGGTTCAGCAACCCCTGAGAAAAAGCAGAGGAAGAACACGACGTAGAGTTTACTCCACCACAGGTGACCGAACACCGGAACCAAAGGGAGGAGAGCCCAGTCACTGTGGGCAGTCCGGACAGGCCTGAGGCACTGCAAACAGCAGACACTCAGGCCAGCGCCCAACAACCGGAGCCCCAGCTCAGGCGCTCTACAAGGGAGCGTAAACCACCAGAGAGACTCAACCTGTGATCCCAATAAGACTTTGGGGAGGGAGGTGATGTCATGTATTCAACCAGCATTGTAACCCATGTATAAACTGACCTAAAAGTTGTACACCGTGAGAACACTGACCACTAGGTGGTGAACTTGTGGGAGACACTCCTAACCTGGACCTTCAGGTATAAAAGGGGAAGCTCCACCCACCTTCATCACTTGAGTGCTAAGGAATAAAGGACAGGTCACAGACTGACGACCTCTCAAGCATGGGCCTCGTGTGCATTTATACTGTGTAGTAAGGATGTATCAGCGCCCGAAGGCTGTCCGGTCCGTTCCCATTCTCGGTCCCCATTCTCCCGGTCCCGTCCCATTCTCGGTCCCCAGTCTCCCGGTCCGGTCCCATTCTCGGTCCCCAGTCTCCCGGTCCGGTCCCATTCTCGGTCCCCATTCTCCCGGTCCGGCCCCATTCTCGGACTCCAGTCTCCCGGTCCGGCCCCATTCTCGGTCCCCAGTCGCCCGGTCCGATCCCATTCTCGGTCCCCATTCTCCCGGTCCGGCCCATTCTCGGACCCCAATCTCCCGCTCCGTTCCCATTCTCGGTCCCCAGTCTCCCGGTCCGGCCCCATTCTCGGTCCCCATTCTCCCGGTCCGGTCCCATTCTCGGTCCCCAGTCTCCCGGTCCCATTCTCGGACCCCAGTCTCCCGGTCCTGTCCCATTCTCGGTCCCCAGTCTCCCGGTCCTGTCCCATTCTCGGTCCCCAGTCTCCCGGTCCGGCCCCATTCTCGGACCCCAGTCTCCCGGTCCGTTCCCATTCTCGGACCCCAGTCTCCCGGTCCGTTCCCATTCTCGGTCCCCAGTCTCCCGGTCCGGTCCCATTCTCGGTCCCCAGTCTCCCAGTCCGATCCCATTCTCGGTCCCCATTCTCCCGGTCCGGTCCCATTCTCGGACCCCAGTCTCCCGGTCCGTTCCCATTCTCGGTCCCCAGTCTCCCGATCCGATCCCATTCTCGGACCCCAGTCTCCCGGTCCGTTCCCATTCTCGGTCCCCAGTCTCCCGGTCCGTTCCCATTCTCGGTCCCCAGTCTCCCGGTCCGGTCCCATTCTCGGTCCCCAGTCTCCCAGTCCGATCCCATTCTCGGTCCCCAGTCTCCCGGTCCGGCCCCATTCTCGGACCCCAGTCTCCCGGTCCGTTCCCATTCTCGGTCCCCAGTCTCCCGATCCGATCCCATTCTCGGACCCCAGTCTCCCGGTCCGGTCCCAATCTCGGTCCCCAGTCTCCCAGTCCGATCCCATTCTCGGTCCCCATTCTCCCGGTCCGGCCCCATTCTCGGACCCCAGTCTCCCGGTCCGTTCCCATTCTCGGTCCCCAGTCTCCCGATCCGATCCCATTCTCGGACCCCAGTCTCCCGGTCCGTTCCCATTCTCGGTCCCCAGTCTCCCGGTCCGGCCCCATTCTCGGTCCCCATTCTCCCGGTCCGGTCCCATTCTCGGTCCCCAGTCTCCCAGTCCCATTCTCGGACCCCAGTCTCCCGGTCCTGTCCCATTCTCGGTCCCCAGTCTCCCGGTCCTATCCCATTCTCGGTCCCCAGTCTCCCGGTCCGGCCCCATTCTCGGTCCCCATTCTCCCGGTCCGGTCCCATTCTCGGTCCCCATTCTCCCAGTCCGATCCCATTCTCGGTCCCCATTCTCCCGGTCCGGTCCCATTCTCGGTCCCCAGTCTCCCGGTCCCATTCTCGGACCCCAGTCTCCCGGTCCTGTCCCATTCTCGGTCCCCAGTCTCCCGGTCCTGTCCCATTCTCGGTCCCCAGTCTCCCGGTCCGGCCCCATTCTCGGACCCCAGTCTCCCGGTCCGTTCCCATTCTCATTCTCGGACCCCAGTCTCCCGGTCCGTTCCCATTCTCGGTCCCCAGTCTCCCGGTCCGGTCCCATTCTCGGTCCCCAGTCTCCCAGTCCGATCCCATTCTCGGTCCCCATTCTCCCGGTCCGGCCCCATTCTCGGACCCCAGTCTCCCGGTCCGTTCCCATTCTCGGTCCCCAGTCTCCCGATCCGATCCCATTCTCGGACCCCAGTCTCCCGGTCCGTTCCCATTCTCGGTCCCCAGTCTCCCGGTTCAGCCCCATTCTTGGTCCCCAGTCTCCCGGTCCGTTCCCATTCTCGGTCCCCAGTCTCCCGGTCCGTTCCCATTCTCGGTCCCCAGTCTCCCGGTCCGGTCCCATTCTCGGTCCCCAGTCTCCCGGTCCCTTCCCATTCTCGGTCCCCAGTCTCCCGGTCCCCAGTCTCCCGGTCCGGCCCCATTCTCGGTCCCCAGTCTCCCGGTCCAGCCCCATTCTCGGTCCCCAGTCTCCTGGTCCAGCCCCATTCTCCCGGTCCGGCCCCATTCTCGGACCCCAGTCTCCCGGTCCGTTCCCATTCTCGGACCCCAGTCTCCCGGTCCGTTCCCATTCTCGGTCCCCGGTCTCCCAGTCCGGTCCCATTCTCGGTCCCCAGTCTCCCAGTCCGTTCCCATTCTCGGTCCCCAGTCTCCCGGTCCAGCCCCATTCTCCCGGTCCGGCCCCATTCTCGGACCCCAGTCTCCCGGTCCGTTCCCATTCTCGGTCCTCAGTCTCCCGGTCCGGTCCCGGGTTCGGTTTCTCTCTCTCTCTCTCTCTCTCTCTCTGAAGATAGAGTTTTTTTTTAAGAGCTTTCTTCCCTCGCCCAGGGTTGTGAAAGAGTCCAACTAAACCCACTGTGCCAAGCAGACGCCACGTGTTCACCCAAAGAGAGGGAGAGGCCACGACTCTAATACCTCTGCTACATGGGCAGGCCTGGCAGACACTAGGCCTCCATCACCTGTCCGGCCCCCTCAGCACTAAAACACCAACCACATCCAACAAAACAGGTCCAAGAATCAGGCGCAAGATTTAAAAAGTTTCCCTTAAACTCCTTAATTCCTCATTGTTCTGTCCAGCTGATGTTGGATGCTCTTTACTGACCACTGCCAAAGTTACCATTCTATCTTACAATTACGTTCACCAGAATGATAAATCCCGAGGACAGGTTGCACAGGCTGGGCTTGTGTTCACTCGAGTGTGGAAGGTTAGTGGGTGATCTAGGTAGAAAGGAGTTGCTAGGGTAGATATTTGTTCAATTAGTTTGTGGGATGTGACCATCGCTGGCATTGCCGGCATTTATTGCCCATCCCTAATTGCCCCTTGAGAAGGTGGTGGTGAGCCGCCTTCTTGAACCGCTGCAGTCCGTGTGGTGAAGGTGCTCCCACAGTGCTGTTAGGGAGGGAGTTCCAGGATTGTGACCCAGCGACGATGAAGGAACGGCCGATATATTTCCCAGTCAGGATGGTGTGTGACTGGGAGGGGAACGTGGAGGTGGTGGTGTTCCCATGCGCCTGCTGCCCTTGTCCTTCTAGGTGGTAGAGGTCGTGGGTTTGGGAGGTGGTGACACACGCTGACACTCATCGCCTGGCCCCAGCCCCGGGCTGCTGTGGTTCACTTCGGAGCAGGCGTTGAGGAGCCCGACAGCGCTGGTTTGATGCCTCGGAGTGAGGCCGCTGCGATCCCCGTGTGTATCCAGAGGCACTGCAGCAGCAGCGCCACACTCTCCACTCTCCACTCCCCGGCTCCTAAGGGAAGGGTTTAACTCGGGGGAAATTACTGTCCGCACCGTCCTGCAAGGAACTTAGCGAGTTCTGTAACGAAAACAAAAAATGAGTGAGAATGCGTCAGTTGTTCTTTGAATAATTCCACTACTACAACAACAACTTGTATTTATAACACGTCTTTAACGTAATTAAACACCTCAAAGCACTTCATAGCAGTGTTATAAGACAAAAAGACTAAGTGGAGGAAGTGCATCCGGGAGGGCGCTGAGCACCTCGAGTCTCATCGCCGAGAGCATGCAGAAACCAAGCGCAGGCAGCGGAAGGAGCGTGCGGCAAACCAGTCCCACCCTCCCCTTCCCTCAACCACTGTCTGTCCCACCTGTGACAGAGACTGTGGTTCCCGTATTGGAATGTTCAGTCACCTAAGGACTCATTCTAAGAGTGGAAGCAAGTCTTCCTCGATTCCAAGGGACGGCCTATGATGATGATGATGAAGACAAAATAGATAAATTTGACAGCGAGCTGCATAAGTAGAAATTAGCACATGTGACCAGAGATCGGTTTTAAGGAGCGTCTTGAAGGAGGAAAGAGAGGTAGAGAGGCGGAGAGGTTTAAGGGAGTTCCAGAGCTTGGGGCCCAGGCAGCAGAAGGCACAGCCACCAATGGTGGAGCGATTATAATTAGGGATGCTCAAGAGGGCAGAATTAGAGGAGCGCAGAGATCTCGGGGAGTTGTGGGGCTGTGGGGCTGAAGGAGATTACAGGGATAGGGAGGGGCGAGGGCCATGGAGGCATTTGTAAACAAGGATGAGAATTTTGAAATTGAGACGTTGCTTCATTGCCCCAAAACAGCGATGGCAACAGAAACAATGCCACAGGAAAATCAACGGCGGAGCACTCAAAGATCCCTCTAAGAAAACCCTATTCAGCCAGCGCCTTGCTACCAACCTGCCGACCCAGTAACACAGAGACACAGAGACGCAGAGACGCAGAGACGCAGAGAGTCCACAGAGCCTGGTCTGCCCTCAAGGCCTCCATAATCAGCACCTGTGAGGAGACACTCGGTCACTCGACCAGGAAACACCAAGACTGGTTCGACGAGAATGACCAGGAGATCCAGGAGCTGATAAGCCACAAGCGCAAGGCATTCTTGGACTGGGAGCAGCAACACAACTCGAGGGCAAGAAAGCAGGCCGAGGTCCAACAGAAAACCCATGACCTAAAGAAAGGATGGTGGGTGGAGAAAGCACAGGAGATCCAGTAGCTAGCCGACAAACACAATGTGCGAGGATTCTTCAGCACAGTCAATTCTACCTACGGCCCAAGCACACCAGGTCCTACCCCGCTACTGGCCAAGAACGGAGAGGTGCTCATCAAGGACAGTGAGGCAGTCCATGCTGTAAGGGAGTTGTTCTCCATGAGGGGGTCAGGTTCCCTTCTGACCAACTTGAGCGGTTCGAATCGCTCCCCCTCCCTTGGGTTCTGTACTCTGGATTTATGTGGGGGGGGGGTGACAAAAGTGCAGAGGACGCTGGTTTGATGCAAAGAAACTTTGGTTTTATTACAGTCAAAGTAATACAGGCTTATTACTCTCGTAAGAAAATACACGGCCAAACTTACAATCACTCGAATAAAGAACAATACAAGGAAAGGTACAAGGTCAAACCTATAATCACTCTAATAAAGTACCAAACACTACACATTCAGAGGGGGTTGCAGTAAAATGATACCTCCCACCTCCCAATCCCCAATTCTAACTCGGTTAGACTCCAGGGCAGGCAGGGACTATGCTTACCAACCCTTTTGATAGTTAACGGTAGATCGCGGTTGTTTTTCCCTTGATACCACCTTGACTGTGGTTGGTCGCTGCTGCGATGGTGATGTTCTTCCTTCAGGACTTCAGGACTTCGAGGCTGCAGAAGTTAGTTTACAACTGTCGCATTGGTTTCTCTCCTTGTCTTGATGACACAGCGTAGTGTGGTATTAGTCTGTCAGTCAGTGTCATCTGAGGTGGTAGCAGCCTTGTAGCTACCTAGCAACCACCCAACCTGTGTTAAAACAGGGGTCAGTTATACGATTTCAGTGTTCTAATCTTGCCACCAAATCTCTTCAAAATCCTTTGTATAATTTTGGCGGGCTTGGTTCTTCTTTGTAATATTTTGTCGGGTTCGTTGAAAGTTGATATGTCTTGGGTGGGTTGATGTTCGAAAACTGTTTCCTGATGAAATATTAGTTTGGTAATTGCAATGTCCTTTTGTGCTTAGTCTTTCGCATACAGGCTGGATTGGGCCTCTTTGTGATGTACATGCTGAAATGGTTGTCCAGACCCATGTTGATGGGGAGCCACCTCTGGGTGATTTTGTGATGTTAATGTCTCTTGTGGGGGAAGGATTTTCCAATACTCGTTCTTCCAGACAGATTAACTTAGTCCTCACACCCAGGTAGCTTCACTTAATTACACTGTCTCTTGCTAGTTCCGTAGGTTCGCCCACAGCCTTGAGTTTGTCTTTTAAAATCCAAAATTCTATTAAAGTTCGCAGTTTCTTCCATAAGCGCTTTAGAGTTTCAAACTTTTCGGTAGATAGTCCCAAATTAAATTTCCTTTTGAATGAGCCCAAACACAGGGGGGGGGGGTTTCTTGTGAATTTTGCATTCCTTCAGTGCTCGCTGGAAGGGGCACCTCGAGAATCTCCTCAACTGAAACTCTGTCTTCGACGTAAGTGTCCTCGACTCCATCCCGCAGCATGCCACCCACCAACATCTCAGCACAACCCCAGCCCGGCACGAGGTTGAAAAGGCCAGCCGACAACTGAAGAACAACAAGGGCACAGGAGCAGATGGAATCCCCACCGAAACACTAAAACATGGCGGAGAAGCATTACTGGCGCAGATCCATGACCTCATCTCTCTGATCTGGAAGGAGGAGATCATGCTGGGAGATCTCAGAGACGCTGTAACCGTGACCATCAAGAAGAAAGGTGACAAGTCCGACTGCGGTAACTACAGAGGAATCGCCCTGCTGTCGGCCTCAGGGAAAGTCATCTCAAGAATCCTCCTCAATCGCCTTCTCCCTGTGGCTGAAGAGCTCCTCCCAGAGTCGCAATGCGGATTCCGCCCACTAAGGGGCGCAATGGACATGATCTTCACCACGTGGAAGATACAAGAGAAATGCAGGGAACAACCAATCCCTGTACAGGGCCTTCTTTGACCTCACAAAGAAGGCCTTTGACACTGTCAACCGTGAGGGTCTATGGAGCGTCCTCCTCAGTTTCGGCTGCCCTCAAAAATTTGTCAACATCCTCCGCCTGCTCCATGATGACATGCAGGCCGTGATCCTGACCAACGGATACATCACAGACCCAATCCACGTCCGGACCAGGGTCAAGCAGGGCTGCGTCATTGCCCCAACCCTCTTCTCGATCTTCCTCGCTGCAATGCTCCACCTCACCCTCAACAAGCTCCTCACTGGAGTGGAGATAAATTGCAGGACAAACAGGGAAACTGTTCAAACTCTGTCACCTCCAGGTCAGATCCAAGGTCGTCTCATCCTCGGTCATCGAACTACAGTACGCGGACGACACTTGCGTCTGCGCACATTCAGAGGCTTAACTCCAAGCCATCGTCAACACCTTCACTGAGGCGTACGAGAGCATGGGCCTTACACTAAACATTAGTAAGATAAAGGTCGTCCACCAATCTGACCCCGACACACAGCACTGCCCCCCGGTTATCAAAATCCACAACGAGGCCTTGGACAACGTGGTCCATTTTCCAGACCTCAGTAGCCTACTGTCAACAAGGGCAGACGTCGATGACGAGGTCCAACACCGCCTCCAGTGCGCCAGTGTAGCCTTCGGTCGCCTGAGGTAGAGAGTGTTTGAAGACCAGACCCTCAAATCTGGCACCAAGCTCATGGTCGACAGAGCAGTAGTGATACCCGCCCTCCTGTATGGCTCAGAGATGTGGACCATATACAGCAGGCTCCTCAAAACACTGGAGAAGTACCACCAACATTGTCTCCGCAAGATCCTGCAAATCCTGGGGGGACAGACACACCAACGTTAGTGTCCGCGACCAGGCCAACATCCCCAGCATCGAAGCACTGACCACACTCGACCAGCTCCGCTGGGCAGGGCCACATTGTCCGCATGCCCCAGACACGAGACTCCCAAAGCAAGCGCTCTACTCGGAACTCCTACACGGCAAATGAGCCAAAGGTGGGCAGAGGAAACGTTACAAGGACACCCTCAAAGCCTCCCTGATAAACGTCCCTGGCCAACGGGGTGTGTGGTGTGGTGTGGTGTGGTGTGGTGTGGTGTGGTGTGGTGTGGTGTGGTGTGGTGTGGTGTGGTGTGGTGTGGTGTGGGTGTGTACGCTTACCTGTGAGACGGTCGCGAGGGAGGGCATTTTGGATTGGGTGATTTTCCTGCTCTCCTTCCTGATCTTTGAATGCTTGGCTGGGAAAGATGAAATCACGCAGTGTCAGAATTCACAGCACATGACATGTATCCAACACCAATAACCTCACTGTAGCTTTCAGTAAACGAGAAAGTAGCAAGAATGATTCGACAGTCCGACTCTGCATAAATCCAACACTCACATCTAACGGGAATTAGAAAACAGGAAATCTGTCTGGAACTTCAATCAGGTCAGTCAGTCAGGCTCACACTTCGGTTCCGCTCCTCCGCACCTCACCAACGAGCTCTGCTCCTCTCAAAGTGTAGACTCCTTGCTGTGTGTTAAAGTTAACCCCATTCTGGCTAACAGTGTCCGCTGTGGCCCAGTGCAATACTGGGGGAGCACTGCACTGTCGGAGTGGCAGTACTGAGGGAGCGCCGCACTGTCAGAGGGGCAGTACTGAGGGAGCGCCGCACTGTCGGAGGGGCAGTACTGAGGGAGCGCCGCACTGTCGGAGGGGCGGTACTGAGGGAGCGCCACAGTGTCGGAGGGGCAGTACTGAGGGAGCACCGCACTGTCGGAGGGACAGTACTGAGGGAGTGCAGCACTGTCGGAGGGGCAGTACTGAGGGAGCACCGCACTGTCGGAGGGGCAGTACTGAGGGAGTGCAGCACTGTCGGAGGGGCAGTACTGAGGGAGCACCGCACTGTCGGAGGGACAGTACTGAGGGAGCGCCGCACTGTCGGAGGGGCAGTACTGAGGGAGTGCAGCACTGTCGGAGGGGCAGTACTGAGGGAGCACCGCACTGTCGGAGGGGCAGTACTGAGGGAGCGCCGTCTTTCAGATGAGACGTTAAACCGAGGCCCCGTCTGCCCTCTCAGGTGGATGTAAAAGATCCCACGGCACTATTTGGAAGAAGAGCAGGGGAGTTATCCCTGGTGTCCTGGGTCAATATTTATCCCTCAACCAACATCACTAAAATGAATTATCTGAGGGACCATCAATACTGGGGGCCATCAATATCAGACAGTCACTAATAAACCCAATGGGGAATTCAGGAGAAACTTCTTTACCCAGAGAGCGGTGAGAATGTGGAACTCGCTGCCACAGGGAGGGGTTGAGGTGAATAGTATCGATGTATTTAAGGGGAAGCTGGATAAACACATGAGGGAGAAAGGAATAGAAGGATATGGTGATGGGGTGAAATGGAGAGGGGTGGGAGGGGGCTGGTGTGGGGCATAAACCCCGGCACGGAGCGGTGGGACATAAACCCCGGCACGGAGCGGTGGGGCATAAACCCCGGCACGGAGCGGTGGGGCATAAACCCCGGCACGGAGCGGTGGGGCATAAACCCCGGCACGGAGCGGTGGGGCCCAATGACCCGTTTCATTGTACGTCATTCCTGATTTTGAAGACAGCGAGATTATGACACAGAGACTGAGGGCCAATCACAGCGGAGTCAACGCCAGTCCTGCAATAGAGCCCCACCTAGTGGACAACAGATGTAATAACAATAAAAGGTCATGAGGTGAGATCATGTGATCACAGTTTCCTGTTAGTGGCCATCTTGTTTGGTGTGTGCATGTGTGGTGATGTGTGAAGATATCACGCTCCGCTCCGTTACCTTCTGCTTTCAGCTCTGGGAGATGGTTGCAGCTGCTCAGTTCCGGGAGATGCACCTCCGCCCGTTCAGCTTTGAAAGCCTCCCATTTATTTTTGCCAGCGATCGCCACTCTCTCCCGCTGGGTGGAGCGCTCAGCTTTCTCGTACTGAAGCTAAGTGAATGAAGAATAGACAGACAGGTAGTCTGGCGTTTATATAACGTTTCAATCAGGTCTGCCGGAAACATGTCCAGGCGCGGCACGGACAGCGAATCAGCTGGAGGTGTAGCGACTGTCGCGGTTAGGCTACAGACATCAACGTGTATACACGCTGCTCCGCACCTGCGCTCAAAATCACAAGGGGTCTGCACAGAGTCGATCGAGAGGAATTGTTCCCATTGGCGGGAGGGTCGGTAACCAGGGGGACACAGATTTAAGGTGAGGCAGAAGAACCAGAGGGGGAGACAAGGAGAATGTGTTTATGCAGCGAGTTGTTGTGATCGGGAACACGCTGCCTGAAAGGGCGGTGGGAGCAGATTCAATAGTGACTTTCAAACCGGGAATTGGGTAAATACTGGAAGGGGATAAATTTTCCGGGCTGTGGGGAAAGAGCGGGGGGGAGTGGGACTGATTGGATCGCTCTGTCACAGAGCCGGCACAGGCTCGATGGGCCCAATGGCCTCCTGCTGTGCGTTGTGAGGTTTACAAATTTGCCTCTTTCCCGTTAATTTTGGAGCTTGGTCGCCACTCGCAGGCTGGATGAGGTACTGCAAGTGCAGAGCATCGGAGAAACAGCAGGGAAATCTCGATGCCTCGCAGTTGGGAGATTGTGACAGTCCCAAAGGACTCATCCTCTCGCAAAACAGCCGAAATTCTTCAGAGAAATGTCCTCTCATTCCCTTAAGGACAGCAGCAGCAGCAATAATGCACCAAAGCAGTAAAATAGCTGAACAAACTAAAACGAGATTTAGTGTCCTCGACCAGCCCAACATCCCCAGCATTGAAGCACTGACCACACTCGACCAGCTCCGCTGGGCAGGGCCACATCGTCCGCATGTCCCCAGACACGAGACTCCCAAAGCAAGCGCTCGACTCGGAACTCCTTCACGGCAAACGAGCCAAAGGTGGGCAGAGGAAACGTTACAGGGACACCCTCAAAGCCTCCCTGATAAAGTGCAACATCCCCACCGACACCTGGGAGTCCCTGGCCAAAGACCGCTCGAAGTAGAGGAAGTGCATCCGGGAGGGCGCTGAGCACCTCGAGTCTCGTCGCCGAGAGCATGCAGAAACCAAGCGCAGGCAGCGGAAGGAGCATGCGGCAAACCAGTCCCACCCTCCCCTTCCCTCAACCACTGTCTGTCCCACCTGTGACAGGAACTGTGGCTCCTGTGTAAGGACTCATGTTAAGAGTGGAAACAAGTCTTCCTCGATTGCGAGGGACTGACTATGATGATGATGTTGGGGAATCCTGTACGTTTGCATTTGACTCAGCGACACCATGTCCGAGTGAATGTACAGAGAGCCACATTTGCAGGGTGTTAAGTGACGGGTGTGTGTAAGCACTTTGACAGTCCCCAGCGTGGACACCACCTCACTCGATTGTCAAAGTTAGTGGCGATGACACCCCCCGTGCCCACTGACCCACACTGTCTCCCGGTCCGGCAACTCCTCATAAGAACATAAGAAATAGGAGCAGGAGTCGGCCATTCGGCCCCTCGAGCCTGCTCCGCCATTCAATAAGATCACGGCTGATCTGATCATGGACTCAGCTCCGCTTCCCTGCCCGCTCCCCATAACCCTTCAATCCCTTATCACTCAAAAATCTGTCTATCTCCACCTTAAATATATTCAATGACCCAGCCTCCACAGCCCTCTGGGGCAGAGAATTCCAACAATTCACAACCCTCAATTTTAAAATTCTCATCCTCATGTTCCAACCCCTCCATGGCCTCGCCCCTCCCTATCTCTGTAATCTCCTCCAGCCCCACAACCCCCCCCGAGATCTCTGCGCTCCTCTAATTCTGCCCCCCTGAGCATCCCTGATTATAATCGCTCCACCATCGGTGGCCGTGCCTTCTGTTGCCTGGGCCCCAAGCTCTGGAGCTCCCTCCCTAAACCTCTCCGCCTGTCTACCTCGCTTTCCTCCTTTAAGACGCTCCTTAAAATCTACCTCTTTCCTGCCCTAATTTCTCCTCATGTGGCTCGGAGTCAAATTTTGTTTTTTTAACTCTCCTGTAAAACACCTTGGGACATTTTACAACGTTGAAGGCGCTTTATAAATACAAGTTGTTGTTGAGGCAGTCACACTTAAACACTAATGCCACTCACCGGAACCGGTACTCAGGATTACCGGTCAGCTAAACCAGGCGCTGATATCTCTCTCTGCGCAATGGTGGAGGTTTTGTGGTGCGGCACTTGCAGTACTGGGTCTTGCCAGAAAGTGGCGCCAAAGTCCACAGATTATAAACCGGGCCACATTTGGAACCAGGTTCTCGATGTGAGCCACGATAAGGCTCACTCTCTGCCAGTCCATACACACTGAAAAATTGGCCGGAATTAGTGATCCCAGCACAGAGCTCTAATCGGAATATTTTCTTCATGGCATGAGACTAGGAACAGTGGAGGAGTTAAGGGAACATACGAATTAGGAGCAGGAGTCGGCCATTTGGCCCCTCGAGCCTGCTCCGCCATTCAATAAGATCATGGCTGATCTTTGACCTCAACTCCACTTTCCCGCCCGATCCCTATATCCCTCGATTGCCTTAATATCCAAAAATCTATCGATCTCAGCCTTGAATATACTGAAAGACTGAGCCTCCACAGCCCTCTGGGGCAGAGAATTCCAAAGATTCACCACCCTGAGTGAAGAAATTCCTCCTCATCTCAGTCCTAAATGGCCGACACCCGGTGGGTCCTGGGACAGTGGGTCCTGGGACAATGGGACAGTGGGTCCTGGGACAATGGGACAGTGGGACAGTGGGACAGTGGGACAGTTGGGTCAGTGGGTCCTGGGTCAGTGGGACAGTGGGTCCTGGGTCAATTGGGTCAGTGGGTCCCGTGTTGCCGCGGTGATACGCGCGGTGTGTGAATCGCCCATCGGTCAGGGCCCGGACCTACCTGCCCGTTCAAACACAAGTCGAGGAGGCTGGCTGTCGGGGGCTGGCTCCGTTTCCTCAGCGGGTTGATATGTTTCTTCACCTTGTTCTGGACCCTGAGGGGGTAAAAATAAAAATCAGGGGAGGAAAGATCTGGTTCTTATTCGGGTTCCACCAGTGAGATCGCTGTCTGCCAGCCCCTTCACCGGCCAGGGGACGTCAGCCGTATCGCCAAGTGTTCGGGTAGAGCGCAGCAGGCCTTCAGGACGTGGGCCTCGCTGGCAAGGCCGGCATTTATTGCCCATCCCTAACTGCCCCTTGAGAAGGTGGTGGTGAGCCGCCTTCTTGAACCGCTGCAGTCCGTGTGGTGAAGGTGCTCCCACAGTGCTGTTAGGGAGGGAGTTCCAGGATTTTGACCCAGCGACGATGAAGGAACGGCCGATATATTTCCAAGTCAGGATGGTGTGTGACTGGGAGGGGAACGTGGAGGTGGTGGTGTTCCCATGGGCCTGCTGCCCTTGTCCTTCTAGGTGGTAGAGGTCGCGGGTTTGGGAGGTGCTGCCGAAGAAGCCTTGGCGAGTTGCTGCAGTGCATCTTGTAGATGGTACACACTGCAGCCAGGGGGCGCCGGTGGTGGAGGGAGTGAGTGTTGAAGGTGGTGGATGGGGTGTCGATCAAGCGGCTGCTTTGTCCTGGATGGTGTCGAGCTTCTCGAGTGTTGTTGGAGCTGCACTCATCCAGGCAAGTGGAGAGTGTTCCATCACACTCCTGACTTGTGTCTTGTAGATGGTGGAAAGGCTTTGGGGAGTCAGGAGGTGAGACACTCGCCGCAGAATACCCAGCCTCTGACCCGCTCTTGTGGCCACATTATTTATGTGACTGGTCCAGTTAAATACATGAATAGAATCATAGAACGGTGGAGCGCAGGAGGAGACCATCGGCCCATTGCACCTGTGCCGACTGGGATACAGGAATGGGGTTTGGGTAGAAGGGTGAAATGTCCAATGGATTGGTGTTGGGATATTTATTATTTCTATTTTCTTCACATAATGGAGTCAGTCCATTAAAGCAGGGGCCCTGTGTGCTTTACCCTAACACATGCGATGGGTGAGCACTGTGGGATCGTCTCCGCAAATTTGGCAGGAGATTTTCTTGTTGATTGTGACATCCTAATTTGTGGCATCATGTGACACAGTGGCTGGATTTTAATTGGATGATTGGCTCTCGGCGTTCCATTAGGTTAAACCAGTGACATAAGAACATAAGCCGAGGCATGGAATACTAGAGCAGGGAGGTTATGCTTGAACTGAAAAAACACTGGGTAGACCACAGCTGGAGTACTGCGTGCAGTTCTGGTCACCACATTACAGCAAAGATGTGATTGCACTGGAGTGGATAGAGGAGATTTACGAGGATGTTGCTGGGACTGGAGAATTTCGGCTATGAGAAAAGATTGGAGATGCTGAGTCTGTTTTCTTTGGAACAGAGGAGGCTGAGGAGAGACCTGATTGGGGCATGTAAAATTATGAGGGGCCTGGATAGAGTGGATAGGACGGACCTGTTTCCCTTGGCAGAGGGGTCAACAACCAGGGGGCATAGATTTAAAGTAATTGGGATGAGGTTTAGAGAGGATTTGAGGGGAAATGTCTTCACCCAGAGGGTGGTGGGGGTCTGGAACTCAGTGCCTGAAAGGGTGGTAGAGGCAGAAACCCTCACCACATTTAAAAAGTACTTGGATGTGCACCTGAAGTGCCGTAACCTACAGGGCTACGGACCAAGAGCTGGAAAGTGGGATTAGGCTGGATAGCTCTTTGTCAGCCGGCACAGACACGATGGGCCGAATGGCCTCCTTCCGTGCTGTAAACTTCTGTGATTCTATAAGAATTAGGAGCAGGAGTCAGCCATACGGCCCCTCGAGCCTGCTCCGCCATTCAATGAGATCATGGCTGGTCATTGACCTCAACTCCACTCTCCTGTCTGTTCCCCATATCCCTCGACTCCCCTATAGTTTAAAAATCTGTCTATCTCCGCCTTAAATATATTCAATGACCCAGCCCCCACAGCTCTCTGGGGCAGAGAATTCCACAGATTTACAACCCTCAAAGAAATTCCTCCTCATCTCAATTTTAAGGTGGAGCAGGTTGGGTCTATACACATTGGAGTTCAGAAGAATGAGAGGTGATCTTAGTGAAACATATAAAATACTGAGGGGACTTGACAGAGTAGATGCAGAGAGGATGTTTCCTCTCGTGGGGGAATCTCGAACTAGGGGGCATAGTCTCAGAAAATTGAGATGAGGAGGAATTTCTTCTCTGAGGGTTGTAAATCTGTGGAATTCTCTGCCCCAGGGAGCTGTGGAGGCTGGGTCATTGAATATATTTAAGATGGAGATAGACAGATTTTTGAGCGATAAGGGAGTGAAGGGTTATGGGGAGCGGGCAGGGAAGTGGAGCTGAGTCCATGATCAGATCAGCCATGATCTTATTGAATGGCGGAGCAGGTTCGAAGGGCCGTATGGCCTACTCCTGCTCCTGTTTGTTATGTTCTTTTGTAAGGTCAGGAACTTGGGCTGGGTTGGGGAGCTCTATCCGGTCTGGGGTCTGAAGTCAGAATGGCTCGAATTACACTTTGTAAAGACACTCAGAACTTGGGCTGGGCGGTTCCAATTACACATTCCAGAGAAACTTCTGGGTGTGACTTATCCTCCAAGGGGACCAATCAGCAATCAGATCATGTGATAATGGAGAGCCAGAGCATTTTTCGAGTGCAAATAGCTCTGTCGCAAAACTAGAGGCCATCAATATAGAAACATAGAAAATAGGTGCAGGAGTCGGCCATTCGGCCCTTCGAGCCTGCACCGCCATTCAATAAGATCATGGCTGATCATTCCCTCAGTACCCCTTTCCTGCTTTCTCTCCATACCCCTTGATCCCCTTAGCCTTAAGGGCCATATCTAACGCCCTCTTGAATATATCCAATGAACTGGCATCAACAACTCTCTGCGGCAGGAATTCCACAGGTTCACAACTCTCTGAGTGAAGAAGTTTCTCCTCATCTCAGTCCTAAATGGCCTACCCCTTACTCTTATCCTGGTTCTGGACTCCCCAACATCGGGAACATTCTTCCTGCATCTAACCTGTCCAGTCCCGTCAGAATCTTATACGTTTCTATGAGATCCCCTCTCATCCTTCTAAACTCCAGTGAATAAAGGCCTAGTTAATCCAGTCTCTCCTCATATGACAGCCCAGCCATCCCGCGAATCAGTCTGGTGAACCTTCGCTGCACTCCCTCAATAGCAAGAACGTCTTTCCTCAGATTAGGAGATCAAAACTGAACACAATATTCCAGGTGAGGCCTCACCAAGGCTCTGTACCACTGCAGTAAGACCTCCCTGCTCCTATACTCAAATCCCCTAGCTATGAAGGCCAACATGCCATTTGCCGCCTTCACCGCCTGATGTATCTGCATGCCAACTTTCAATGACTGATGTACCATGACACCCAGGTCTCGCTACACCTCCCCTTTTCCTAATCTGCTGCCATTCAGATAATATTCTGCCTTCGTGTTTTTGCCCCCAAAGTGGATAACCTCACATTTATCCACATTATACTGCATCTGCCATGCATTTGCCCACTCACCTGTCCAAGTCACCCTGCAGCCTCTTAGCATCCTCAAGAAGATGGTCACCAAGAAATACAATGGGGAATTCAGGAGAAACTTCTTTACCCAGAGAGCGGTGAGTATGTGGAACTCACTGCCACAGGGAGGGGTTGAGGCGAATAGTATCGATGTATTTAAGGGGAAGCTGGATAAGCATATAGGGGAAGGGAATAGAGGGTTATGCTGATAGATTTAGATGAGGAAAGACGGGAGGAGGCTCGAGTGGAGCACAAACGCCGGCATGGACCTGGTTGGGCCCAATGGCCTGTTTCTGGGCCGTATATCCAATGGAATCCTCTGTATTCATATTTAACTGGGGCTGAAAAAAGAGAAGTTGGTTACCGGCGTTCCGTCGTTACATCAAGACGGTTGGACCTACCAGAAGTTGGCTTGTTCCAAGACTCCGATGCCAGAACCCAAGTTCACGCCGAGGGTGCTGGTGTGGAGGGTGGAAGGGTTCTGAGCAATACGAGGAATGACGGAGCCTGCTGGTGACCTTGGACAATCCAGGCCGGCGTTCTGTTCTTTCACCAGTCCCTGAGACGTGACCTTACTTGATCCTAAGGCCCTGAACGTCCCGCTGTCGGCAACGTTGTCACGCAATTCGTCCAACGCTCTCTCCAGCCGGGCAGCTTTCTCAGACCCAACTTTTGCGGCTTTGGCTCTCGGCAGTTTTCCGTCCGCTTTGCTCTCCTTGTTTCTCCCCTCCGCCTCTTCATCCTGCTTGGCAAGAAGGCAACAAAAACATCCTTCAGTTCTCCCGCGCACCTTTATCGCTCTCTCCATCCACCAGAGCAAATAACCAGTGGCAGTGCGGCATTCTCTGGGAGAATGTTAAGTTAACGCTGGCCCAGATTCCGCGGTCAGTGGTAAACGAACAGCGCTCGCTGCCCACCACATGCACACTGGCCCGCAGGCCCTATGTGAGCTTTTACACTGGAACTTGCTGGGATTGGAAGTACAAAACAGCGCGGTGCCCACGACAGGGCATCTGGGGCCTGTGTGAACAGGTCAAGCAACAGTGTGTCTCCTCAACCAATCATAAGAACACAACAACATAAGAAATAGGAGCAGGAGTCGGCCATTTGGCCCCTCGAGCCTGTTCTGCCATTCAATAAGATCATGGCTGATCTGATCCTGGCCTCAAGCTCCACTTCCTCAGAAAGCTATGGAAGCTGGGTCATTGAAAAAATTTAAGGCAGAGATGGACAGTTTCTTAACCGATAAGGGAATAAGGGGTTAGGGGGAGCGGGCAGGGAAGTGGAGCTGAGTCCATGATCGGAATAGCCAAGATCTTATTGAATAGTGGAGTAGGCTCGAGGGGTCGTATGGCCTACTCCTGCTCCTATTTCTTATGTTCTTATGTTCTCATGTTCCCTGCCCTCTCCCCATAACCCTTGACTCCCTTACCATTCAAAAATCTGTCTATCTCCACCTTAAATATATTCAATGACCCAGCCTCCACAGCTCTCTGGGGCAGAGAATTCCAAAGATTCACCACCCTCAGAGAGAAGAAATTCCTCCTCATCTCAGTTTTAAATGGGCGACCCCTTATTCTGAGACAATGCCCCCTAGTTCTAGTCTTCCCCCCACGAGGGGAAACATCCTCTCTGCATCTACCCTGTCAAGCTCCCTCAATATCTTATATGTTTCAATAAGATCATTTCTCAATCTTCTAAACTCCAATGAGTATAGGCCCAACCTGTTCAACCTTTCTTCATAAGACAACCCCTTCATTGCAGGAATCAACCGAGTGAACCTTCTCAGAACTGCCTCCAATGCAAGTTGAAGAATCTTTACTAAGACACACAGAGTCTGAACCAGGAAGTATAAGTTAAAATATTTAAGTAATTGCCCAATTATGTCCAGAAAGTGAAATAGAGAGGGAAAGAAAGATGGGATTAAGAGAGATAAAAAAGAGATAGAAAGAAAAAGTTAAAAAGAAATTATATATATTGAAATTGTTTAAAGTTTTTAAATCTCCAACAATAATTAAAAACTGAAGGACTGAGACGCCACACTTGTAAAAGATACTTTTCAGGACCAGAGAGGTTGTTTGGCAGTAATTATGACATCATCAATGTCCCATCTAATTTGTTTATCCTGCGTGGAAACTTTAAATTTGCTGCGCGCTGGGCGTACACGATATCTCTTCCAGCAGCGGCAGGTGCTGAGCGGACCGTGCGTGACCTCGCCATCGCTTGTCTTGGGGAGGGACATTGCGCTTATCGCAAGAGTACAAGAGCAAGGAGGTTTATGCTTGAACTGTGCAAAACACTAGTTAGGTCACAGCTAGAGTACTGCGTGCAGTTCTGGTCACCACATTACAGGAAAGATTTGATTGCACTGGAGAGGGTACAGAGGAGATTTACGAGGATGTTGCCTGGACTGGAGAATTTTAGCGATGAGAAAAGATTGGATAGGCTGGGGTTATTTTTTTTGGAACAGAGAAGGCTGAGGGGAGACCTGATTGTATAAAATTATGAGGGGCCTGGATAGAGTGGATAGGAAGGACCTATTTCCCTCAGCAGAGGGGTTAATAACCAGGGGACACAGATTTAAAGTAATTGGGGGGGAGGTTTAGAGGGGATTTGAGGAGAACTTTCTTCACCCAGAGGGTGATGGGGGTCTGGAACTCACTGCCTGAAAGGGTGGTAGAGGCAGAAACCCTCACCACATTTAAAAAGTACCTGGATGTGCACCTGAAATGTCGTAACCTACAGGGCTACAGACCCAGAGCTGGAAAGTGGGATTAGGCTGGGGAGCTCTTTGTCGGCCAGCACGGACACGATGGGCCGAATGGCCTCCTCCTGTGCTGTAAATTTCTGTGATTCTCTGAAAATACGCATCAGAGGCAAAGTAACAACAACTTATATTGATACAGTTCCTTGAACATAGTAAAACCAGAGCATAATCGGACAAAATCTGGCACTGAGCCACTTAAGGAGATATTAGGGCAGGTGAGCAAAAGCTTGGCCAAAGAGGTCGGTTTTATGGAGCATCTTAAAGGAGGAGAGAGGTAGAGAGGTTTAGGGAGGGAGTTCCAGGGCTTGGGGCCTAGGCAACAGAAGGAACAGCCACTGATGGTGGAGCGATTATAATCAGGAATGCTCAAGAGGGCAGAATTAGAGGATCGCAGAGATCTCAGAGAGATGTAGGGCTCGAGGAAGTTACAGAAATAAGGAGGGGTGAGGGGCTGGAGGAGGTTACAGAGATAGGGAGGGTTATGGGGTTGGAGGAGGTTACAGAGATAGGGAGGGGTGAAGGGGCTGGAGGAGGTTACAGAGATAGGGAGGGTTATGGGGTTGGAGGAGGTTACAGAGATAGGGAGGGTTATGGGGTTGGAGGAGGTTACAGAGATAGGGTGAGTTTGTGAGGCTGGAGGAGGTTACAGAGATAGGGAGGAGTGAAGGGGCTGCAGGAGGTTACAGAGCTATGGAGAGGCGAGGGCTATGGAGGGAATCACCCTAACCCATATCGTATAACTAAGGGTATACAGCCTCTTTCTATCCTTCGATCAAGGGGTAAAGACCCTGGCACCCAATTGCACAATATAAATGGAGATCACTGAGAACAGACCGATTGAAGGGAAATGGATGAAGCAGGAAGTGATAGTGGAGAGAAGGGGTGACATGGGGGAGAGCCGAGACAATAACGAGACCACCCAGTCTTGGCTGGGACTGAATGGTTAACAACTCTTTTGCTCCACCATCGCCTTATATCCTCACCCATTTCTCCTTTATTCTTCCAGTGACCCTGTACCTCTGTCCTGCTCCTTCCCTGTGTTACTGCAACCACTCATAGCGAACGCTTCTCGCGCTGCTACTGAACTACCATCGCACACCGATTTAGAAACACTATTTTACGCAGACTTTAAACCCTGCTCATATCTAGGCTGACACCAGATTGAAAAACAGATTATCGGGTCATTATCACATTGCTGTTTGTGGGAGCTTGCTGTGCTCAAATTGGCTGCTGCGTTTCCCACATTACAACAGTGACTACACTTTTTAAAACGTACTTCATTGGCTGTAAAGCGCTTTGGGATGTCCGATGGTCGTGAAAGGCGCTATAGAAATGCAAGTCTATCCTTTCTTTAAAGAAGATTCTCCTGAATTCCTGATTGGATTTATAAGTGATTATCTTATATTTATGCTCCACACCAGCCCCCTCCCACACCTCCTCGTCTCCCCCCCATCACTATACCCTTCTATTCCTTTCTCCCTCAAGGTCTTCTCTTGTGGATGGATAGGGGAAGATTAACCTGTCCAAATCTTCAATCAAGATGAAAGGCTCTACTCGAAATGGATAACGATTTTAATGTTAACACTGGAGTATTGTGCACAGTGTCGGTCTCCTTACCTAAGGAAGGATACACTTGCCATAGAGGGAGTGCAACGAAGGTTCACCAGACTGAGTCCTGGGATGGGGGGATTGTCCTATGAGGAGAGATTGAGCAGACTAGGCCAATATTCTCTCGAGTTTAGAAGAATGAGAGGTGATCACATTGAAACATACAAAATTCTTATAGGGCTTGACAGGGTAGATGCAGGGAGGGTGTTTCCCCCGGGCTGGGGAGTCTAGAACCAGGGGTCACAGTCTCAGGATAAGGGGTCGGCCATTTAGGACTGAGATGAGGAGGAATTTCTTCATAGAAACATAGAAAGTAGGTGCAGGAGTAGGCCATTCGGCCCTTTGAGCCTGCACCACCATTCAATATGATTATGGCTGATCATGCACCTCAGTACCCCATTCCTGCTTTCTCTCCATACCCCTTGATCCCTTTAGCTGTAAGGGCCATATCTAACTCCCTTTTGAATATATGTAACGAACTGGCCTCAACAACTTTCACTCAGAGGGTGGTGAATCTCTGGAATTCTCTGCCCCAGAGGGCTGTGGAGGCTCAGTCTCTGAGTATATTCAAGGCTGAGATCGATAGATTTTTGGATATTAAGGGAATCGAGGGATATGGGGATCGGGCGGGAAAGTGGAGTTGAGGTCGAAGATCAGCCGTGATCTCATTGAATGGTGGAGCAGGCTCGAGGGGCCGAATGGCTGACTCCTGCTCCTGTGTAACAGGCTCGAGGGGCCGAATGGCCGACTCCTGCTCCTGTGTAACAGGCTCGAGGGGCCGAATGGCTGACTCCTGCTCCTGTGTAACAGGCTCGAGGGGCCGAATGGCTGACTCCTGCTCCTGTGTAACAGGCTCGAGGGGCCGAATGGCTGACTCCTGCTCCTGTGTAACAGGCTCGAGGGGCCGAATGGCCGACTCCTGCTCCTGTGTAACAGGCTCGAGGGGCCGAATGGCTGACTCCTGCTCCTGTGTAACAGGCTCGAGGGGCCGAATGGCCGACTCCTGCTCCTGTGTAACAGGCTCGAGGGGCCGAATGGCTGACTCCTGCGCCTGTGTAACAGGCTCGAGGGGCCGAATGGCCGACTCCTGCTCCTGTGTAACAGGCTCGAGGGGCCGAATGGCTGACTCCTGTTCCTGTGTAACAGGCTCGAGGGGCCGAATGGCCGACTCCTGCTCCTGTGTAACAGGCTCGAGGGGCCGAATGGCCGACTCCTGCTCCTGTTTTTTATGTTCTGAGGTAGAAGACTTGAAATTCGTTCACTCCAACTTTGTGACAGGATTTTCTGTGTGATCACTCAGTCCCCAAAACTGTCCCATTCCTCGGCCCAACTCACCTGTGAATTTGTTACAGACTTTTTCTGGTTTTCCGATTGTTCCTCCACATCCTTCTTGCCAATTTTCGACCTCTTGGGTAGTGGAAGATTATCTTTCAAGTCCCTCTGACTTCGAACTCCAAGCTCCCGGGTAAATCTAGTCACAGACACAAGACCAAACCCAATTACTTTCCAACTGTCCTTCGGAGAATTTCATCGAATTTTACGGCACAGAAACAAGGCCACTGGGCCCCACCGCTCCGTGCCGGGGTTTATGTCCCACCGCTCCGTGCCGGGGTTTATGTCCCACCGCTCCGTGCCGGGGTTTATGTCCCACCGCTCCGTGCCGGGGTTTATGCCCCACCGCTCCGTGCCGGGGTTTATGCCCCACCACTCCGTGCCGGGGTTTATGTCCCACCGCTCCGTGCCGGGGTTTATGCCCCACCGCTCGTGCCGGGGTTTATGTCCCACCGCTCCGTGTCGGGGTTTATGTCCCACCGCTCCGTGCCGGGGTTTATGTCCCACCGCTCCGTGCCGGGGTTTATGTCCCACCACTCCGTGCCGGGGTTTATGCCCCACCGCTCCGTGCCGGGGTTTATGTCCCACCGCTCCGTGCCGGGGTTTATGCCTCACCGCTCCGTGCCGGGGTTTATGCCCCACCGCTCCGTGCCGGGGTTTATGCCCCACCGCTCCGTGCCGGGGTTTATGTCCCACCACTCCGTGCCGGGGTTTATGCTCCACACCAGCCCCCTCCCACCCCTCTCCATCTCACCCCATCACCATATCCTTCTATTCCCTTCATGCTGTGCACAAATTGCCTGCCGCGTTTCCCACATGACAACAGTGACTACACTTCAAAAAGTACTTCATTGGCTGTAAAGCGCTTTGAGACATCCGATGGTCGTGAAAGGCGCTATATAAATGCATGTCTGTCTTTCTTTCTAACGTTCTCACTTTCTTTCTTTGTTACTGGGGTCATGTGACTATATGACTCGATATTGAGTACAAAACAACAACGACCTGCATTTATATAGCAGCGTAAAACGTCCCAGGAAAGAAAAAGAAAGACTTGCATTTCTATAGCGCCTTTCACGACCACCGGACATCTCAAAGTGCTTTACAGTCAATGAAGTACTTTTTGAAGTGTAGTCACTGTTGTAATGAGGGAAACACGGCAGCCAATTTGCGCACAGCAAGCTCCTACACACAGCAATACAATAATGACCAAATAATCTGTTTTTTGATTGTTGATTGAGGGATAAAGATTGGCCCCAGGACACCGGGGATAACTCCCCTGCTCTTCTTCGAAATAGTGCCGTGGGATCTTTTATGTCTACATGAGAGGGCAGACAGGGCCTCGGTTTAATGTCTCATCCAAAAGACGGCCCCTCCAACAGTGCAGCGCTCCCTCAGTACTGCTCCTCCGACAGTGCGGCACTCCCTCAGTAGTGCCCCTCCCTCAATACTGCACTGGGAATGTCAGCCTAGATATTTGTGCTCAAGTCTCTGGAGTGGGATTGGAACCCAGAACCTTCTGACTCAAGTGCTAACACAAGGCACTTCACAGGAGCGATGATCAGACAAAATTTGACACTGAGCCACATAAGGAGAAATTAGCGCAGGTGACCAAAGGCTTGGTCAAAGGGGTCGGTTTTAAGGAGCGTCTTAAAAGGTGGAGATGCCACAGGAAGAATGTTCCCAATGTTGGGGAAGTCCAGAACCAGGGGTCACAGTCCAAGGATAAGGGGTAAGCCATTTAGGACCGAGATGAGGAGAAACTTCTTCACCCAGAGAATTGTGAACCTGTGGAATTCTCTACCACAGAAAGTTGTTGAGGCCAGTTCATTAGATATATTCAAAAGGGAGTTAGATGTGGCCCTTACGGCTAAAGGGATCAAGGGGTATGGAGAGAAAGCAGGAGTGGGGTACTGAAGTTGCATGATCAGCCATGATCATATTGAATGGTGGTGCAGGCTCGAAGGGTTGAATGGCCTGCTCCTGCACCTATTTTCTATGTTTCTAATACCGGGGCCCAAAGGGTTAAACCCCGAGGGCAGGTCGCACAGACTGGGCTGTGTTCCCTCGAGTGTGGAAGATTAAGGGGCGATCTAATCGAGGTGTTTACGATGATTAAAGGAGTTGATGGGGTCGATCGAGAGAAACTATTCCCTCTGGTGGGGGGAGTCCAGAACAAGGGGACGTCACCTTAAAATTAGAGCCCGGCCGTTCAGGGTGATGTCAGGGAGCACTTCTTCACACAAAGGGTGCTGGGAATCTGGAACTCTCTCCCCCAAAACGCTGCTGGGGCCGGGGGTGGGGGCAGGGGGGGGTCAATTGGAAATGTCAGAACAGAGAGCGGCAGGTTTTTGTTGGGTGAGGGTATTGAGGATTACGGAACCAAGGTGGGACGATGGAGTTGCAGATGCTGATCAGCCAGAATCCCAGTGAATGGGGGAACAGGCTCGAGGGGCTGAATGGCCTCCTCCTGTTCCTCTGCTTTTATTCAAACTTAGGCTGCTGATCACAATGCTCAAAAAATCTGTAGGCCGCACGCTTGCGATATTCCGCCCTGGGAGCTCGGCACGGGATTCCGCGACAAGAGCGTGCAAGTGCAAAGGTTCACTCGAGTGACTGCGTTACCGATAATAACTCGATGACACGATGGGCCGAATGGCCTCCACCCGTGCCGTAAATTTCTATGATTGAGAAGTGTGCGCTTTGATTTCGCCCCCTGCTCCTGCCCCGTGCTCAAGATCCATATTTAATCTTCTTGCTTCACCTCACCTTTCGGAAAAGCCGTCAATTGTGAAATAGTCTTGTTGCAGCAACTCGGCACAGGATGGCCGTTTATCAGGGTCGATCAGCAAACATTTCTGGAAAGAAAATAGCCACAGCCGAGAGCAAAGTTAAATGTACAATCCACCTGTATCGATGACAGTTCGCCTTTCACAGGAGCAATTATCGAACTCAATTTGACACCGAGCCGCGGAAGGAGATATTAGCGCAGGTCAAAGAGGGAGGTTTTAAGGAGCGTCTTTAAAGAAGGAGAGAGAGGTAGAGAGGCGGAGAGGTTTAGGGAGGGAGTTCCAGAGCTTGGGGCCCAGGCAACAGAAGGCACGGCCAACGATGGTGGAGCGATTATAATCAGGGATGCTCAGGAGGGCAGAATTAGAGGAGCGCAGACATCTCGGAGGGTTGTGGGGCTGGAGGAGATTACAGAGATAGGGAGGGGCGAGGGCCATGGAGGGATTTGAAAATAAAGATGAGAATTTTGAAATTGAGACATTGCTTAACCGGGAGCCAATGGAGATCAGCGAGCACAGGGGGTGATGGGTGAGCGGGACTTGGTGTGAGTTAGGATACGGGTCAGCGAGTACAGGGGGTGATGGGTAAGTGGGACTTGGTGCGAGTTAGGACACGGGGCAGTGGGTTTTGGATGACCTCAAGTAGAATGTGGGAGAAAGATGGCACCTCCAAAAGTGCTGAATCCCTCAGTACTGCCGCTCCGACAGTGCAGCACTCCCTCAGTACTGCCCCTCCGACAGTGCAGCACTCCCTCAGTACTGCCCCTCCGACAGTGCAGCACTCCCGCAGAACTGCCCCTCCGACAGTGCAGCACTCCCTCAGTACTGCCCCTCCAACAGTGCAACACTCCCTCAGTACTGCCCCTCCGACAGTGCAGCACTCCCTCAGTACTGCCCCTCCGACAGTGCAGCACTCCCGCAGAACTGCCCCTCCGACACTCCCTCAGTACTGCCCCTCCAACAGTGCAACACTCCCTCAGTACTGCCCCTCCGACAGTGCAGCACTCCCTCAGTACTGCCCCTCCGACAGTGCAGCACTCCCGCAGAACTGCCCCTCCGATAGTGCGGCACTCCCGCAGAACTGCCCCTCCGACAGTGCAGCACTCCCTCAGTACTGCCCCTCCAACAGTGCAACACTCCCTCAGTACTGCCCCTCCAACAGTGCGGCACTCCCTCAGTACTGCACTGGGAGTGTCAACCTAGATTTTATGTTCTAGTCGGCGGAGTGGGACTTGAACCCACAACCTCCTGACACAGTTGAGAGTGTTGCCCACCGAGCCACAACTGGCACTGAAGCTCTGTCTCAATGCTTGACATGGACCAACAGTTAATGTACGTCAGGTTGCGAGGAGACACATTGTGGCCTGGGCACCTGGTCCATTTTGGGGCAATTTTGTCCAGTAGGTCTTCTTCTGCCACATTTGGATCGATTCGCTTCAAAACTGAGGTTGATATATTTTTGCTGGCGAGGGTATTAGGGGTTACGGATCTAAGGTGGGTAGGCGGAGTTAAAATACAGATCAGCCATGAAACATAGAAACATAGAAAATAGGTGCAGGAGTAGGCCATTCGGCCCTTCGAGCCTGCAACACCATTCAATAAGATCATGGCTGATCATTCCCTCAGTACCCCATTCCTGTTTTCTCTCCATACCCCTTGATCCCTTTAGCCGTAAGGGCCACATCTAACTCCCTTTTGAATATATCTAATGAACTGGCCTCAATAACTTTCTGTGGTAAAGAATTCCACAGGTTCACAATTCTCTGAGTGAAGAAGTTTCTCCTCATCTCGGTCCTAAATGGCTTACTCCTTATCCTTAAACCCCTGGTTCTGGACCTCCCCAACATCGGGAACATTCTTCTTGGATCTAATCTGTCCAATCCCATCAGAATTTTATATGTTTCTATGAGATCCCCTCTCATTCTTCTAAATTCCAGTGAATATAAGCCTAGTCGATCCAGTCTTTCTTCATATGTCAGTCCTGCCATCCTGGGAATCAGTCTGGTGAACCTTCGCTGCACTCCCTCAATAGCAAGAATGTCCTTCCTCAGATTAGGAGACCAAAACTGTACACAATATTCCAGGTGGGGCCTCACCAATGCCTTGTACAACTGCAGTAAGACCTCCCTGCTCCTATACTCAAATCCTCTCACTATGAAGGCCAACATACCATTTGCCGCCTTCACCACCTGCTTTACCTGCATGCCAACTTTCAATGACTGATATACCATGACACCCAGGTCTCGTTGCATCTCCCCTTTTCCTAATCTGTCACCATTCAGATAATATTCTGCCTTCCTGTTTTTGCCAACAAAGTGGTTAACCTCACATCTATCCACATTATACTGCATCTGCCATGCATTTGCTCACTCACCTAACCTGTCCAAGTCACCCTGCAGTCTCTTAGCATCCTCCTCACAGCTCACACTGCCACCCAGCTTAGTGCCATCTGCAAACTTGGAGATATTACATTCAATTCCTTCGTCCAAATCATTAATGTATATTGTAAATAGCTGGGGTCACAGCACTGAACCTTGCAGTACCCCACAAGTCACTGCCTGCCATTCTGAAAATGACCCATTTATTCCTACTCTTTGCTTCCTGTCTGCCAACTAGTTCTCTATCCACGGTCAATACATTACCCCCAATACCATGTGCTTTAATTTTGCACACCAATCTCTTGTGTGGGACCTTGTCAAAAGCCTTTTGAAAGTCCAAATACACCACATACACTGGTTCTCCCTTGTCGACTCTACTAGTTACATCCTCAAAAAATTCAAAAAGATTTGTCAAGCATGATTTCCCTTTCATGAATCCATGCTGACTTGGACTGATCCTGTCACTGCTTTCCAAATGCGCTGCTATTACATCTTTAACAATAGATTCCAACGTTTTCCCCACGACTGATGTCAGGCTAACCAGGCTATAATTCCCTGTTTTCTCTCTCCCTCATTTTTTTTTAAAAGTGGAGTTACATTAGCTACCCTCCAGTCCATTTCTGTGTCCGCAACCGAGACTCCAGGATGGTATGTTGCCTTCCTGGTGCAAGGGTCAAGGATGTCTCGGAGCAGGTGCAGGACATTCTGAAAAGGGAGGGTGAACAGCCAGTTGTCGTGGTGCATATAGGTAAAAAAAGGGATGAGGTCCTACGAGACAAATTTAAGGAGCTAGGAGCTAAATTAAAAAGTAGGACCTCAAAAGTAGTAATCTCGGGATTGCTACCAGTGCCACGTGCTAGTCAGAGTAGGAATCGCAGGATAGCTCAGATGAATACGTGGCTTGAGCAGTGGTGCAGCAGGGAGGGATTCAAATTCCTGGGGCATTGGAACCGGTTCTGGGGGAGGTGGGACCAGTACAAACCGGACGGTCTGCACCTGGGCAGGACCGGAACCAATGTCCGAGGGGGAGTGTTTGCTAGTGCAATTGGGGAGGAGTTCAACTGATATGGCAGGGGGATGGGAACCAATGCAGGGAGACAGAGGGAAACAAAATGGAGACAGAAGCAAAAGACAGAAAGGAGATGAGTAAAAGTGGAGGGCAGAGAAACCCAAGGCAAAAAACAAAAAGGGCCACTGTACAGCAGAATTCTAAAGGGTCAAAGTGTAATAAAAAGGCAAGCCTGAAAGCTCGGTGCCTCAATGCAAGGATTATTCGGAACCCAGGAGAGGGCTCTGAGCTAGTTAGAGTGGGTGAGAGCTCAGATGAACAGGACCCCAAGAAAGAACGCAAAAGGCAGGAGGCAACAGAGCAGAGTAGCACTGGGGTAAGAGTAAACCACAAGGTGATAGGAAGGGACAATATGTATGAATATTAAGGGGCTGCAGGAGGGGTCAAAACTAAAAATCATGGTTTAAAAACTAGTATTAAAACACTCTACCTAAACGCACACAGCATTCAAAATAAAGTAAATGAGTTGACGGCACAAATCATTACAAATGGGTATGATTTGGTGGCCATTACAGAAATGTGGTTGCAGGGTGGCCAAGACTGGGAATTAAACATACAGGGGTATCTGACAATTCGGAAAGATAGACAAGAAGGGAAAGGAGGTGGGTAGCACTGTCAATAAAGGATGATATCAGGGCAGTTGTGAGAGATGATATTGGCTCTAATGAACAAAATGTTGAATCATTGTGGGTGGAGATTAGAGATAGTAAGGGGAAAAAGTCACTGGTGGGCGTAGTTTAAAGGCCCCCAAATAATAACTTCACGGTGGGGCGGGCAATAATCAAGGGAATAATAGAGGCATGTGAAAAAGGTACGGCAATAATCATGGGCGATTTTAACCTAAAAATCGATTGGTCAAATCAAATCGCACGGGGTAGCCTGGAGGAGGAATTCATAGAATGCATACGGGATTGTTTTAGAACAGTATGTTACAGAACCTACAAGGGAGCAAGCTATCTTAGATCTGGTCCTGTGTCATGAGGCAGGAATAATAAACGATCTCAGAGTAAAAGATCCTCTCGGAATGAGTGATCACAGTATGGTTCAATTTGTAATACAGATTGAGGGTGAGGAAGTAGTGTCTCAAACGAGCGTACTATGCTTAAACAAAGGGGACTACAGTGGGATGAGGGCAGTGTTGGCTAAAGTAGACTGGAAACACAGACTAAACGGTGGCACAATTGAGAAACAGTGGAGGACTTTTAAGGAGCTCTTTCATAGCACTCAACAAAAATATATTCCAGTGAAAAAGAAGGGCGGTAAGAGAAGGGATAACCAAGGAAATAAAGGAGAGTATCAAATTAAAAACTAATGCGTATAAGGTGGCCAAGGTTAGTGGGAAACTAGAAGATTGGGAAAATTTTAAACGACAGCAAAGAATGACTAAGAAAGCAATAAAGAAAGGAAAGATAGATTATGAAAGTAAACTTGCGCAAAACATAAAAATAGATAGTAAAAGCTTTTACCGATATATAAAACGGAAGAGAGTGACTAAAGTAAATGTTGGTCCTTTAGAAGATGAGAAGGGGGATTTAATAATGGGAAATGTGGAAATAGCTGAGACCTTAAACAATTATTTTGCTTCGGTCTTCACAGTGGAAGACACAAAAACCATGCCACAAATTGCTGGTCACGGGAATGTGGGAAGGGAGGACCTTGAGACAATCACTATCACTAGGGGGGTAGTGCTGGACAGGCTAATGGGACTCGAGGTAGACAAGTTCCTGGTCCTGATGAAATGCATCCAGGGTATTAAAAGAGATGGCGGAAATTATAGCAGATGCATTCGTTATAATCTACCAAAATTCTCTGGACTCTGGGGAGGTACCAGCGGATTGGAAAGCAGCTAATGTAACGCTGCTGTTTAAAAAAGGGGGCAGGCAAAAGGCAGGTAACTATAGGCCAGTTAGTTTAACATCTGTAGTGGGGAAAATGCTTGAAGCTATCATTAAGGAAGAAATAGCGGGACATCGAGATAGGAATAGTGCAATCAAGCAGACGCAACATGGATTCATGAAGGGGAAATTATGTTTAACTAATTTACTGGAATTCTTTGAAGATATAACGAGCATGGTGGATAGAGGTGTACCGGTGGATGTGGTCTATTTAGATTTCCAAAAGGCATTCGATAAGGTGCCACACAAAAGGTTACTGCAGAAGATAAAGGTACGCGGAGTCAGAGGAAATGTATTAGCATGGATAGAGAATTGGCTGGCTAACAGAAAGCAGAGCGTTGGGATAAATGGGTCCTTTTCGGGTTGGAAATCGGTGGTTAGTGGTGTGCCATAGGGATCGGTGCTGGGACCACAACTGTTTACAATATACATAGATGACCTGGAAGAGGGGACAGAGTGTAGTGTAACAAAATTTGCAGATGACACAAAGATTAGTGGGAAAGCGGATTGTGTAGAGGACACAGAGATGCTGCAAAGAGATTTAGATAGGTTAAGCGAATGGGCTAAGGTTTGGCAGATGGAATACAATGTCGGAAAATGTGAGGTCATCCACCTTGGAAAAAAAACAGTAAAAGGGAATATTATTTGAATGGGGAGAAATTACAACATGCTGCGGTGCAGAGGGACCTGGGGGTCCTTGTGCATGAATCCCAAAAAGTTAGTTTGCAGGTGTAGCAGGTAATCAGGAAGGCGAATGGAATGTTGGCCTTCATTGCGAGAGGGATGTAGTACAAAAGCAGGGAGGTCCTACTGCAACTGTATAGGGTATTGGTGAGGCCGCATCTGGAGTACTGCGTGCAGTTTTGGTCACCTTACTTAAGGAAGGATATACTGGCTTTGGAGGGGGTACAGAGATGATTCACGAGGCTGATTCCGGAGATGAGGGGGTTACCTTATGATGATAGATTGAGTAGACTGGGTCTTTATTCGTTGGAGTTCAGAAGGATGAGGGATGATCTTATAGAAACATTTTAAAATCATGAAAGGGATAGACAAGATAGAGGCAGAGAGGTTGTTTCCACTGGTCGGGGAGACTAGAACTAGGGGGCACAGCCTCAAAATTCCGGGGGAGCCAATTTAAAACCGAGTTGAGAAGGAATTTCTTCTCTCAGAGGGTTGTGAATCTGTGGAATTCTCTGCCCAAGGAAGCAGTTGAGGCTGGCTCATTGAATGTATTCAAGTCACAGATAGATAGATTTTTAATCAATAAGGGAATTAAGGGTTACGGGGAGCGGGCGGGTAAGTGGAGCTGAGTCCACAGCCAGATCAGCCATGATCTTGTTGAATGGCGGAGCAGGCTCGAGGGGCTTGATGGCCTACTCCTGTTCCTAATTCTTATGTTCTTATAGGAACTGATCTAGAATCTATAGAATGTTGGAAAATGACCACCAATGCATCCACTATTTCTAGGGTCATTTCCTTCAGTACTCTGGGATGCAGACTATCGGGCCCTGGGGATTCATCGGCTTTCAATCCCATCAATTTCCAGAACACAATTTCCCACCTAATAAGGATTTCCTTCAGTACCTCCTTCTCGCTAGACCCTCGGTCCCCTAGTATTTCCGGAAGGTTATTTGTGTCTTCCTTCGTGAAGACAGAACCAAAGTATTTGTTCAATTGGTCTGCCATTTCTTTGTTTCCCATTATAAATTCACCTGAATCTGACTACAAGGGACCTATGTTTGTCTTCACTAATCTTTTTCTCTTCACATATCTATAGAAGCTTTTGCAGTCAGTTTTTATGTTCCCAGTAAGCTTCCTCTCATACTCTATTTTCGCACTCCTAATTAAACTCTTTGTCCTCCTCTGCTGAATTCCAAATTTCTCCCAGTCCTCAGAAAGAAAGACTTACATTTATAAAGCGTCTTTCACAACCACTGAACATCTCAAAGCGCTTTACAGCCAATGAAGTACTTTTGGAGTGTAGTCACTGTTGTAATGTGGGAAACGCGGCAGCCAATTTGCGCACAGCAAGCTCCCACACACAGCAATGTGAAAATGACCAGATCATCTGTTTTTTTTTGTGATGTTGATTGAGGGATAAATATCAGCCCCAGAACACCGGGGAGAACTCTCCCGCTCCCCTTCGTAATAGTGCCATGGGATCTTTTACGTCCACCTGAGGGGGCAGACAGGGCAGTGAGCAGCCATGATGGAATAGAATGGTGGAACAGGCTCGAGGGGCTGAACGGCTTCCTCCTGTTCCCGTCACTCCAATAATGTCACGTACCTTTACCAAGTCTAAGACCAGGAAGGGGATTTTGGGGTAGCGGTTTTGAAGAAGTTCGGTTTCTCTGATTCCAGGCAGATGCAATCCGGCAAATAAGGGATTCTTGTAAAAAATCTCCTGGTGTCTCGGAGTGAGATTGCCTGGGGCAGAAAAACACTGTTATATATGCAGACTATAGATATACTCTCTGTGTAGTCACTGTATAGTTGCATAAGATGGAGACTTGTTACCTGATGTACTATCAATAAGGTTTACACTGTGTATATACTATGCTGGCACCACTAGAGGGTGTAACTGGTGGAGACCAGGGTTTCCTGCCCCTGTGACAGAGGCTGTCCACCAGAGGGCACTGCAGTGGGAGACCTGAGGGTCACCTGCATAGGTGTGCAGGGCCCAGTATAAAAGGCTGCCCACCATGCTTGTGCCTCACTCTGGAGTTACAAATAAAGGACCAAGGTCACTATAGTTTGAGTACAACACATTGCCTCGTGGGGTCATTCATAGGTACTTCACAGACAAACACCTTGTAAGTATCGCAGAAGGAATCGCTCATTAAGTTACACACTGCAAATCAGAAGGAACCATAGGTATAAATAGTCGGAATTAGTGCCCGAGACAGACGCTCACAGGAATGGATCGCATATTGGAGTTTGGGGCAGAGGTTATTCATGTCCATGGGCAGGACTCCAGCGTACTGATCTCGGTGTCTGACTTTCCAAGTTGGCTGGGTGCATGTGTTCCTGAAGGTTGCCCCTCTCTGTTGCAGATCATTCTCCAGCAACAGCGGGAGGCCAGATGGAGGACTGTGGGCCAAGCATTCTCTCCCTAAATCTATTGAACGGAGGCGTTCTACACAAGAAGGTACATTCACCAATCCCACGCGCACAAGGGAAAAAGAATTTAAAAGACCTGCATTTATATAGCGCCTTTCATGACCACTGGACGTCCCAAAGCACTTTACAGCCAATGAAATACTTTTTGAAGTGTAGTCACTGTTGTAATGTGGGAATCACAGCAGCCAATTTGCACACAGCAAGCTCCCACACACAGCAATGTGATAATGACCAGATAATCTGTTTTAGTGATGTTGATTGAGGGATAAATATTGGCCCCAGGACACCGGGGAGAACTCCCCTGCTCTTCTTCGAAATAGTGCCGTGGGATCTTTTACATCCACCTGAGAGAGCAGACGGGGCCTCGGTTTAACGTCGCATCCGAAAGACGGCCCCTCCGACAGTGCAGCACTCCCTCAGTACTGCCCCTCCGACAGTGCAGCACTCCCTCAGTACTGCCCCTCCGACAGTGCAGCACTCCCTCAGTACTGCCCCTCCGACAGTGCGGCGCTCCCTCAGTACTGCCCCTCCGACAGTGCAGCACTCCCTCAGTACTGCCCCTCCGACAGTGCAGCACTCCCTCAGTACTGCCCCTCCGACAGTGCGGCACTCCCTCGGTACTGCCCCTCCGACAGTGCGGCACTCCCTCAGTACTGCCCCTCCGACAGTGCAGCGCTCCTGGATTTATGTGCTCAAGTGCCTGGAGTAGGACTTGAACCCACAACCTTCTGACTCAGAGGCGAACGTGCTGCCCATTGAGCCACGGCTGACAGGAGGGAGGGCTGCAACACTGTAAACCCGATCCCCCCTCACACTTGCTTTTGAGCACTCCTTGATCAAAGTTGGTGAATGTACCCTCAAATGTCGACTTCCGTGGCAGTTCATTAAAAGACACTTCAAGATGATTGTTGTATTTATGAAAGAACTTGTATTTATATAGCGCCTTTTACATCCTCAGGCCATCCAAAAGTGCAATCACTGTTGTAATATAAGAACATCAGCCAATTTGTGCGCAGCAAGCTCCCACACACAGCAATGAAATAATGACATCTATGGGTTTTTTGGTCCACATATACATATTGGCCCCAGGACATCGGGGATAACTCCCCTGCTCTTCAAATAGTGGCCATGGGATCTTTTATGTCCACCTGAGAGAGCAGATGGGTCCTTGGTTTAACGTTTCATCCGAAAACAGATGATTTGGTCATTACCACATCACGGTGTGTGGGAGCTTGCTGTGCACAAATTGGCTGCCGCACATTACAACAGGGACCATGCTCCAAAAGTACTTCATTGGTTGTGAAGTGCTTTGGGGACACCCTGAGGTTGTGAAAGGGCTCCATAAAGGTGTAAAGGCAAGTTTTTGTTTGTTTTAATGAGGAGAAACAATGGTCATCATTACGGAAGATTAGCTGGAGCGTTATGCTAATGATGACAGAACGCAGGCAGATGCCGTTATCGGCACGGATACTGGTTCCAGGGATCGGTGAGCGTTTAATGAATTTGTGCGATGGGACGCAGGAATAGCAGAGATACGAAACATCATCCTCGCTTTGGAAAAACAAATCGCCAAGTGCATCAATTATTGACGGCATGCTGCGATCTCCCCACTCACTGTGAAAGGTCAGCCCCAGTTGTTGTTCGGAACCAAAATTAATCAAGTGTGTTGGGAATGTTAATGTCGCAAACACTTGGGAAATGTAAAGCCGACGATGAAAGTATTGGGTTTAATCGTGAACGCACTTGTAAACGGAAAGTCTCGTACTTGGATCTTGCTTACAAAGTTGTCACAGATGGGATGTAACATTTCAGACGGGTTATACTGCTCTGCACACGAGCTCCGGAGACCATCGGTTGTGCCAAGTATGAGGTGGGATGGGGGGGCACGGGTTCATAAACATCCTGTCTGACGGCGTCCATAGCAACACCCGCTGATAAAAGAGCGAATGCAATTTTAATACAGTCCGACAACCATTCTCCCACATTCACTCATTGTTCACACTCCATGCACAGCTGCCAACTTCAGACGCATTCTCCGCGGTCATGCCAACATCATCATCACCATCAGAGGCAGTCCCCCGGAATCGAGGAAGACTTGCTTCCACTCTTAGAATGGGTCCTTCGGTGACTGAACAGTCCAATACGGGAACCACAGTCTCTGTCACAGGTGGGACAGACAGTGGTTGAGGGAAGGGGAGGGTGGGACTGGTTTGCCGCACGCTCCTTCCGCTGCCTGCGCTTGGTTTCTGCATGCTCTCGGCGATGAGACTCGAGGTGCTCAGCGCCCTCCCGGATGCACTTCCTCCACTTAGGGCGGTCTTTGGCCAGGGACTCCCAGGTGTCGGTGGGGATGTTGCACTTTATCAGGGAGGTTTCCTCTGTAACGTTTCCTCTGCCCACCTTTGACTCGGTTGCCGTGAAGGAGTTCCGAGTAGAGCGCTTGCTTTGGGAGTCTCGTGTCTGGGGGCATGCCGACAATGTGGCCCTGCCCAGCGGAGCTGGTCGAGTGTGGTCAGTGCTTCGATGCTGGGGATGTTGGCCTGGTCGAGGACACTAACGTTGGTGCGTCTGTCCTCCCAGGGGGATTTGCAGGATCTTGCGGAGACATCGCTGGTGGTATTTCTCCAGCGACTTGAGGTGTCTACTGTACATACCCTTGCCATCCAACAATTATCCACCCTGGTTGAGCCACATCTTCGCTGTTGACGGGATGAACCGTGCATGAGGGGTGGGGGGGGAGGGGGTACATAAATCAAAAATACCCAGGCTAGAACAAGAGCCAGCCTTCTGCCATACGTGTCAGGGACACACGAGCCTCTCGACACTCTCTCTCCAAAGACCACACGCAAAGTATTGGCCACAACGATCCACGCATGGCTTCAACTGGCTGTATCGCTCTCTCCCATCTCCCCTTGCCGTCTTTCGGATGAGACGTTAAACCGAGGCCCTGTCTGCTCTCTCAGGTGGACGTAAAAGATCCCATGGTAGTATTTCGAAGAGGAGCAGGGGAGTTATCCCCGGTGTCCTGGGGCCAATATTTATCCCTCAATCAACACAGCAAAAAAAAATTATCTGGGTCATTATCACATTGCTGTGTATGGGAGCTTGCTGTGCGCAAATTGGCTGCCACGTTTCCTACATTACAACAGTGACTACACATCAAACATGTACTTTGAGACTTCCGGTGGTCGTGAAAGGCGCTATAGAAAAGCAAGTCATTCTTTTTCAAGTCACACACCATCCTGACTTGGAAATATATCGGCCGTTCCTCCATCGTCGCTGGGTCACAATCCTGGAACTCCCTCCCTAACAGCACTGTGGGAGCACCTTCACCACACGGACTGCAGCGGTTCAAGAAGGCGGCTCACCACCACCTTCTCAAGGGGCAATTAGGGATGGGCAATAAATGCCGGCCTTGCCAGTGACGCCCACATCGTGTGAACAATTTTTTTTGAATGTTAAATGTCACAATCAGAAGAAAGTGAATGGGGGAAACTATAAATTGCATCATAAGGGTAGTGTCCCACCAACATTCCCGGGCTGGGCCGGGCCACAGTCTGGAGGTCCCGCACTCCCGGCTGACTGCATCCTAAAGGGGAAAACTGCGCATGCGCGGAATTGTGAATGGGCCACACAGCCCGTTAAAGGGGCCCCGCGTCCCAAAAAAAACAGAATTAGAGGGAACATTGCCTTCAATATAAACCAAACAACAACAACTTGCATTTATATAGCACCTTTAACCCTGTGAAACATCCCAAGGCGCTTCACAGGAGTATTATGAGCTAAAAATTTGACACAGTGGCACGTAAGGAGAAATTAGCGCAGGTGACAGGTCAAAGAGGGAGGTTTTAAGGAGCATCTTGAAGTAGGAGAGAGAGGTAGAGAGGTTTAGGGAGGGAGTTCCAGAGCTTGGGGCCCAGGCAGCTGAAGGCACGGCCATCAATGGTGGAGCAATTATAATCAGGGTTGCTCAAGAGGGCAGAATTAGAGGAGCGCAGACATCTCGGGGGTTGTGGGGCTGGAGGAGATTACAGAGATATGGAGGGGCGAGGGCCATGGAGGGATTTGAAAACAATGTTGAGAATTTTGAAATCGAGGCGTTGCTTAACCGGGAGCCAATGTAGGTCAGTGAGCACAGGGGGTGATGGGTGAGTGGGGCCTGGTGCGAGTTAGGACACGGGGCAGTGAGAACAGTGGGTGATGGGTGAGCGGGACTCGGTGCGAGTTAGGACACGGGGCAGTGAGCACAGGGGGTGATGGGTGAGCGGGACTCGGTGCGAGTTAGGACATGGGGCAGTGAGAACAGGGGGTGATGGGTGAGCGGGACTTGGTGCGAGTTAGGACATGGGGCAGTGAGAACAGGGGGTGATGGGTGAGCGGGACTTGGTGCGAGTTAGGACACGGGGCAGTGAGCACAGGGGGTGATGGGTGAGTGGGACTTGGTGCGAGTTAGGACATAGGGCAGTGAGCACAGGGGGTGATGGGTGAGTGGGACTTGGTGCGAGTTAGGACATAGGGCAGTGAGCACAGGGGGTGATGGGTGAGTGGGACTTGGTGCGAGTTAGGACACGGGGGTAGCGGTGTTTTGGGCTTAGTCAAAGCCCTCCCCCACGAACCGTCCGTGAGAGTCAAACTGCTGTACTCACCGAAACACTTGATTATGTGATACAGTTGATCAATATCGGAATCTCCAGGGAAAAGTGGTTCCCCTGTCAGCATCTCCATCACCAGGCAACCAACAGCCCATACATCCACCGATCTGCAGGAGACGACAATAAACACAGATCATCATTACTGGCCTCATTTGGAGAACAGAATATCTTTTCTAAACACATGTGAGGTGATAGATTTTGGAAGGCAGGATGAGGAGTCAACATAGACTAAATGGTGCCATTTTTAAAGGGGATGCAGGGAGAGAGAGACCTGGGGGTGTATGTACACACGTCTTTGAAGGTGGCAGGGCAGGTTGAGAAGACTGTTGTAATGTATGCACCTGCGAGGGTGCTCACGGGTTTGTAGAGCTGTTGAGTTGGGAGGGGCTTAGCCAGTCACGTGATATTCATAAGACTCAATAAAACCCCGGCCAGTTGGGTTCAGGGGATCCACGATGGGGCAGGTGGTTGTGAGCCTGGTGGATGAACTGGTGATGTGTAGTGTGATTGTTAAACCTTTACTAATAAACCAACTAGTTCTTAATAGCAATGTGTTGCTATGGATTCTTAAGCAAAGAACTCATGAAGCAAATACATTACAACTGTTAACAAAGAAATATTGTAATCCTGGTCTTTATTAATAGAGGCATCGAGTACAAAAGCAAGGAAGTTATAAATTTATAAATCACTGGTTCTGCCCCAGCTGGAGTAGTGCGTGCAATTCTGGGCACCGCACTTTCGGGAGGATGTCAAGGCCGGAGTGGGGGGCGGAGGAGATTGACCAGAATGGTCCCAGGGATGAGGGACTTCAGAACCCACTAGTTTGAGATGTAGAAACCTTACAGCCAATAGATCGAGGATAGTACCTAGGATCAGTGTGCGAGGCGTGACGGGGCCAGTGTGTTTATTTGAGGGGTGATCTAATTGAGTTATTTAAATGTGATCGAAGGAATTGATAAAATAAATTCAGAGAAACTTTGTCCTGTGGTGGGGGGAGTCCAGAACAAGGCAGCACAATCTTAAAATTAGAGCCAGGTCGTTCAGAAGAGAAGCGTTTCTTCACACAAAGGGCAGTGTAAATCTGGAACTCTCTCCCCCAAAAGGCCGTGGATGTTGGGGGTCAATTGGAGCTTTCAAGACTGAGATCGACAGATTTTTGTTCGGTAAGAGATAATGAGCAGAGGCAGGTAAATGGATTTGAGGTACAGCTCAGACTTGATCTCACTGAGTGGTGTAATAGACTCGAGGGGCCGTGGCCTCCTCCGGGTCGTTTGTTCATTTGCCACACCACTCACTCCCTCCAAGTGCAGTCCTTTGAGTTTAATACTGAGCAGGAGAAAGACAGAGACAGAGAGACAGGGTGAGAGAAAGAAAGAGAAAGAGAGACAGACAGAAAGACAGAGTCATAGAGACAGATAGAGCGAGAGACAGAGAGAGACAGACAGACAGAAAGAGAGAGAGAGGGACAAAAAGAGAGAGACAGAAAGAAAGAGAGAAAGGGAGAAAGGGAGAGAGAAAGAGAGAGAGAGAAAGATCGAAAGACAGAAAGAAAGAGAAAGAGAGAGAGGCAAATAGAAAGAGAGAAAGGAGGGAAGGAAGGAAGAGACAGAAAGAGCGAATGTTGTGTGGAGGGGTTGGTGTTGGAGAATGGTCCCATCGCTCGGAGAGTGAGCCTGTGTGAGGTACTGTAATGTCTGTAAGCTTGTAATGTTTGGAGCGCCACACTGTGGATGTGGATGTATTGTGTACTGCAACTGCAGAGTTAATAATTAAACAGAACCAGGCAGATTTCCGGAGGCATCCGAGAGAGCTGCCTGCCATGTTGGAAGCTGTGTGTGCTATGTTCTGTGAATATATCACATTTGGCGATGAGATGGGATTTTTCGGATGATTTAAAGCTTAAATTTTGTTGGGGAAGGATTCAGCCAGCCGACAGAGAGACTTTGGAAGTTTCTGTCTTTGGAAAAAAGCTACAAAATCCGAGGTAAAATACAGCACACGGTGTGAACAGCTAGGGATTAAAATGACAGGTGTAATTGGACATTTGGGGGAATACAGACACGACCGGGAACGTTTTAAAGCGTATGTGGATCGGCTAGAAATGTATTTCACTGCAAATAACATAATCGAAGTTCCAGACAATGCAGTCCAGAACCGGGCTGTGTTGGAACGTAAGAAAGCGATCTTCTTATCGGAGGCAGGTCCGGCATTATGCGAAACCCTTGTAAATCTGCTTGTGCCTGACGAGCCAAAGGACACAATGCTTAAAGAGATTTTAACGAAGCTGGAGCAGCAATATAACCCCAAACCGTTAGAAATTGCTGAAAGCTATCGTTTCAGGATTCGGAATCAAAAGGCTGATGGAAGTATCAGTGATTACATCGTAGCATTAAAAAAGCTATCGATGCACTGTAATTTTGGAAACTTTCAAAACCGAGCATTACGGGATCGTTTTGTTTGTGGGGTGAAAAATGATGTGATCAGAAGGAAGTTATTGACGACGGATGACTTGACTTTTGAGATTGCTTGTCAGACAGCGAGGTCGATGGGCATGGCCGAACAATATTCCCGAGAATTAAATAATGATTACGGTCGTCAGTCAACCGAGGTAAATCACCTGCAGGTTCAAAGTAAAAGGCGGTGGGGGCCCAAAGTCTCAGAAACTGGAAATTCTAACAGAGCGTCGAAGTCATGCTCTAGGTGCCTGGGACAACACATTGCTCAAAATTGTCCACACGTGAAGGCAGAGTGTTTCTTCTGCAGGAAGACTGGGCATCTTGCAAAGGCATGCTGACTGAAGGGTAAACCAGCTTCCAAAGCTATGAGTCCAGCGTTCAAAGTTATGAGTAGAAATCCAAAGAGACTACATAGCATGGAAGAACAACAACAGGACGAGGAGATGTTAGAGTTACACGTCATCAGGAGCACGAGGTTAACGGACAGCGATTCGGAAAGCATCAAAATCCACATAGATGTTGCCGGATTCAAGATACCAATGGAAATTGACACGGGTGCATCAGTGAGTGTAGTACCAGAGTCATAGAAACATAGAAAATAGGTGCAGGAGTAGGCCATTCGGCCCTTCTAGCCTGCACCGCCATTCAATGAGTTCATGGCTGAACATTCAACTTCAGTACCCCATTCCTGCTTTCTCGCCATACCCCTTGATCCACCTAGCAGTAAGGACCTCATCTAACTCCTTTTTGAATATATTTAGTGAATTGGCCTCAACAACTTTCTGTGGTAGAGAATTCCACAGGTTCACCACTCTCTGGGTGAAGAAGTTCCTCCGCATCTCGGTCCTAAATGGCTTACCCCTTATCCTTAGACTGTGACCCCTGGTTCTGGACTTCCCCAACATTGGGAACATTCTTCCTGCATCTAACCTGTCTAACCCCGTCAGAATTTTATATGTTTCTATGAGGTCCCCTCTCATTCTTCTGAACTCCAGTGAATACAAGCCCAGTTGATCCAGTCTTTCTTGATAGGTCAGTCCCGCCATCCCGGGAATCAGTCTGGTGAACCTTCGCTGCACTCCCTCAATAGCAAGAATGTCCTTCCTCAGGTTAGGAGACCAAAACTGTACACAATACTCCAGGTGTGGCCTCACCAATGCCCTGTACAACTGTAGCAACACCTCCCTGCCCCTGTACTCAAATCCCCTTGCTATGAAGGCCAACATGCCATTTGCTTTCTTAACCGCCTGCTGCACCTGCATGCCAACCTTCAATGACTGATGTACCATGACACCCAGGTCTCTTTGCACCTCCCCTTTTCCTAATCTGTCACCATTCAGATAATAGTCTGTCTCTCTGTTTTTACCACCAAAGTGGATAACCTCACATTTATCCACATTATACTTCATCTGCCATGCATTTGCCCACTCACCTAACCTATCCAAGTCGCTCTGCAGCCTCACAGCATCCTCCTCGCAGCTCACACTGTCACCCAACTTAGTGTCATCCGCAAATTTGGAGATACTACATTTAATCCCCTCATCTAAATCATTAATGTACAGTGTAAACAGCTGGGGCCCCAGCACAGAACCTTGCGGTACCCCACTAGTCACTGCCTGCCATTCTGAAAAGTACCCATTTACTCCTACTCTTTGCTTCCTGTCTGACAACCAGTTCTCAATCCATGTCAGTACACTACCCCCAATCCCATGTGCTCTAACTTTGCACATCAATCTCTTGTGTGGGACCTTGTCGAACGCCTTCTGAAAGTCCAAATATACCACATCAACTGGTTCTCCCTTATCCACTCTACTGGAAAAATCCTCAAAAAATTCCAGAAGATTTGTCAAGCATGATTTCCCTTTCACAAATCCATGCTGACTTGGACCTATCATGTCACCTCTTTCCAAATGCACTGCTATGACATCCTTAATAATTGATTCCATCATTTTACCCACTACCGATGTCAGGCTGACCGGTCTATAATTCCCTGTTTTCTCTCTCCCTCCTTTTTTAAAAAGTGGGGTTACATTGGCTACCCTCCACTCCATAGGAACTGATCCAGAGTCAATGGAATGTTGGAAAATGACTGTCAACGCATCCACTATTTCCAAGGCCACCTCCTTAAGTACTCTGGGATGCAGTCCATCAGGCCCTGGGGATTTATCGGCCTTCAATCCCATCAATTTCCCCAACACAATTTCCCGGCTAATAAGGATTTCCCTCAGTTCCTCCTCCTTACTAGACCCCCCGACCCCTTTTATAAGCGGAAGGTTGTTCGTGTCCTCCTTCGTGAATACCGAACCAAAGTACTTGTTCAATTGGTCCGCCATTTCTTTGTTCCCCGTTATGACTTCCCCTGATTCGGACTGCAGGGGACCTACATTTGTCTTTACTAACCTTTTTCTCTTTACATATCTATAGAAACTTTTGCAATCCGTCTTAATGTTCCCTGCAAGCTTCTTCTCATACTCCATTTTCCCTGCCCTAATCAAACCCTTTGTCCTCCTCTGCTGAGTTCTAAATTTCTCCCAGTCCCCAGGTTCGCTGCTATTTCTGGCCAATTTGTATGCCACTTCCTTGGCTTTAATACTATCCCTGATTTCCCTTGATAGCCACGGTTGAGCCACCTTCCCTTTTTTATTTCTATGCCAGACAGGAATGTACAATTGTTGTAGTTCATCCATGCGGTCTCTAAATGTCTGCCATTGCCCATCCACAGTCAACCCCTTAAGTATCATTCGCCAATCCATCTCAGCCAATTCACGCCTCATACCTTCAAAGTTAGCCTTCTTTAAGTTCTGGACCATGGTCTCTGAATTAACTGTTTCATTCTCCATCCTAATGCAGAATTCCACCATATTATGGTCACTCTTCCCCAAGGGGCCTCGCACAACGAGATTGCTAATTAATCCTTTCTCATTACATAACACCCAGTCTAAGATGGCCTCCCCCCTAGTTGGTTCCTCGACATATTGGTCTAAAAAACCATCCCTTATGCACTCCAGAAAATCCTCCTCCACCGTATTGCTTCCAGTTTGGTTAGCCCAATCTATGTGCATATTAAAGTCACCCATTATAACTGCTGCACCTTTATTGCACGCACCCCTAATTTCCTGTTTGATGCCCTCCCCAACATCACTACTACTGTTTGGAGGTCTGTACACAACTCCCACTAACGTTTTTTGCCCTTTGGTGTTCTGCAGCTCTACCCATATAGATTCCACATCATCCAAGCTAATGTCCTTCCTAACTATTGCCTTAATCTCCTCCTTAACCAGCAATGCTACCCCACCTCCTTTTCCTTTTATTCTATCCTTCCTGAATGTTGAATACCCCTGGATGTTGAGTTCCCAGCCCTGCTCATCCTGGAGCCACGTCTCCGTAATCCGAATCACATCATATTTGTTAACATCTATTTGCACAGTTAATTCATCCACCTTATTGCGGATACTCCTTGCATTAAGACACAAAGCCTTTAGGCTTGTTTTTTTAACACCCTCTGTCCTTTTAGAATTTTGCTGTACAATGGCCCTTTTTGTTCTTTGCCTTGGGTTTCTCTGCCCTCCACTTTTCCTCATCTCCTTTCTGTCTTTTGTTTTTGCCTCCTTTTTGTTTCCCTCTATCTCCCTGCATTGGTTCCCATCCCCCTGCCATATTAGTTTAACTCCTCCCCAACAGCACTAGCAAACACTCCCCCGAGGACATTGGTTCCGATTCTGCCCAGGTGCAGACCGTCCGGATTGTACTGGTCCCACCTCCCCCAGAACCGGTTCCAATGCCCCAGGAATTTGAATCCCTCCCTGCTGCACCATTGCTCAAGCCACGTATTCATCTGAGCTATCCTGCGATTCCTACTCTGTACCTCGACAAATTGCGTGATTTTCAACTGGAGAAATCCAAGATAGAGCTGTGAGGCTACTCGGGAGAGAAAATTCCTGTGGTAGGTCGTATCACCGTACCGGTGAAATATAAAGATCAATTTCAGAACTTGCCTCTAATAGTAGTGAAAGGAGACAAGTCTGCCTTACTAGGAAGAAATTGGTTGAGCTCACTGAAGCTGGATTGGAGTAAGATTTTCTGTGTGGAAGCGAGATTTTCATCAACAGATGAGGTTATCAAGAAGTACCCGAAGGTGTCCTGTGAAACGGGCAGTCCGATCCAAGGCTTCAAGGCGAGTGTCAGGGTACAGAAGGACGCTAGATCGGTTTACTACAAGCCACGTTCCGTACCATATGCACTCAAGGAGAAAGTTGAGCAAGAACTCAAAAGACTAGAGACTGAGAACATTGTTTGTAAGATAGATTGATGTAATTGGGCTACACCTATTGTTGTTGCACCTAAGTCTGATGGTAAGGTAAGATTGTGTAGTGATTATAAAGTAACCGTAAACCAGGTTCTAGAGGGTAATGTCCCCAATACATTGCCGAATATAGAAGATTTGTTCACAACACTGACAGGTGATCAGATCTTATCAAAACTGGACCTTACAAATGCCTACTTACAGCTTGAACTAGATGAGGAGTACAAGTCATGTTTGATTATAAATACTCATCTAGGCCTATATCAATTTAATAGGCTACCGTTTGGAGTGTCTTCCGCCCCTGCCATATTCCAAGGGGTGATGAACCAGATTTTGCAGGTATTGAAGGGGTAGTATGTTACTTGGATGACATACTAATTTCAGCACCAAATAGGCAAATTCATAATAACATATTGAATGAAGTCTTCAAATGGCTAGAGAAGCACAGAGTACGAGTGTCTGCTCGTAAGTGTGAGTTATTTAAAAACTCAGTGGAGTACTTAGGGTACAGAGTAGACAAAGATGGTTTACATCCAACCATGGAAAAATTGGATGCGATCAGAAATGCACTCACTCCCAGGAATGTCACTGAACTTTGTTCATTCTTGGGTCTTTTGAACTATTATAGGAAGTTCCTACCAAATTTGGCTACAGTATTACATCCACTGAATGAACTTTTGAAAAAACAGGTCCATTGGAAGTGGTCAAAAGAATGCGATACAGCATTCAAGGAGTGTAAAAGCAAATTGGTAGAGAGCACCATGTTAGTTCACTATGACGTATCTAAGGAGATTAAGCTAGCATGCGATGCCTCTCCGTATGGAGTTGGGGCAGTAATCTCTCATGTATTAAGTAGTGGGGAGGAGAGACCAATTGCTTTTGCTTCACGCACTCTCAGTGCCAGTGAGAGTAATTATGCGCAAATTGAAAGGGAAGCTTTGGCATTAATTTTTGGGATCAAGAAGTTTCACAAATACTTGTATGGTCGTAAGTTTACCATCGTTACGGACCATAAGCCCCTAACAGCAATCCCCCATCCAAAGTCCCCAGTTCCAACATTAGCTGCAGCCCGAATGCAGAGATGGGCTTTGATTTTGTCAGCATATACATATGATATTGAATACAGACGATCAGCTGATCACAGTAATGCTGATGCAATGTCTAGATTGCCTTCCCCATCACAAGTTACACCCGATAGGGAAGAAGTGTTTTATTTTTCATACATTGATGAACTGCCAGTCACAGCTGAAGAGATTGGTAGAGCAACCAAACGTGACCCAGCGATGTCAAAGGTGTATGAGTATATTGCAAATGGATGGCCAAACCAGGTAACAGACAAAGATACAAATCCATTCTTCCTTCATTCGTAGGAATTAATTATCAGTCGATAAAGATTGTATCATGTGGGGTGCAAGAGTGGTTATAGCAAATAAATTCAGGTCCAAATTATTAGGAGACCTCCATGACCAGCACCTGGGAATGTGCTTGACCAAGAGTTTTGCACACAGTTATTTATGGTGGCCAGGTCTTGTTAAAGATATAGAGTACATCGTGAGGCAGTGTACGACATGTCAATCGGTAAGCAAGCAACCACCACCAGTACCATTACAGCCATGGACATGGCACCCCAGGCTGTGGCAAAGGCTACATATTGATTTTGCTGAGTTAGAAGGACAACAATTGTTCATTGTGATTGATAGTCATTCGAAGTGGGTTGAGGTATTTCCAATGTGGAAAATAACAAGTAAAACATTGGACATTTTACAAAAATTATTTTCTTCATTTGGCCTCCCTGAAGAAATTGTTTCGGATAATGGATCACAATTTCGTTCAGAAGAATTTGCACAATTCACGAGCAAAATGGTGTGAAACATACCAAGGTTCCACCATACCATCCTGCTTCGAATGGTGCAGCAGAGCGCACTGTGCAAATTGTTAAAACGTGCCCTCATAAAACAAATGTTAGATCCAAATCCAAGGAAACGACAGTTGTCATTGGATCACAAATTGGTTAATTTTTTGATTACATGTCGAAATACTCCTTATACAACTACTGCTGGAACACCAGTAGAGTTGTTTCTCAAACGACAGCCACGAACCAGATTCTCGTTGTTAAAGTCAAATTTGGCACAGTCCGTAGAAGAGACACAATTAAGACAGAAAGAGAATCATGATAGAGGTAGAGTAAAAGAGAGAAGTGTGAAATTAAACCAGAAGGTGAGAGTGAAGAACCATCACCATAAATGGTTAAAGTGGTTACCAGGAAGAGTGGTGAAGATATGTGGTCCTCTCATATTTGGTAAAGATGTTTGATAATGGACAGGTTAGGGTTGTTCATATTGATCATATTTTACCTACAAACATGGAAGGAGATGAAGGTGGGAATGATTCAATTATTTCTGACTCATCAGATAGTTTTGATACACCAGTAGCAAATCCTAAATCCAATGTACTAGAAACAAATCCAGGAGAGAATCAGAATGAAAGTCTGAGTCCGAGTCAGGAAAACAAAGAGCCTGAAGTTAGAGCGAGTTCAAATGAAAATCAAGGAAATTCCGTGGAGGGAAACGTTCCTCAGGATGAGCATCAAATGAGTTTAGATTCGACACCGTGTTTGGAAGGTTCTGTTCGAGAGCGAAGGTATCCGCTTCGAAACAGAAAACACGTGGTAAAGTTAAATTTGTAAATATGGAAAAAAAATAAGTTTATATCCTGTGTTATGTAGAAACATGAAAGTTATCTATGATGGTTTCTTCATTAAGGAGGGAGAAGTGTAATGTCTGTAAGCTTGTAATGTTTGCAGCTCCACACTGTGGATGTGGACGTGTTGTGTACTGCAACTGCATAGTTAATAATAAACAGAACCAGGCAGTTTGCAGAGACTTCCGAGAGAGAGCTGCCTGCCATGTTGGAAGCGGTGTGTGCTTGTGCTCGGTGAATATATCACAGGTACATACTTCCCGTACTTGGTGTCTCCGACCAAGAGTTCTGGCGCTCGGTACCACCGAGTGGCGACATAGTCAGTGTAAATCTCCCCCGGGGCAGCGAGTGTCCGCGCAAAGCCAAAGTCACACAGCTTCACCACCCCGCACTGGGACACCAGAATGTTCTCCGGCTTGATGTCACGGTGAATGATCTGCATGGAAATACACGGCAGATTAAACAAACCTTGTTATTTTACTAAATATTCTTACCCCTCCCTACTGACAGGGAGCTGCTTTCTCATAGAATCACTGAAACATAGAATGGTACAGCACAAAACGAGGCTATTCGGCCCAGAGTCTTCGAGGAGCAATGCAGTCAGACACACTCCCCCGCTTTCTCCCCACATCCCTCAACTGTTTTCTTTATCAAGTATTTATCCCATTACCTTTTGAAGGCTACTGTTGCATCTGTATCCACTGCCCTATGGGCCATGCGTGTTCCAAATGCTAATCAAAGGCCCTCCCTATCCACTCTATCCAGGCCCCTCATAATTTTACACACCTCTATCAGGTCTCCCCTCAGCCTCCTCTGTTCCAAAAACTCCAGCCGATCCAATCTGTCCTCATACCTAAAATTCTCCAGTCCCAACATCCTCGTAAATCTTCTCTGCACCCTCTCCAGTGCAATCACATCTTTCCTGTAATGTGGTGACCAGAACTGCACACAGTACTCCAGCTGTGGCCTAACTAGTGTTTTATACAGTTCAAGCATAACCTCCCTGCTCTGGTATTCTATGCCCCGGCTAATAAAGGCAACTACCCCATATGCCTTCTTAACCACCTTATCTACCTGTCCCGCTACCCTCAGGGATCTGTGGACCTGCTTCTACGACATGCTGATTCAAGGAGGGCCTCACTCACGTTGTGGCTGTGACAGAAGGCCATTCCTCGCAGGATCTGGATCAGGTACTTTCGAACTCTGCCGCTCTCCAACCCGTTTGGGAACTGCTCCAAGTCATCGAGTAGCGTGTGGTCCACGAACTCAAAGACCAGGTACCACCGTTTCTTCTTCTTGCACACCTCCAGCAGGTTGACCAGGTTCTCGTGCCGCAGTTGCTGTTGAAACAAGAAGTGGAAACGGTCTCTCCCGAGGAGTTTGCAGATCTCCAGGCAACCTTCGAGATTCTCTCATAGCTGCACGCAATGCCGAGCCAGCGAAGAGAAAGAAAGAATTGCATTTCCATAGCGCCTTTCACGACCACCGGACGTCTCAAAGCGCTTCACAGCCAATGAAGTACAGGGTACTTGTTTTCAAGTGTAGTCACTGTTGTAATGTAAGAAACGTGGCAGCCAATTTAGGCACAGCAAGCTCCCACAAACAGCAATGTGATAATGACCGGATAATCTGTTTTTGTTCAATATTGGCCCAGGACACCGGGGATAACTCCCCTGCTCTTCTTTGAAATAGTGCCATGGGATCTTTTACATCCACCTGAGAGCGCAGACAGGACCTCGGTTTAATGTCTCATCCGAAAGACAGCCCCTCCGACACTGCAGCAATCCCTCAGTCGTGCCCCTCCCACAGTGCAGCGCTCCCTCAGTACTGCCCCTCCAACAGTGCGGCACTCCCTCAGCAGTGCCCCTCCAACAGTGCGGCACTCCCTCAGTACTGTCCCTCCGACAGTGCGGCGCTCACTCAGTACTGCCCCTCTAACTGTGCAGGGCTCCCTCAGTACTGCACTGGAGTGTCAGCCTAGGTTTATGAACCCACAACCTTCTGACTCAGAGGCAAGTGTGCTACCCAGTGAGAAACAGCTGACACCTGACTAGTCAGTTTTTAACAAGTAAAAGTATACTTGTATACCTCAAGGATAGACAATAACTACTGCCTTGCCTGTTATACCTACATCCAAAGAATAAATACAAAATATTAACAAGAGGTATAAAGGATATTTTGAAAGAATTACTTATTTCAAACTTTTGCCATGTCGAAGTGAACATAAACATAAATATTAAACACTCACTCCCTCCACCACCGGCGCCCCCTGGCTGCAGTGTGTACCATCTACAAGATGCACTGCAGCAACTCGCCAAGGCTTCTTCGGCAGCACCTCCCAAACCCGCGACCTCTACCACCTAGAAGGACAAGGGCAGCAGGCGCATGGGAACACCACCACCTCCACGTTCCCCTCCCAGTCACACACCATCCTGACTTGGAAATATATCGGCCGTTCCTTCATCGTCGCTGGGTCACAATCCTGGAACTCCCTCCCTAACAGCACTGTGGGAGCACCTTCACCACACGGACTGCAGCGGTTCAAGAAGGCGGCTCACCACCACCTTCTCAAGGGGCAATTAGGGACGGGCAATAAACGCCGGCCTTGCCAGCGACGCCCACATCCCAGGAACTAATTTTTTTTTTTTAAATCGGCTTAGGCATAACGGGCTGAATGGCCTCTTTCTCTGCTGTAAGATTGTGAAGTTCTGAATATTAAGGCATGTTTTTGCTGCGGATATGTGGTCGGAAGCTCATTTCAGGATCAAATACGACACCAAGGTTGTGAACAGTCTGGTTCAGCCTCAGGCAGGAGTTGGGGAGAGGGATGGAGTCCGTGGCTGGGACCGAAAACAATGGCTTCTGTCTTCCCAATATTCAATTGGAGAACATTTCTGCTCATCCTGTACTGGATGTCGGACAAGCAGTCTGACAATTTAGAGACCGGTGGTGGTGAGGGAGCGCTGGGTGTTGTCAGTGTACATGTGGAACTCACTGCCACAGGGAGGTGTTGAGGCGAATAGTATCGATGTATTTAAGGGGAAGCTGGATAAACACATGGGGGAGAAAGGAATAGAAGGATATGGTGATGGGGTGAGATGGAGAGGGGTGGGAGGGGGCTGGTGTGGAGCATAAACCCCGGCACGGAGCAGTGGGACATAAACCCCGGCACGGAGCGGTGGGACATAAACCCCGGCACGGAGCGGTGGGACATAAACCCCGGCACGGAGCGGTGGGACATAAACCCTGGCACGGAGCAGTGGGGCCCAATGGCCTGTTCCTGTGCTATTAAAGTCTATGTACAATAAATCCATCTTTAAAAAAAACGCTTAATTAAAGCACTCATCTGTACCATTCAAACTAATAAAATAAACTCAAGCAGACCTCCAACTCCTTATTTTATTAGGTTAGTGAAAAACAGATACGCAACCCAAGCAACAGGCCGACTGCATTCCAAAACCTGTTTAGGCTTGTCCAGTTACCCAAGAATGCTTTAAACATCGAGATTAAAATAACTTCAACAACATATTAACCAGCACATTGATTAGTATTACCGCATAACTGGCGGAGTGTATTCAGCTGGACCATAATAATCATTAACGGAATTAAAGGCAAATTCATATCTAGCTACCCAACAATTAATATTTTTATTTTACAAATGAGCAATTTTTAGAGTCACATGCAGCACAGGAGGAGGCCATTGGGCCCATCGAGCCTGTGCCGGCTCTGTGACAGAGCGATCCAATCAGTCCCACTCCCCCCGCTCTTTCCCCACAGACCGGCAACTTTCTTGCACAGGATATAAGGCCCAACCAGTCCATGCCGGCGTTTATGCTCCACTCGAGCCTCCGCCTGTCTTTCCTCATTTAAATCTATCAGCATATCCCTCTATTCCCTTCTCCCTCATGTGTTTATCCAGCCTCCCCTTAAATGCATCGATACTATTCGCCTCAACCCCTCCCTGTGGCAGCGAGTTCCACATTCTCACCACTTTCTGGGTAAGGAAGTTTCTCCTGAATTCCCCATTGGATTTCTTGGTGACTGTCTGATATTGATGACCTCTAGTTTTTCTGATTACAAATGTCACCCAGGTTTGGAGTTAAGTCATAGGACTGAGATCAGGCGCTATCTCAATGCAAGTCTTTCTTTATTTCGTTTTACGTATAGTGCCGGGAAAATAGGTCGTCCTCACTGTCATGGGGAGATCGACACAGAGCACAATTTATCTATCTGCCTACATCATCGCTCCATAAAACATTAAGCTATTGTCTTTACAGCAGGCAGTTAGTGCAGTGTAACATTAGATGCACGGTTTGTGTAACTCAGCCACATCATGTCTCTACATCCTGAAGGGTGGAAGATGCCTGTGGGTGGATTGTTTTAACGTGGGGTGACCGTTGCACACCAGCCACCACACGGGCTTGACAGAGCGAGGTCTTGGTCCAGTGGCAAAGGTTAATCAGGACGACTGGAGACCTGCTCTGCTGCACGGACCTAGTGCGCTCACATATCGCAGTGTGGGCTGGGCCCGTGCTGCCCCTGGGCCCTCGCCGCTCCTGCTGTACCTGCCCACGCTCCAATCACCGACCTGCACCCTTGGTGATGTCCCTCTTCACTGCCGTTGCTCTCCTGCTCCAGCACGGGCTGCTCCCTGGACTGGTACACCGCCACACTGCTCCTTCCGCTCCCCGGCCCGCTGAGCGGCCTGGCCCAGCAGGCTGCAGTTAATCACATGTGCAGTAACTGGTGGAATCCCAGAGTGTGGGCAACAGAGGGCGCGCGCTGCAGTATACCTACTGTATTTGCCTGCACTTCACATTTCTGCACAGCTTGTAAATGCTTAGTGAAGTCCCAGGAAACTCTCTGGTTGCAAACGTGACAACGGTCACCCTGGAAAACACGCAGCAAAGTGAATACCCAGGTAGGAAAATAAGCCAATGTGACATTTCCCCCGTGTCAGGTGAATCTATATCGCTCGGTGCTTATAGAATCACAGAAATTTGCAGCACGGAAGGAGGCCATTCGGCCCATCGTGTCCGCACCGGCTGACAAAGAGCTACCCAGCCTCATCCCACTTTCCAGCTCTGGGTCCGTAGCCCTGTAGGTTACGACACTTCAAGTACACATCCAGGTAGTTTTTAAAATGAGGTGAGGGCTTCTGCCTCTACCACCCTTTCAGGCAGTGAGTTCCAGACCCCCACCACCCTCTGGGTGAAGACATTTCCCCTCAAATCCCCCGTAAACCTCCCCCCAATTACTTTAAATCTATGCCCCTTGGTTGTTAACCACTCTGCCAAGGCAAACAGGTCCTTCCTATCCACTCTATCCAGGCCCCTCCTGGGCCGAATTGAGACGATGGTGGGGAGAGAGGTGGGAGGGCGTTGTGGGGGGGGGGGGAAAGGAAAGAGGCGGGCGGGGAGGAGGGGAGGTCGGGGGGAGATGGGGGGTGAGGGAGGGGCGCGGGGAGATGGGGGGTGAGGACGGGGGGGGTGGGGGTGAGGGAGGGGCGCGGGGAGGTGGGGAGAACGGGGGGAGATGGGGGGTGAGGGAGGGGCGCGGGGAGGACGGGGGGAGACGACGGGGGAGAGGGGCGCGGGGAGGTGGTGGGGGAAGGCGGGGCACATGCAGCCAGTGTCGGAGCAGTGAATGACGGCAGGATTTCCACGTTAAGATGCGCACGCGCTAAACATTGAGGTTGCAATCCGTTTCAAAGGGCGATCGCTGACGGGTCGCCATCTTAAACCTGCTGCAAATTCCATGACGTTAAGAAAAGACTCACACAAAAGCAAAATACTGCAGATGCTGGAATCTGAAATAAAAACAGAAATTGCTGGACATCTCAGCGGGTCGGGCAGCGTCTGTGGAGAGAGAAACAGAGTTAACGTTTCGGGTCGATGACCCTTGGTCAGAACTGGAAAAAGTTTGAAATGTAACAGATTCTTAAACAAGTGCCAGGGGCAGTGAAAGGGGGAGGGGGGAAAGAACAAAAGGGAAGGTCTGTGATAGGGTGGGAGGCAGGAGAGATTAGAGACAAAAGGGATGGTGGGCCGAATTGAGATGGTAATGGCACAAGTTAGGAAACTAAAGATGAGTCTAGAGAGGGCGTGAATGGCGGAATCATTACCGGCTGCCGTGGGAAACAGAGAGAAAAATAAGAATAAAAAGGCCGGAAAGGGGGCTTGTAAAAATAAAATGGAGGAAAAGGAATAAAATCTGGGCAGAGGTTAAGGTCTGACATTGTTGAACTGGATTGTTGAGTCCAGAAGGCTGTAAAGTGCCTGATCGAAAGATGGGGTGCTGTTCCTCGAGTTTGCGTTGAACTTCGTTGGAACAGTGTAGGAGTCCGAGGACAGAGGTGTCAGAGTGAGAGAAAAAGCTGATGTTCATCAACTGACTATGGCCGGTTTAGCAGCTGGGTCTACAGGAAGTAAACACAGCATCAGCCGCCACTGAGGACCAGAGACGAGCGTTGTTGTGGAACTGGATCGATAAATGAATACTTGCCAAATCAAACTCGTGGCTCAACTGACATCAGAACACAGCACCGCGGTATAATGTTCCGTATCATCTTTGCGTGTTATGTCGTTGCCTGTCAGTGATACCGACAGGCTGAATGCCAGCAGTAATTATAGAACAATAGGCTGTGTTTTCCAATACTCAGGTAAAGGGATGTAACAGTTACTCTCTTACAAACGTACATAACCTTTTCAACCAACACTTCCCACCAAATGCATCGGGAGTTTTGTCTCACTTATGCACTCAGCTCAGAAAGTAATCACTTAAATATCACTGCCGTGCAAATGAATGACAAATACCTTCATTACCAATGACAACTTGCATTTATACCCGGCTTTAACGTAGTAAAATGTCCCAAGGAACGATCATCATAGAAACATAGACAATAGGTGCAGGAGTAGGCCATTCGGGCCTTCGAGCCTGCACCACCATTCAATAAGATCATGGCTGATCATTCCCTCAGTACCCCTTTCCTGCTTTCTCTCCATACCCCTTGATCCCTTTAGCTGTAAGGGCCATATCTAACTCCCTCTTGAATATATCCAATGAACTGGCATCAACAACTCTCTGCGGCAGGGAATTCCACAGGTTAACAACTCTCTGAGTGAAGAAGTTTCTCCTCATCTCAGTCCTAAATGGCTTACCCCTTATCCTTAGACTGTGTCCCCTGGTTCTAAACTTCCCCAACATCGGGAACATTCTTTCTGCCTCTAACCTGTCCAGTCCCATCAGAATTTTATATGTTTCTATGCGATCCCCTCTCATCCTTCTAAACTCCAGTGACTACAGCCCAGTCGATCCAGTCTCTCCTCATATGTCAGTCCTGCCATCCCGGGAATCAGCCTGGTGAACTTTCGCTGCACTCCCTCAATAGCAAGAACGTCCTTCCTCAGATTAGGAGACCCAAACTGAACAACATTTGACACCGAGCCACATAAGGAGATATTAGGGACAGGTGACCAAAAGCTGGGCTCGGTTTTAAGGAGTGTCTTAAAAGGAGGAAAGAGAGGCGGAGAGGTTTATGGAGGGAGTTCCAGAACTTGGGGCCTAGGCAGTTGAAGACACGGCCACCGATGGTGGAGCAATTATAATCAGGGATGTTCAAGAGGCCAGTATTGGAGGAACGCAGAGATCTCGGGGAGGGTTGTGAGGCTGGAGGTGATTACAGAGATAGGGAGGGGACAAGGGCCATGGAGGGATTTGAAAACAAGGACAGAGAATTTTTAAGTCGAGACGTTGCTGGTCAGCGAGCACAGGGGGTGATGGGTGAGCGGGACTCGGTGTGAGTTAGGACACGGGGCAGCGAGCACAGGGGGTGATGGGTGAGTGGGACACGGTGCGAGTTAGGACACGGGGCAGCTGAGTTTTGAATGACCTCAAGTTCACCTCAAGTAACTGTTGTCCACCTGTGGTCATCTCCGTACCGTGTTCTGAATGATCATTTATATTCCAAAAAATAGACATCGCACGGTGAGATAAATAATCCTTTATATCGGTCATTATTATAATCTGCCTGCCCGTCATAACCATGCACAGTGGACACAGGCCAGAGCAGTAAGTAAAAGGGCCACTTCCTTCTGTGAATGCACAGATTATATCAAGTTAATATTGCAGAAGAGGATTTAACATCTGTCGAGACCGCACCTGGAGTATTGAATACAGTTTTAGTCTCCTTACCTAAAGTAAGGAGGGAGTGCAACGAGGGTTCACCAGATTGATTCCTGGGATGGGGGGATGGTCCCATGAGAGATTGAGTAGACTAGGCCGATATTCTCTAGAGTTTAGAAGAATGAGAGGTGATCTCATTGAAACATACCAGATTCTGAGGGGGATTGACAGGGTAGATGCAGGGAGGATGTTTCCCCCGGGCTGGGGAGTCTAGAACCAGGGGTCACAGTCTCAGGATAAGGGCTCGGCCATTTAGGACTGAGATGAGGAGGAATTTCTTCACTCAGAGGGTGGTGAATCTTTGGAATTCTCTGCCCCAGAGGGCTGTGGAGACTCAGTCTTTGAGTATATTCAAGGCTGAGATCGGTAGATTTCTAGATAGTAAGGGATATGGGGATAGTGTGGGAAAGTGGAGTTGAGGTCGAAGATCAGCCATGATCCTATTAAATGGCGGAGCAGGCTCAAGGGGCCGAATGGCCGACTCCTGCTCCTAATTTTCTTGTTCTTATCTGATATTCCAGCTCTGAGTCTGGATCACATGACAGGTTCAGCAAACTTTGCTTCAATTAGACCATCATCTCACCTGTAATTAGATTAACATTTGGTGTTACAAAGATAATGACCCAAACTTGCAGTCAACAGTAATGTGATGACGCTCACCACTGACCTCACAGGACACTGCCTGCGGGGATCTCGCGGCCTCTGTGGCAGAAACCTTACGGTTTCCCGACATGTAATTGGCTGTGGTGCTGTGAAAAGGGGATTTCCAGGGCGATGCAGCGCGATGTCATCAAGCTGTCGAAGCAGCCAATCACACTGGAAAATTCTTAGGGACAGCAAACCAGGAAATAAAAAGTACTGATCACCAACTCACTTTTAAAAAATGGTACAGAGATCAAAATAAAGATGGGGCACACACATGGGTTAAGGTAGAAGCTGAAATGTCATGATCAAACTTTTATATTGTTTTTAAAGTCTGGAAATTTTATCATAATTTGACATTCCACAAATGTAAAAATTAGTTTTTTTTTAGGGCTATAACGGGTATTTAGCAGTCAATACGCCAGTTACATCTAATCCAACAAGACTTAACATTTAATGGGGGGTTTAACAGTGATATTACTGTCAGAAAGTGGAGGTTTTTGTCCGTTTCACTGATTGCCGGCAATGGGGGGAGGTGGGAGTAGGTCACAGTGCAGTCAGTGACTAACCCCAACTTCAGGATTCCCACCTTTCTCTGCGCATGCGCTAAATCCTGACGTTGCGGTCAGTTTCAGAGGGGTAACGGCAGCAAACGCTGAGTTTCGACGGCATTAGCAGCCGCAAAATCCGAGCCAAAATAATAAGAGTTTTGCATTTCTGTCGTGCATTATCGTATCTTCAATAATTTCCATCTAATTTTGAAGTGCAGTGAGTATTTATTTTTTATTTGTTCCGGGATGTAAGTGTCACTGGCAAGGCCGGCATTTATTGCACATCCCTAATTGCCCTCGAGAAGCTGGTGAGCCGCTTTCCTGAACCGCTGCATCTGGGCAAAAGCAACAGGCAACTTGCACACAGGAATGGCCCATAAACAGTAAATGAATTCGTAGCCAGTAAATCTGCTGGCCTAGGGAAAAATCTTGGCGAAGAAACTGGAATAACTAACTCGCTGCTTTTCTTCAAATCGTTCCTTCACCACATGGACTGCAACGATTCAAGAAGGTTTCTCGAGAACAATTCGGGATGGGCAATAAATGCCGGCCTTGCCAGCGACGCCCACATCCCAGGAATAATTAGATCTCAGCTGTGGCTCAGTGGGCAGCACCCTCACCTCTGAGTCAGAAGGTTGTGGGTTCAAGTCCCACACCAGGGACTTGAGCACATAATTCTAGGCTGACACTCCAATGCAGTGCTGAGGGAGCGGTGCACTGTCGGAGGGGCAGTACTCTCTCAGGTGGAAGTAAAAGATCCCACGGCCATTATTTCAAAGAAGAGCAGGGGAGTTCTCCCCGGTGTCCTGGGGCCAATATTTATCCCACAATCAACATCACTAAAACAAATTATCTAGTCATTATCACATTGCTGTGTGTGGGAGCTTGCTGTGCACAAATTGGCTGCCACGTTTCCCACATTACAACAGTGACTACACTCAAAGTACTTCATTGACTGTAAAGCGCTTTGGGACGTCCGGTGGTTGTGAAAGGCACTATAGAAATCCAAATCTTTCTTTTTATAAAGAAATATAAAAGAAGAATGGAACAGCTTACCTTTAATAATTTTATTTCCCTCATGGCAATTTTTTTCACCATTTTGTCATCATCGCCCTCCAGGAACTTTTTGATGGCAACAATCCTTCTATTCTCTTTGTTCCTGCATTTTATCACCATCCCATAGCTGCCTTCTCCCACCAAGCCTAGGTGTTCATACTTCTCCATACCTGTCAGCATCCACCTGTGAGCTGTAAGCACACACACATTAACATGGAAGGCGACGGGTTCCTAATATGTTCTCATGTTTCCTATAATCCCCTGGGAGGACAGACACACCAACATCAGCGACCTCATTCACGCTAATATCCCCAGCATCGAAGCACTGACCACACTCGATCAGTTCGCATGGCAGACACGAGACTCCCTAAGTAATTGCTCTATATGGAGCATGTGATTCACGGCAAACGAGCCAAAGGTGGGCAGAGGAAACGTTACAAGGACACCCTCAAAGCCTCCCTGTTGAAGTGCGACATCCCCACCGACACCTGGCAGTCCCTGGCCAAAGACCGCCCGAAGTGGAGGAAGTGCATCCGGGAGTGCGCTGAGCACCTCGAGTCTCAATGCTACGAGCGTGAAGAGGTCAGGCGCAGGCAGCGGAAGGAGTGTGTGGTAAATCACCCCTCCTTCCCCCGACGAACGTCTGTCCCACCTGTAACAGGGTCCGTGGCTCTCGCATTGGACTGTTCTCGCAAAGACCTCACTTTAGGATTCCGAGGAACTGCCTATGATTGATTGATTGATTGATGTGTGTGTGTCCTTCGGGGAAGGAAATCTGCTGCCCTTACCCGGTCTGGCCGATATGTGACTCCAGACCCACAGCAATACGGTTGACTCTTAACTGCCCCCTGAAACGGCGGCTCACCACCACCTTCTCAAGGGGCAATTAGGGATGGGCAATAAATGCCGGCCTTGCCAGCGACGCTCACATCCCAGGAACGATTAACAAAATTGTCTGATGTGAAACATATTCCAGTCAGTCAGTGGATCACCAAGGTCGCTCAGAATGAAAACCCGAGTTATTATCACAAGTGGTTTGATGAAATGACAGACATTGACACCTTGAAACTCAATGCCCAGTCACACGTCCCAGCACCTTTCTGACGGGTCAGTACAAACGATGGTTTTATTGCTGACAGTGAGGCCTCAGCTTTGGTGCTGCACAACGAGCCGCGAATAACTCTCACAAAGCTCTCGGAATCCAAACTCCTGTCAGCGGGAATGGCAGCAACATCAAACCGAGGCTGACATGTGCGTTGCCAGTGGGATATCCAACATGGAGGAAGAGCAGATAAATCGTTTATAACTAAATGGGAGAAATAATGACAAGCTCCCACATTAACAATTAACCACTTGCAGACATTGCTTCCAGTCAGTCCATCGCAGTCCAGTATTTTCCCACTCGGGGGGTGTCTGACTCTTACATCCCTGAGGGAGCACCGCACTGTCAGAGGGGCAGTACTGAGGGAGCGCCGCACTGTCGGAGGGGCAGTACTGAGGGAGCGCCGCACTGTCGGCGGGGCAGTACTGAGGGAGCGCCGCACTGTCGACGGGGCAGTACTGAGGGAGCAGCGCACTGTCGGAGGGGCAGTACTGAGGGAGCAGCGCACTGTCGGAGGGGCAGTACTGAGGGAGAGAAAGAGAGAAAGCAAGAGCGAGCTCTTTACGGTCAATGAAGTACTTTTTGAAGTGTAGTCACTGTTGTAATGTGGGAAGGAGATGTAGACAGGAGAGGCTAAATGACGGAATGGATGATAGACAAAAGGAGATTGGAGTGCAACAAAGGTTCACTAGATTGATTCTGAGGATGAGGGAATTGTTCTATGAGGAGAGATTGAGCAGAATGGGACCGTATTCCCTGGAACTTAGAAGAATGAGGTATGTAGTTGTGAGCCTGGTGGATGAACTGGTAATGTGTCGTGTGATTGTTAAACCTTAGCTAATAAACCAAGTAGTTCTTAATAGCAATGTGTTGCTATGAATTCTTAAGCAAAGAACCCATGAAGCAAATACATTAACCGCTCAACATCACGACCCAATATTATCTCCTAATGATAACGATGAGGGTTCAGACATGTTTGATGCTATAATTGGGATCTGCGAGCTCGAGCTGCTGAACCTGCAGCAAGCAACAGGTAATTCATTCTTATCGTAAACTATTCTAATCTGTTACAAATTGGCAGACAGGAAGAGATTAGAAGAAACGTATTAACATAGCAATCTACAGCGCAGAAGGAGGCCATTCCAGCCCATTGTGTCCACACGGCCCTCGGTCAGCAGCCCTGAAGGTTACACATAAACCTATGAACAATGAACAATGACGGAAAGGTAAAGAGCACCCAGCCCAACCAGTCCGCCCCACACAACTGCGACACCCCTTACACTGAAAACATTCTACACTCCACCCCAACCGGAGCCATGCGATCTCCTGGGAGAGGCAAAAGCCAGATAAAAACCCAGGCCAATTAGAGTTAATTTAAGCCAAACCTCTCCTCCCCAGGTATGAAGATTTTTCCAGGGCTGATATCCGCTTAGTACCCTACTAGCGTGGAGGCCCAACCTGCGAGAGATCATCAGTGACAGGTCGGGGCCATAAAAGGAGTGGCGAGCGGCCCCGGGGGCAGTGTGTCGGTGTACCATGGCAAGGTACAGCGCGAGGGCGACGGCAGCGAAGAGTGACGTCATCAAGGTCCAGGTCGGTGATTGGAGCGTGGGCAGGTACAGCAGGAGCGATGAGAGACTGTGGAGGGACGTGATCAGGGCCCAGGAGAGGCGAGAGTTCGGGGCCAGGGGCAGCACGAGCCCAGCCCACACTGTGATATGTGAGCGCACTAGGTCCGTGCAGCAGAGCTGGTCTCCAGTCGTCCTGGTTAACCCTTGCCCCTGGACCAAGACCTCACTCTGTCAAGCCCGTGTGGTGGCTGGTGTGCAACGGTCACCCCACGTTAAAAAAATCCACTCACAGGCATCTTCCACCCTTCAGGATGTAGTTCAGGTCCTTCATTCGAAGCATCTGTGAACTCGTCCTTTTTTGGCGTGGAAGCAAGTCATCCTCGTTTCGAGGGACCACCTATGAGATGAGATGAGTACCCTATTGTAATGTATTTGCTTCATGGGTTCTTTGCTATTAAGAACTAGTTGGTTTATTAGCAAAGGTTTAACAATCACACGACACATTACCAGTTCATCCACCAAGCTCACAACCACCTGCCCCATCGTGGATCCCCCGAACCCAACTGGCTGGGGTTTTATTGAGTCTTGTGAACATCACATGACTGGCTAAGCCCCTCACAATGCAACAGCTCTACCAACCCGTGACACTTACAAATCAACTTGCCAAGCAGCGAACTGGCAAAACACTCCCACCGAGGCTGAAGAAATCTCTGCTTGTTTAGTCCTTGCACTATGCTCAGGCTGATAATGCTTGAAGCTGTCGTGAAATCAGAGCTCCTCATACAGCTCAAATTCCAAGTTTACTCTTCAGGTGGGCTTGAATCAGACCACGGAGCGGGGGGGGGGGGGGGGGGGGGGCGGAATAACTCGAAACGGGTAGTGGCCTCAACTCAAACAGCTCCTTCAATCCCGCTAAAACTCTCCTCGAAATAATCTGAATGGTCCTATTTTGAGGAACTGCAAAAGCAGAGGGACCCGGGGGTAAATATTCTCAAATCTCTGAAGGCGGCAGGGCACGTTGATACGGCGGTTAAGAAAGCATATGGGATACTTGGCTTTGTAACTAGGGCCAGAGAGTGCAAATAAAACAAAGTTATGTTAGACCTTTATAAATCACTGGTTCGGCCTCAGCTGGAGTATTGTGGCCAATTCTGGGCACCATACTTTAGGAAGGATGTCAAGACCTGGGAGAGGGGGCAGGGGAGATTTACGAGAATGGTTCCAAGGATGAGGGACTTCAGTGACGGGAATAGACTGGAGAAGCTGGGGTTGTTCTCCTTGGAGCAGAGAAGGTTGAGGGGAGAGTTGATCGAGGTGTTCAAAATCATGAGGGGTTTTGATAGAGTATATCTGGAGAAACTGTTTCCTACAATAACCAGAGGCCACAGGTTTAAAATAATTGGCAAAAGAGCCAGAATAGTCGGAGGTGGGAGGATGAGGTTTCTTTTGCCCACACAGAGGGTTTTTGGCGGATCTGAAACACTCTGTCTGCAAGGGCGTTGGAATCAGATGCTATAGGGACTTTCCAAGGGCAATTGGACATGTAGTTGAAGAGTCTAATTTGCCGGGCTGTAGGGAAAGAGCGGGGGGAGTGGGATTGATTGGATCGCTCTGTCACAGAGCCGGCACAGGCACAATGGGCCCAATGGCCTCCTTCCGTGCTGTATCTTTCTTGCCTATACTGGCTTTAAACTTCTCCCTTTCCCCACACTTTACCAGTTTCCTTTCAAGGCTTCCCATTCCTAATCTGGTCTTTGCCTAAGGGGAGACCTAATAGAGGTGTTCACAATTATGAGGGGTTTTGCTCAAGCAAATAGGGATAAACGGTTTCCTCTGCCAAGTGGGTCGGTAACTAGAGGTCAGACACGAGACTCCCAAAGCAAGCACTCTACTCGGAGCTCTGACACGGCAAGTGAGCCCCAGGTGGGCAGAAGAAACGCTTCAAGGACACCCTCAAAGCCTCCTTGATAAAGTGTAACATCCCCACCGACACCTGGGTCCCTGGCCCAAGTGCAGTCAAAGTGGAGGAGAAGCATCCGGTAAGGGGCCGAACACGTTGAGTCTCTTCACTGGGAGCACGCAGAAGCCAAGCGCAAACAGGAGCGCACGGTAACCCAGGCAACCCACCCACCCGTCCCTCCAACCACCACCTGCCCCACCTGTGACAGAGACTGTGGGTCCCACATTGGACTCATCAGTCACCTGAGAACTCATTAGTGTGGAAGCAAGTCATCCTCGACCCCGAGGGACTGCCTGAGGAGGAGAGGTCGGAGAATGGAGATAAATGGTTGATCTAATGGTGGTACTTTAAAGGATAAAAGGATACAACAGGGTAAACATAGAAAATAGGTGCAGGAGTAGGCCATTCGGCCCTTCGAGCCTGCACCACCATTCAATATGATCAGGGTAGATACAGAGAAAGCAATTCCTCTGGTGCGGGAATCCAGGGCACGGAACACAATCTTAAAGTTGGAGCTAGGCCAGAGGAGTGAAATCGGGAAACACTGTCACACTAAGGGTAGTGGAAATCTTAGCCCTAAAACACTGTGCATACTGGGGGTCAATCGTAGTTTTCAAGAGGTGGGTAAACGGAGTTGGCATATAGATCCACTGTGATCTCATTGAATGGCGGAGCAGGCTCAAGGGGCTGAATGGCCTCCTCCTGTCCCTATGTTCCTAACATACATTTGGTCTATTTAGCATTTATGGCTGTCCAGTTCTCGTGTCTTGTGGCAGGTGCCTGTGTCTATTACATTGGAGAGATTCATTGCAATTTTTCTTGTGCTTGAACTGCCTCTGTATACTCTGTGGGGCATCTGCAATCAAGGACAATTTCTTGACATTGAAATGCCTGACACACTTTCCCATCACACTTGTGCATTTTCAACATCAGTCAGGACGAACGATGTGAGAATATCCTTCGCTTGAAGTGTCAGTTTGGCTCAGAGTGGAAGCACTCTTGCCTCCGAGCCAGCTGCTCATGGTTCAACTCCACTCCATCACGTGCTCCTAATCTGAGCTTCCAATCCAGCTTCCTGCCGGAGCACTGCATTCCTGAGGGAGCGCCGCCTCTTGGACAAGACATTAAAGCAAGGCCCCCCATCTGCCTCTGCAGGTGGATCTTAAGGGATCCATTGGCAACTATTTGAAAAGGCATAAGAGAGTTCTTCTGTTATCCTAACGGACGTTTATCCCTCAACCGCCACTAGCAAAACCCGATTAACTCGTCATTGGTCTAACTTGCTGGTTGTGGGATCTTGCTGTGATGTGTTTGCCTACATTACAACACTGACTGCAATTCAGAATAATTCAGTGGTTGTAAAGCATTTTGGGACATCCTGAGGTGGTGAAAGTTGCTATATGAATGCAAGTTCTTATCAATGGTCACCCGTGCAGTAAGTGAGTGTGTGTACTAGTGTAACGTTACCATTTGGGAATATAAGAAAGTACAGTCTGCAAAACCTACTGCAGTCCCTCTGGCCGGTGCCAAAAATCAAAGTATCGCAATAGCTCATTCCCCCAAATTACAAAATCACATGTCCCATCGATCCTATGCCGGCTCTGTGACAGAGCGATCCAATCAGTCCCACTCCCCCTCGCTCTTTCCCCACAGACCGGCACATGTCTCCTTTCCAAGTATTTATCCAATTTGAAAGTTACTATTGAATCTGCTCCCACCGCCCTTTCAGGCAGCGCGTTCCCGATCACAACAACTCGCTGTGTAAACACATTCTCCCCATCTCCCCCTCTGGTTCCATCGCCGATTATCGTCCATCTGTGTCCCTCGGGTTACCGACCCTCCTGCCCCTGGAACACGTTCTCATTTACTCGATCAAAACCCATTTGAAAGCCTTGATTAAAGACAATTAGGAGTCGGCCATTCGGCCCCTCGAGCCTGCTCCGCCATTCAATGAGATCACGGCTGATCTTCGACCTCAACTCCACTTTCCTCACTGTCCCCATATCCCTCGATTCCCTAAATATCCAAAAATCTATCGATCTCAGCCTTGAACATACTCAAAGACTGAGCTCCACAGCCCTCTGGGGCAGAGAATTCCAAAGATTCACCACCCTCTGAGTGAAGAAATTCCTCCTCATCTCAGTCCTAAATGGCCAACCCCTTATCCTGGGACTGTGACCCCTGGCTCTAGACCCTCTGTCCAATTCTCCCGCTAACTTTTTCCATACAATTCCAGCTTCATTAACTTCCTCCCTGGACAGTCAGTGACCCGAGTTCTCCCCTCTCTGTGCACACTGACTAAATCTTAACTCTGCATCCTCCCTGGGCTTAAACTTGGCTCGAGAATCCGCGAGTCTTGATCTGTTTAACTCAATGACACAATGGACGCATCACTAAGTTTGGGAACCAGTTTAAAACTGCAACGTTGCAGAAACATGCAAAGTTTTGAAAGTTTTGAAAGCAGGTAAAAAAAATTGTTTCAATAAATTTGGACAGAAAACGCTACAAACATGTTTCTTGAATATATTAATGCCCCTGCGGCTCATGACCTAAATAGGCAGCACCTTAAGACGGGGTGTATCCCGAACTCCAGGTCAGACTGTTCCCAGCAACATCCCCGAGTGCCTCTCAGCAGTTGAGGGATGTTGGCCAGCCTGGAGTTTCAACCCTCCCCAAGCCTCAGTCTCCTGTTTGAGTGCGAGGAGTGTCTGGGTTATTGTTCCTGAAGTTGCTCACTGTACCTTCACAAGTCGGGCGAATCTCGACTCCTCCATCTGCCCAGCGCATCCACGGCAGCGGCCAGGGTGGGCTGGTGGAACTCCCAGTGATTCAAGCCCTTCGCAATTCCAGCTCTGCTCCCCTCTGCCCGCCTGAGAGGACTACTCCTGAGCTTGTGGGGTGTCAGTCAGACCCTCTCCGAGTCTGGGATTGTGCTGAACCTTTGCTGGTGGTCGAGTGCTCCTCAACGCCTGGGCGCCCCTTCCCAATGCGAGGAGAGAAAGACCAGGCAGTAGATACCAGGACTCCTTCAGCACCAGGACAGAGGAGTCTGTGTGTGTGTGTGTGTGTGTGGTAACCAACAGCAACAGGTCTCTGCACAACATGTTTCACCAGGCTCAGCTCGCAGATCCAGACACTGATAGTCCTATCCCCCCCAGCCACTGGCTGTTTCTTTCAAATAAAACAATCAAGATAAAAGAAAAACAAAAAAGTTTGCCAAAAACGTTGACCGAGTTTGCGCTGGACAGCAGAACTGAACAAAACAATATAGAAAGATACTGCATGCAGATGCTGGAAATTTCTTCCAGCGAAGACTGGAGACCCTGGGCAGGTGAGAACGAGACCCGCCAGTGCACCACTGACTGTCAGCTACTGCAGGTCTGCGAGCTACTGCACTTCAAAATCACACACAAAACACAAAGTGAAGTGCATGCTTTGCAAATGTTTGCAAAACTCCACCCCACCCCCTCCAAAAAAAAAATTTGGTAGAGTTATAAAGTCCGCCACCTTCCACTCCACGGAATTCAGCACAAAAATCCAGGCTGACACTCCCACTGAGTGCTGAGGGAGCGCCGCACTGTCGGAGGGGCAGGGCTGAGGGAGCGCCGCACTGTCGGAGGGGCAGGGCTGAGGGAGCGCCGCACTGTCGGAGGGGCAGGGCTGAGGGAGCGCCGCACTGTCGGAGGGGCAGGGCTGAGGGAGCGCCGCACTGTCGGAGGGGCAGGGCTGAGGGAGCGCCGCACTGTCGGAGGGGCAGGGCTGAGGGAGCGCCGCACTGTCGGAGGGGCAGGGCTGAGGGAGCGCCGCACTGTCGGAGGGGCAGGGCTGAGGGAGCGCCGCACTGTCGGAGGGGCAGGGCTGAGGGAGCGCCGCACTGTCGGAGGGGCAGGGCTGAGGGAGCGCCGCACTGTCGGAGGGGCAGTGCTGAGGGAGCGCCGCACTGTCGTCTTCTGTTGGATGAGCCATTAAACCGAGGGGCCATCTGCCCTCTCAGGTGGACGTAAAAGATCCCATGGAACTATTTCAAGAGCAGGGGAGTTCTCCCCGGTGTTCTGGTCAATATCTATTCCTCAATCAACATAACAAAAACAGATTATCTGGGCCATAATCACATCGCTGTGTGTGGGAGCTTGCTGTGCGCAAACTGGCTGCTGCGTTTCCCACATTACAAGTGACTACACTCCAAAAGTATTTCATTGGCTGCAAAGCGCTTTGGAATGTCCGGTGGACGTGAAAGACGCTACAGAGATGCAAGTCGATCTTTTTCTATTTTCTAATCAGGTAAATGCAACTTCTGACTTCTACCAATAGAAACATCTTTTATCCCAGCTCTGATGAAAGGTCATCGACCTGAAATATCACTCTTCTCTTCCTCTCCCCAGATGCTAAGCATTTACAGCATTTTCTCTTTATATATTTCAGATTTCCCGCATCGGCAGTACTTCACTGTTGCTGATGTTGTCTACCTGGCGTTACAACACACAGAGTAGATCATTATTTAAAATTTTCAATGGAAACCATCAACATCTGACAGAAGTTTCAACACTCGCCAGTCACAATTAAAAGAAAAGACTTGCATTTCTATAGCGCCTTTCACTTCAGGATGTCCCAAAGCGCTTTACAGCCAATGAAGTACTTTTGGAGTGTAGTCACTGTTGTAATGTGGGAAACGCAGCAGACAATTTGCGCACAGCAAGCTCCCACACACAGCAGTGTGATAATGACCAGATAATCTGTTTTAGTGATGTTAGTTGAGGGATAAATATTGGCCCCAGGACACCGGGGATAACTCCCCTGCTCTGCTTCAAAATAGTGGCTGTGGGATCTTTATGTGCACCCGAGAGGGCAGACCAGGCCCGAGCTGGGAATAGAGAGGTCTCCTGTGAAGCACCTTGGGATGTTTTACTATGTTAAAGGCGCGATATAAATACAAGTTGTTTTATTATTTCAGAACAAGGATTGCAGAGTTAGATGAGGTAGTGACTCAGTGCGCTCCTCTGGGTCCTCAGGGGCTCCCGTTTCTCCCCCCCCCCCACCCTTTCCCAATCGCGGGTCCCTCCCCGTGACTTACCTTCTCACCGGCGACCTCCCGACCCCCAAATCCCGCTCCCCGAGCGGTCGCCAACTCTGGGAGGACATATTCCGGGAGGGTTTCATCGCAGGACCTCAAACCTCCGACCACACAAGGCAATCAAAAGAGCCTTGGCCCCTCCATCGCCAATATTTTTATAAATCATTAACAAAATGTTCAAAGAATTTTACAAAAAGCAATTTTTTTTTTTTTTTTTTAAAAACACCCCGCTGATTTCCCCCCCCCCCGCCCGCCCCCCCTCCCCGGGGTTTTGCTTCCCGCAGTGTCCTGGAGATTTGTTTTTAATTCCTGGAGACTCCAGGTCAATCCTGGAGGGGTTGGCAACCCAATCCTTCCCAGCGCACAAACAGCGCCACTCCTGCCTGCTCCAGGTTACAATCAGTGCTTTCGTCTTTAATGTAATTTAAAAATATTTAAATCTCGCAGCAGGTCAGAAGCACACCACACCACCTACAGTTGTGGAATGGTACAACAGCAAGGGACTCAAACCCGATCAGTTAAAATCATTATACCAATTCTTGCTGTGTGGTAATTACATCTTAAAAATGCTGACTATTTATCCAATCTTCTTCCCGACGGATTCATTTCTACACCCAGCTGCACACATCTCCCACAGACATCGACAACTTGCATTTATATAGCGCCTTTAACGTAGTAAATCATCCTTCACAGGAGTAAAGGTGCTTCACAGGAGCGATCATCAATCAAAATGTGACACCGAGCCACATTAGGAGATATTAGGAAAAGTGACCAAAAAAAAAGAGGTAGGTTTTAAGGAGCGTCTTACAGGAGAGAGGCGTTGAGATCTTTTACGTCTACCTCAGAGCAGACGGGGCCTCGGTTTAATGTCTCATCTGAAAGACGACACCTCCGACATGCAGCACTCCCTCAGCACTGCCCCTCCGACAGTGCGGCACTCCCTCAGTACTGCCCCTCCGACAGTGCGGCGCTCCCTCAGCCTGGACTTTTGTGCTCAAATCTGGAGCGGGACTTGAACCCACAACGTTCTGACTCAGAGGCGAGGGAGCTGCCCATTTAAAACTGAGATGAGGAGGGATTTCTTCTCTCAGAGGGTTGTAAATCTGTGGAATTCTCTGCCCCAGAGAGCTGTGGAGGCTGGGTCATTGAATATATTTAAGGTGGAGATAGACAGATTCTTGAGCGATAAGGGAGTCGAGGGTTATGGGGAGCGGGCAGGGAAGTGGAGCTGAGTCCATGATCAGATCAGCCATGATCTTATTGAATGGCGGAGCAGGCTCGAGGGGCCGTATGGCCGACTCCTGCTCCTATTTCTTACGTTCTTACTGATGCTTGAGTGAGAATTCCTGCTCCTCTTCTAATAAAGTCACGGGATCTTTTACATCCACCTGAACAGGCAGACAGAACATCAGTGTAACAACTCATGTGAAAGACAACACCGATAAGATCTGAAGATACGAACATAAGAATTAGGAGCAGGAGTCGGCCATACTCTGACAATTCACCAGTCTCTCTCTAGATACTGCAATGAAATGCCAGCCGAGATTGTGTGCAAATCCTGAAGTGGAGCTTGAAATTCACAATTTCCCGACTTGGAGGTAAAAGTGCTACATTTGAGCCAAAAGGAAAAAAAATACTTGCATTTCTACAGCGACTTTCATGACCTCAAGACGTCCCAAAGGGTTTTACAGCCAAGGAAGTACTTTTTGAAATGTAGTTACTTTTGCAATACAGGGAACGCAGCAAGCTCCCCCAAACAGCATCAGCAGTTAATCTGCTGTGTGTGGGTCGAGGGATAAATACTGGTCAGGACGCCGGCAATCACTCCCCTGCTCTTCAAATAGTGACGTGGGATCTTTCTGTCCACTTGAGCGGGAAGACAGGGCCTCAGTTTAAAATCTCATCCGAAATACAGGACCTCCGACACAGCGCCCCCCCCTCCCTCCGACACAGCCCCCCCCCCCCCCCCCCCGACACAGCCCCCCCCCCCCCCCCCCCCCCGACACAGCGCCCCCCCCCCGACAGCACTGCACTGGGAGTGTCAGCCTAGATTTTGTGCTCGGGTCCCTGGAGTGGGGCTTGAACCCACGACCTCCTGACCCAGAGGCGAGAGCTGCCCCCTGAGCCCCGGCTGACACCCAGCTGAAGTTATCTGTAACGAAGCGACAACGCGAACAAACCTCTGCATGTTTCCAGCTTACTAAATTCAAACTTTGAGCACAACGACAAATCAGACTCAACTGCCTGGGCTTGCAAGGCTGCATTAACAGATCTCAATGTGGTTTTGGGATGGCATGTTGGGCAGACCTAGTCGACAACATTGCTTTCCCCTCACATATTGGATAATAATTATCTTCCAATGTTCACAATCCAATTTTGTAACAACCTTTTCTGTTCACCCTTGTTCTATTGAATGGCTCAGTAAATAATCTCTGCATTCTGAAAATGCACTTCATTACTTTAAAAAAAAATAGAACCTTGGTGAGACAATACTTACATTACACAAGAAATAGGAGCAGGAATCAGCCATTCAGCCCCTCTAGCCTGCTCTGCCATTCAATACGATCATGGCTGATCTGATCATGGACTCAGGTCCACTTCCCCATCCGATCCCCATAACCCCTTATTCCCTTAAATCGCTCAAAAATCTGCCTTAAATATATTCAATGACCCAGCCTCCACAGCTCTCTGGGGCAGAGAATTCCACAGATTTAAACTCAGAAAAAATTCCTCATCTCAGGTTTAAATGGGCGGCCCCTTATTCTGAGACTATGTCCCCTAGTTTTAGTTTTCTCTGAGTGGAAATATCCTCTCTGTATCCACCTTGTCGAGCCCCCTCATTATCGTATACGTTTCGATAAGATCACCTCTCATTCTTCTGAACTCCAATGAGTAGAGGCCCAACCTACCTTCATAAGTCAACCCCCTCATCTCTGGAATCAACCGAGTGAACCTTCTCTGAACAGCCTCCAATGCAAGTATATCCTTCCTTAAATACAGAGACCAAAACTGTACGCAGTACTCCAGGTGTGGCCTCACCAATACCCTGTACAGTTGTAGCAGGACTTCTCTGCTTTTATACTCCATCCCCCTTGCAATAAAGGCCAACATTCCATTTGCCTTCCTGATCACTTGCTGTACCTGCATACTCACTTTTTGTGTTTAAGGTGTGAGGACCCCAGGTCCCTCTGTACTGCAACTCTTTGAAAATTTTCTCCATTTAAATTATAAATTGCTTTTCTATTTTTTCTGCCAAAGTGGATAATCTCACATTTTCCCACATTGTACTCCAAAAGCACCTTCCCGTCAACGGAGACAGCTCGAGCCTGGTGCAGCTGGAGGGAGTTTTAAACATCGTCTCCCCGATAGCGGAGGCAGCTCGAGCCTGGAGCTATTACAGGTCCTGTCAAGGGGACAAAATGAGAAATAAAAAGTAACATGACATCACAAGGATGGAGGATGTTGATTGGTTCTTCCATATTAATTGAATCACTGGACAGGGAATGAATCTTAAAGAAAGCTAATAACTGATTTAATCTACTTCAATTGCTGATTTTCTCATTTTAAACCTAATTTATAATTATGGTATATATTATTTAATTTTGTTTAATGATAATTAATCTTTATTATACTGATTTTACTATTGTATACTCCTTATTGTATTATTTACAATGTCATTTGAATCTTTTTTTTTTTTTAAAGTTTTTTAGCTGCCGCTTCGGACCAGAGTCTTAAATCTCTTTTTACACGTCCTCCTCACATTTTTTCTCCGTTTCCCTCGATGGTCAATATCTAATGTGTTGTAAAATTGTTATGAAGTGCCTTGGGATGTTTTACTACGTTAAAGGCGCTATATAAATAAAAGTTATCAGCCAAATTTTTGCCCACTCCCTTAAGCCCGTCTATGTCCCATTGCAGATTTTTTTGTGGAACACTTGGAGCACTGTGCACAGTTCTGGTCTCCAGATTATAATAAGGATATAGATGCACTGGAGAAGGTACAAACAAGATTTACTAGGATGACACCAGAACTGAGAGGTTATAACCATCAGGAATGATTGAACAGAATTGGAGCTCTTCACTCTAGGAAAGAGGTGACCTTATAGAGGTCTAGTAGATTAAGAGATTGATGGGGAAAAGAGAGAAAATCTTTCTGCTTGTGGGGTAATCCAAAACAGAGATGATGTTTCCACTTGTGGACATAAATATCAGACAGTCACTAATAAATCCAATGGGGAATTCAGGAGAAACTTCTTGACCCAGAGAGCGGTGAGAATGTGGAACTCGCTGCCACAGGGAGGGGTTGAGGTGAATAGTATCGATCTATTTAAGGGGAAGCTGGATAAACACACGAGGGAGAAAGGAATAGAGGGTTATGGTGATGGGGTGAGATGGAGAGGGGTGGGAGGGGGCTGGTGTGGAGCATAAACCCTGGCACGGAGCGGTGGGGCATAAACCCCGGCACGGAGCGGTGGGGCATAAACCCCGGCACGGAGCGGTGGGGCATAAACCCCGGCACGGAGCGGTGGGGCATAAACCCCGGCACGGAGCGGTGGGGCATAAACCCCGGCACGGAGCGGTGGGGCATAAACCCCGGCACGGAGCGGTGGGGCATAAACCCCGGCACGGAGCGGTGGGGCATAAACCCCGGCACGGAGCGGTGGGGCATAAACCCCGGCACGGAGCGGTGGGGTATAAATCCCGGCACGGAGCGGTGGGGCCCAATGGCCTGTTCCTGGGTCGTACACTCGATGCAATATAAAGTAACGATGTCCTTGGGAAGATGGGCTGCTAAACGATGACCGTTCTGCTCAGAAACCTAAACGCTTGCTGTAAAATCAGACGGTGCTTGCCTTCCTGAAAGCAGCTATATTCCCTTCAGTTCTTACTGGAATGGATAACATAGTTACTCCACAATTACTCAGTTGCTAGGCTACGGGCCTTAGTGACCATCAACAATGGCCGATTCGAACCACTGGAAAGTGTAAGCATTGCGCTGGCACTTGCTGGCTCACTGATTGATGTCAGAACTCAATAAACCTCACAAAAGTAGACTGTGTGCTCAATTCCCGCAGCAACACTTGGCGGCAAAAATAGTTACTGACTCAGCCATTAAAATTCAGTAGTGGAGGGCTTGGGGAAATACTTCACGAGAAATAAGGATGGAGGAACATTGTAAAATGGAGAATGATAAATATAACAAGAATTGGGAGCAGGAGTTGGCCATTCGGCTCCTCGAACCTGCTCCGCCATTCAATAAGATCATGGCTGATCTTCGACCTCAACTCCACTTTCCCACCCGATCCCCATATCCCTCGATTCCCTTAATATCCAAAACTCTATCGATCTCAGCCTTGAATATAGTCAACGACTGAGCCTCCACAGCCCTCTGGGGCAGAGAATTCCAAAGATTCACCACCCTCTGAGTGAAGAAATTCCTCCTCATCTCAGTCCTAAATGGCCGACCTCTTATCCTGAGACTGTGACCCCTGGTTCTAGACTCCCCAGCCCGGGGGAAACACCCTCCCTGCATCTACCCTGTCAAGCCCTGTAAGAGTTTTGTATGTTTCAATGAGATCACCTCTCATTCTTCTAAACTCTAGAGAATATCGGCCTAGTATGCTCAATCTCTCCTCATAGGACAATCCCCCCATCCCAGGAATCAGTCTGGTGAACCTTCGTTGCACTCCCTCTATGGTAAGTATATCCTTCCTTAGGTAAGGAGACCAACACTGTACACAATACTCCAGGTGTGGTCTCACCAGGGCCCGATATAATCGCAGTAATACATCTTCACTCTAATACTCAAATCCTCTTGTAATAAAGGCCAACATACCATTTGCTTTAATCACTTGCTGTACCTGCATGTTAACTTTCAGTGATTTGTGTACAAGGTCACCCAGGTCCCTCTGAACACCAACATTTCCCAATCACTCACCATTTAAAAAATACTCTGCTTTTCTATTGTCCCCACCAAAGTGGATAACTTCACATTTCTCCACATTATATTCCATTTACCATGTTCTTGCCCACTCACTTAGCCTGTCTATATCCCCTTGAAGCCTCTTTGCATCCTCCTCACAACTTACATTCCCACCAAGCTTTGTATCATCGGCAAAGTTGGATATAGTACATTTGGTTCCCTCATCCAGGTCATTGTGAATAACTGGGGCAGACCAAGCGATTTTGAGGGAGATAAAGTATAGATTGCCAGCTGGTCTCCAGTTGTCCTGGTTAACCCTTGCCACTGGACCAAGACCTCGCTCTGTCAAGCCCGTGTGGTGGCTGGTGTGCAACGGTCACCACACGTTAAAACAATCCACCCACAGGCATCTTCCACCCTTCACTATGTAGTTCAGGACCTGGAATGTCAGGTCCCGTAATGAAACACCTGTGAACTCATCCCTTTTTGGTGGAAGAAAGTCATCCTCGATACAAGGGACCGCCCAAGACTGACCCAATGGTCACGTTACTGCTCGGCCGCGCAGTAACGTGAAAAATCCCACGCCGAGCACTCACCGGCTTCTCTGTTGTAAATACCGCGCGTACGCAAAATTCTGAAGGGTTCGTGCTACAAGAAACCGGCCACGCGGAAAAAAGCACAGCACACGGTGAACATTGCTCTCTCCTCCGAAACAGGTTTCAATCTTGTGCCATTACCATCTGAAGTCAGCCCATCATCCCTTTTGTCTCTCTAATCTCTCCCGCCTTCCACCCTACCACAGACCTTCCCTTTAGTTCTTTCCTCCCCTCTCTCTTTCAGGGCTCCTGAAGAATCTGTTCATTTCGAACATTCGCCAGTTGTGATGAAGGGTCGCAGACCCGAAACATTAACTCTTGTTTCTCTCCATAGACCCGCTGAGATTTCCAGCATTTTCTGTTTTTATCTCACAATGAAACCTTGCTTGCTCCAGGACTTGAGCACACAGTCTCAGCAGATACTTCACTGCAGTACTGAGGGAGTGTGTGTTAAACATGGAAAAAAATACCATCGTAATTAGTATCCCGCGCTTCTCTGGTGCCTTTAAATTGACTAATTGTGTGCACGTTCTTCTTTGGCATTGTAGCTTCAAGATCAAACAAACGGGTACCAATAATAATGGCCCACAACTCTCAGGCACCTTTCACACACCACGCCAAGCTGGATTGATTCTGGGCAAGTCACGTTACGCACAATTCATTATTTTTTTGTCGTCAATGGGCAGAGCCACACAATACAGAATCTTACATAAGAACATAAGAAATAGGAAATAGGAGCAGGGGTCGGCCATTCAGCCCCTCGAGCCTGCTCCGCCATCCAATAAGATCATGGCTGATCTGATCATGGACTCATATAGCACAGGAGGCCATTCCGCACATTACGTCTATACCGGCTCTTTAAACAGCAATCCAATTTAGTCGCATAGCCAGCTTTTTCCCCATAATTTTCCCACTTTACAACAGTGACTACGTTGTGCAGAAAGCACTTTGAGGCATCTGGTGGTCGTGAAAACCACTATATAAATACAAGTCTTACTTTCTTTCATAAACTTGCAAATTAGTGTCTTCAAGTACACGCAGAGTTGCCTTGTGAAAGTTCCTGTGGTATGTTTCCACTACCTTTTCAGGTAGTGCATTCCGGATCTTAACCTTCTGTGGAAGAAAACAAAAGCCTCATCGCCCCTCTGGTTCTGTTGCCACTGATTTTAGATCTATGACTTGTTACCGCCGCACTTACCAAAGGAAACTGTTTCTCTCGACTTGCTCTAATTGAACACCTCGATTAAATCTCCCCTTAACCTTCTCTGCTCCAAGGAGAACAACCCCAGCTTCTCCAGTCTATCCACGTCACTGAAGTCCCTCATCCCTGGAACCACTCTCGTAAATCTCCTCCGCCCCCTCTCCAAGGCCTTCACATCCTTCCTAAAGTGCGGTGCTCAGAATTGGACACAATACTCCAGTTGGGGCCAAACCAGTGATTTGTAAAGGTTTAGCATGACTTTGTATTCAATGCCCCCATTTACAAAGCCAAGTATCCTATATGCTTTCTTAACCGCCTTATCAACTTAGAACATAATAGGAGCAGGAGTCGACCATTTGGCCCCTTGAGCCTGTTCCGCCATTCAATAAGATCATGGCTGATCTGATCATGGACTCGGCTCCACTTCCCCGCCCGCTCCCCATAACCCTTCACTCCATTATCATTCAAAAATCTGGCTACCACCGCCTTAAATATATTCAATGACCCAGCCTCCACAGCTCTCTGAGGCAGAGAATTCCACAGATTCACCACCCTCATTAGAAATTTCTCACCTCAGTTCGAAATGGGCGACCCCTTATTCTGAGACTATGCCCCCAAGTTCTAGATTTCCCTTTAATCCAGTCCTGCCAAAGAGTTGTGAACAGACATCCCAGCACTGATCCCTGCAAGCAGCTTGTTGTTTGGCGCTGCCCATTATGGCACGTGGTCCCTTTAAATCTCCGCACATGCGCGGTATTTACAGCGGAGAAGCCGGTGAGCGGCCTGCGCGGGAACTTTCCAATTCGCAGCCGCACACCTTCGATGGAACATTGTCCCTCCAGGTCCCTCTGCTCCTGCACCGCCCATACCCCCACCACAATAGTACCATTTAGATTATACTGCCTGTCCCTGTCTTCTAATTCCCCAGTTCCTGCTCAATCTGATCCAACCAATTGCACACAACAAAATCCCAAACCAGCACCAAACAAACTCAAGAGTTTGTTTTCTCTGGAACAGAGGAGGCTGAGGGGAGACCTCATTGAGGTGTATAAAATTATGAAGGACCTGGATAGAGTGGATAGGAAGGACCTGCTTCCCTTGGCAGAGGGATCAACAACCAGGGGGCATAGATTTAAAGTAATTGGTAGGAGGTTTAGAGGGGGATTTGAGGGGAAATTTCTTCACCCAGAGGGTGGTGGGGGTCTGGAACTCACGGCCTGAAAGGGTGGTAGAGGCAGAAACCCTCACCACATTTAAAAAGTACTTGGATGTGCACCTGAAGTGTCGTAACCTACAGGGCTACGGACCGAGAGCTGGAAAGTAGGATTAGGCTGGGTAGCTCTTTGTCGGCCGGCACGGACACAAAGGTCCGAAATGGCCTCCTTCCGTGCTGTAAATTTATATGATTCTATGAACAGCGGAAGCCTGAAACTAGGATTGGGAGGGAGCGGGTGCTCATCGCTGAATTAAAGATGACCCTACAAGGTACATCACCCATCTTTCTTCAGTCGGGTAGATTACTATTACACACATCTCTGGGGCTACACTGAGGTGTAACAGAATCTCATTTACAACAGAGCTCCAACACCCTGCTCCCAACATCGCCCAAACATACCGTCCTTTGCCCAATGTAAACACTGTTCGGCAAACACATGAGCAGTGTTCAGTGGTGTTGCCCAAGGTTCAGAGTACAAAAGCAAGGAAGTTATGATGAACCTTTATAAAACACTGGTTTGGTCCTAACTGGAGTAGTGTCCCCAATTCTGGGCACCACACTTTAGGAAGGATGTGAATGCCTTGAGAGAGGGTGCGGAGGAGATTTACCACAACAGTTCCAGAGTTATGTGGCGAGATTGGAGAAGCTGGGGTTGTTCTCCTTGGAGCAAAGAAAGCTAAGAGGAGATCTGATTGAGGTTTTTAAAATCATGAAGGGTTGAGACAGAGTAAATGAAGAGAAACGGTTTCCAATGGCGGAAGGGTCAATAACCAGAGGACACAGATTTAAGGTGATTGACAAAAGAACCAGGGGCGACACGAGGAAAAACCTTTTTATGTAGCGAGTGGTTAGGATTTGGAATGCACGACCCGAGAGGGCGGTGGATACAGATTCAATAGTAGCCTTCAAAGCAGAATTGGATAAAAACTTGGAGAAAAAATTACAGGGATATAGGGAAAGAGCGGGGGGAGTGGGACTGATTGGATTACTCTTCGAAAGAGCGGCACAGATTCAATGGGCCGAATGGCCTCTTCCTGTGCTGTGCTATTCTATAATTCTATTCTCTAGAGCCGCCTTACAAACATTGCCCACTGAGACTTCACCAAGGTATGCCCAAGAAACGGCCACAATACAAGTGGCATGGCCCTTAATTGGACTCATCTCTCCAGGGTCCTTTATAGCAAGAAACGACTCAACTCATTGGGGCTCGTCTGCCAAGAGTCATCGTTACTGTTGATATAAAACACAAATAATTTCTATGAATTCCTAAACTTTCGAGTCTGGGCGAGCAGAAAAACAGAGCGGAGCCCTAGAGAAGCAGCTCTTTCCAGTTGTAAAGGGCTCTTGGTTTGCAATTCAAGATTCCAATCTGCCTGCAGAGATTTTGCATGTAATGAGCTCAGTTAAAAAAAAAAGTTTATTAAAAAAGGTTGGAAAGTTATATTTTTAAAACGGCTGCAGGAACTGGGTGTCGAGAAAATCTTGCTCAGAATAGAAGTATTATGAAATCTGGAGGTAGTGTCGTGCAGGAGCTGGGGTCATATCGGCTCCTGCCAGTTCAATATCCCAGCAGAAAAATGGGTGGAAATGAGGTGGGTGGCATACACTTGGCACAAAATTTGCTCAGATGCAAATCAAGATTATGTTTCTGTGGTACGTGAATAGCTGAATAGGAGTGAGGAACACAACTCTTGTTTATCGCACCACAACAACTTTCATTTATATAGCGCCTCTAACGTAGTAAAACATACCAAAATGCTTCACAGGAGCGATTATCAAACAACATTTGACACCGAGCCACATAAGGAGATATTAGGACAGGCGACCAGAAGCTTGGTCAATGAGGTAGGTTTAAAGAGTGTCTTAAATGAGGAAAGCAGTGACAGGATCGGTCCAAGTCAGCATTGATTTATGAAAGGGAAATCATGCTGACAAATCTTCTAGAATTTTTTGAGGATGTAACTAGCAGAGTGGACAAGGGAGAACCAGTGGATGTGGTGTATTTGGACTTTCAAAAGGCTTTTGACAAGGTCCCACACAAGAGATTGGTGTGCAAAATCAACGCACATGGTATTGGGGGTAATATACTGGCGTGGATAGAGAACTGGTTGGCAGACAGGAAGCAGAGAGTCAGGATAAACGGGTCCTTTTCAGAACGGCAGGCAGTGACTAGTGGGGTGCTGCAGGGCTCAGTGCTGGGACCCCAGCTATTTACAATATACATTAACGATTTTGATGAAGGAATTGAGTGTAATATCTCCAAGTTTGCAGATGGCACTAAACTGGGTGGCGGTGTGAGCTGTGAGGAGGATGCTAAGAGGTGCAGGGTGACTTGGACAGGTTAGGTGAGTGGACAAATGCATGGCAGATGCAGTATAATGTGGATAAATGTGAGGTTATCCATTTTGTGGGCAAAAACACGAAGGCAGAATATTATCTGAAGGGCGGCAGATTCGGAATAGGGGAGGTGCAACGAGACCTGGGTGTCATGGTTCATCAGTCACTGAAAGTGGGCATGCAGGTACAGCAGGCGGTGAAGAAGGCAAATGGTATGTTGGCCTTCATAGCTAGGGGATTTGAGTATAGCAGCATGGAGGTCTTACTGCAGTTGTACAGGGCCTTAGTGAGGCCTCACCTGGAATATTGTGTACAATTTGGTCTCCTAATCTGAGGAAGGACGTTCTTGCTATTGAGGGAGTGCAGCGAAGATTCACCAGACTGATTCCAGGGATGGCTGGACTGTTATATGAGACTGGGCCTTTACTCAATTGAGTTTCGAAGGATGAGAGGGGATTGCATAGAAACGTGTAAGATTCTGACGGGACTGGACAGGTTAGTTGTGGGAAGAATGTTCCCAATGTTGGGGAATTCCAGAACCAGGGGACATAGTCTTAGGATAAGGGGTAGGCCATTTAGGACTGAGATGAGGAGAAACTTCTTCACTCAGAGTTGTTAAACTGTGGAATTCCCTGCCGCAGAGAGTTGTTGAGGCCAGTTCATTGGATATATTCAAGAGGGAGTTAGATATGGCCCTTACGGCTAAAGGGATCAAGGAGTATGGAGAGAAAGCAGGAAAGGGGTACTGAAGGAATGATCAGCCATGATCTTATTGAATGGCGGTGCAGGCTCGAAAGGCCGAATGGCCAACTCCTGCACCTATTTTCTATGTTTCTATGAGAGAGGCCGAGGTGTTCAGGGAGGGAATTCCTGACTCTTGAAGTCTCCCCATAGTTTGGTGCTAATGCAGGAATCCAGGTCGCAGCTTTATGAAGGGTCTTTGCTTTACTCACCAGAAACACGGGTTAATCAGCTTGTGAAATACGCAAATTAATAGTTATGTTTGGGTATGGAATGATGGCCAAAATGATGGCAGGTGCATGCAGGGTCTGAGTCCAGGGCAGTAATTAGAAGTCCCAAACGTAACATAATAGGAGCAGGAGTTGGCCATTCGGCCCCTCGAGCCTGCTCCGCCATTCAATAAGATCACGGCTGAGCTCCTAGCTCAACTCCACTTTCCCACCCGATACCAATATCCCTTGATTCCCTTAATAGCAAAAATCTATCGATCTCAGCCTTGAATATACTCAACGACTGAGCCTCCACAGCCCTCCGGGCAGAGAATTCCAAAGATTCACCACCCTCTGAGTGAAGAAATTCCTTCTCATCTCAGTCCTAAATAGCTGACCCCTTATCCTGAGACTGTGACCCCTGGTTCTAGACTCCCCAGCCCGGGGGAAACATCCTCTCTGCATCTACCCTGTCAAGCCCTGTAAGAATTTTGTATGTTTCAATGGGATCACCTCTCATTCTTCTAAACTCTAGAGAATATCGGCCTAGTCTGCTCAATCTCTCCTCATAGGACAATCCCCCCAACCCAGGAATCAGTCTGGTGAACCTTCGTTGCACTCCCTCTATGGTAAGTATATCCTTCCTTATGTGAGGAGACCAAAACTGTACACAATACTCCAGGTGTGGTCTCAACAGGGCCCGATATAATTGCAGTGAGACATCTTTACTCTTATACTCAATCCTCCTGTAGTAAAGGCCAACATACAGTTTGCTTTCCGAATCACTTGCTGTACCTGCATGTTAACTTTCAGTGACTGGTGCACAAGGACACCCAGGTCCCTCTGAACACCAACATTTCCCAATCACTCACCATTTAAAAAATACTCTGCTTTTCTGTTTGTCCTAGCAAAGTGGATAACTTCACATTTCTCCACACTATATTCCATTTGCCATGTTCTTGCCCACTCACGTAGCCTGTCTATATCCCCTTGAAGCCTCTTTGCATCCTCCTCACAGCTTACATTCTCACCTAGCTTTGTATCATCAGCAAACTTGGATATATTACATTTGGTCCAAATCATTGATACAGATTGTGAATATCTGGGGCCCAAGCACTGATCCTTGTGGTACCTCACTAGTTACAGCCCGCCAACCTGAAAATGACTTTTATTCAAACATTAAGACCATGCAGGAAGCAGTCCTTATTACAAACTGAATAAATGAGAGAGAGGGAAGGAGACAAAAAGACAACAGGTCTAAATTCTAGATCTTAAAAGCAATTAACTAAGGAGAAACTGGTGCAGAGAGAATATTAAGAGTGAATTTGGAGATGTGGGCATGTGAAAGCATGGGAACAAGGTGAAGGCCCTCAAGCCCCTTCCGCTATTCAATAAGTTCAATCTCTGAAATTCAAATCCATAGGGGCATACTCGATGATGGTTGCTAATTCCAATCTTACTGGCATCAAATCTGTAGCAGTTTTATGTGAATTATGCTCAACAATATGCTCGATAGTTTTCTGTACACTTACAATTAATTTTATCAGCTATAGAATTCATTAAGCACAGAAATCTTTTACCATCAAATCCATTGAATGCAACAAAAAAAAAAATTGACTTAAAACAAAGAACTCGAGCGAACTTCATACACAAAATCTGTCGCTTTAATTTCCCGCTCCACTCGCACTCTGACCTCTCCGCCCTCGGCCTTCTACACTGAAACTCCAATGAAACTCAACGGAAGCTCGAGGAACAGCACCTCATCTTTCGTTTAGGCACTTTACAGCCTTCTGGACTCAACATCGAGTTCAACAATTTCAGACCATAACCTCAGAAATTTACAGCACGGAAGGAGGCCATTTCGGCCCATCGTGTCCATGCGGAGCTATCCAGCCTAATCCCACTTTCCAGCTCTGGGTCCGTAGCACTTCAGGTGCACATCCAAGTACTTTTTAAATGTGGTGAGGGTTTCTGCCTCTACCACCCTTTCAGGCAGTGAGTTCCAGACCCCCATCACCCTCTGGGTGAAAAATGTTCCCAAATCCCCTCTAATCCTTCTACCAATTACTTTAAATCTATGCCCCTGGTTATTGACCGCTTTGCTAAGGAAAACAGATCCTTCCTATCCATTCTATCCAGGCCCCTCATAATTTTATACACCTCAATCAGGTCTCCCCTCAGCCTCCTCTGTTCCAAAGAAAACAACCCCAGCCTATCCAATCTTTCCTCATCGCTAAAATTATCCAGACCAGGCAACATCCTCGTAAATCTCCTCTGCACCCTCTCCAGTGTCATCACATCTTTCCTGTAATGTGGTGACCAGAACTGCACGCAGTACTCCAGCTGTGGCCTAACTGGTGTTTTATACAGTTCAAGCATAACCTCCCTGCTCTTGTATTCTTTGCCTCAGCTAATAAAGGCAAGTATCCCGTATGCCTTCTTAACCACCTTATCTACCTGGCCTGCTACCTTCAGGGATCTGTGGACCTGCACTCCAAGGTCCCTCTGTTACTCTACACTTCAGTGTCCTACCATTTAATGTGTATTCCCTTGCCTTGTAAACCTCCCCAAATGCATTACCTCACACTTCTCTGGATTGAATTCCATTTGCTACTGTTCTGCCCACCTGACCAGTCCATTGATATCTTCCTGCAGTCTACAGCTTTCTTCAATGCAGGGAAATAGAGGGAAACAAAAAGGAGGCAAAAACAAAAGACAGAAAGGAGATGAGGAAAAGTGGAGGGCAGAGAAACCCAAGGCAAAGAACAAAAAGGGCCATTGTACAGCAAAATTCTAAAAGGACAGAGGGTGTTAAAAAAAACAAGCCTAAAGGCTTTGTGTCTTAATGCAAGGAGTATCCGCAATAAGGTGGATGAATTAACTGTGCAAATAGATGTTAACAAATATGATGTGATTGGGATTACGGAGACGTGGCTCCAGGATGAGCAGGGCTGGGAACTCAACATCCAGGGTATTCAACATTCAGGAAGGATAGAATAAAAGGAAAAGGAGGTGGGGTAGCATTGCTGGTTAAGGAGGAGATTAAGGCAATAGTTAGGAAGGACATTAGCTTGGATGATGTGGAATCTATATGGGTAGAGCTGCAGAACACCAAAGGGCAAAAAACGTTAGTGGGAGTTGTGTACAGACCTCCAAACAGTAGTAGTGATGTTGGGGAGGGCATCAAACAGGAAATTAGGGGTGCGTGCAATAAAGGTGCAGCAGTTATAATGGGTGACTTTAATATGCACATAGATTGGGCTAACCAAACTGGAAGCAATACGGTGGAGGAGGATTTTCTGGAGTGCATAAGGGATGGTTTTTTAGACCAATATGTCGAGGAACCAACTAGGGGGGAGGCCATCTTAGACTGGGTGTTATGTAATGAGAAAGGATTAATTAGCAATCTCGTTGTGCGAGGCCCCTTGGGGAAGAGTGACCATAATATGGTGGAATTCTGCATTAGGATGGAGAATGAAACAGTTAATTCAGAGACCATGGTCCAGAACTTAAAGAAGGCTAACTTTGAAGGTATGAGGCGTGAATTGGCTGAGATGGATTGGCGAATGATACTTAAGGGGTTGACTGTGGATGGGCAATGGCAGACATTTAGAGACCGCATGGACGAACTACAACAATTGTGCATCCCTGTCTGGCGTAAAAATAAAAAAGGGAAGGTGGCTCAACCGTGGCTATCAAGGGAAATCAGGGATAGCCAAGGGAGTGGCATACAAATTGGCCAGAAATAGCAGTGAACCTGGGGACTGGGAGAAATTTAGAACTCAGCAGAGGAGGACAAAGGGTTTGATTAGGGCAGGGAAAATGGAGTATGAGAAGAAGCTTGCAGGGAACATTAAGACGGATTGCAAAAGTTTCTATAGATATGTAAAGAGAAAAAGGTTAGTAAAGACAAATGTAGGTCCCCTGCAGTCAGAATCAGGGGAAGTCATAACGGGGAACAAAGAAATGGATCAGTTCCTATGGAGTGGAGGGTAGCCAATGTAACCCCACTTTTTAAAAAAAGGAGGGAGAGAGAAAACAGGGAATTATAGACCGGTCAGCCTGACATCGGTAGTGGGTAAAATGATGGAATCAATTATTAAGGATGTCATAGCAGTGCATTTGGAAAGAGGTGACATGATAGGTCCAAGTCAGCATGGATTTGTGAAAGGGAAATCATGCTTGACAAATCTTCTGGAATTTTTTGAGGATGTTTCCAGTAGAGTGGATAAGGGAGAACCAGTTGATGTGGTATATTTGGACTTTCAGAAGGCGTTCGACAAGGTCCCACACAAGAGATTGATGTGCAAAGTTAGAGCACATGGGATTGGGGGTAGTGTACTGACATGGATTGAGAACTGGTTGTCAGACAGGAAGTAAAGAGTAGGAGTAAATGGGTACTTTTCAGAATGGCAGGCAGTGACTAGTGGGGTACCGCAAGGTTCTGTGCTGGGGCCCCAGCTGTTTACACTGTACATTAATGATTTAGATGAGGGGATTAAATGTAGTATCTCCAAATTTGCGGATGACACTAAGTTGGGTGGCAGTGTGAGCTGCGAGGAGGATGCTGTGAGGCTGCAGAGCGACTTGGATAGGTTAGGTGAGTGGGCAAATGCATGGCAGATGAAGTATAATGTGGATAAATGTGAGGTTATCCACTTTGGTGGTAAAAACAGAGAGACAGACTATTATCTGAATGGTGACAGATTAGGAAAAGGGGAGGTGCAAAGAGACCTGGGTGTCATGGTACATCAGTCATTGAAGGTTGGCATGCAGGTGCAGCAGGCGGTTAAGAAAGCAAATGGCATGTTGGCCTTCATAGCAAGGGGATTTGAGTACAGGGGCAGGGAGGTGTTGCTACAGTTGTACAGGGCATTGGTGAGGCCACACCTGGAGTATTGTGTACAGTTTTGGTCTCCTAACCTGAGGAAGGACATTCTTGCTATTGAGGGAGTGCAGCGAAGGTTCACCAGACTGATTCCCGGGATGGCGGGACTGACCTATCAAGAAAGACTGGATCAACTGGGCTTGTATTCACTGGAGTTCAGAAGAATGAGAGGGGACCTCATAGAAACATATAAAATTCTGACGGGGTTAGACAGGTTAGATGCAGGAAGAATGTTCCCAATGTTGGGGAAGTCCAGAACCAGGGGTCACAGTCTAAGGATAAGGGGTAAGCCATTTAGGACCGAGATGCGGAGGAACTTCTTCACCCAGAGAGTGGTGAACCTGTGGAATTCTCTACCACAGAAAGTTGTTGAGGCCAATTCACTAAATATATTCAAAAAGGAGTTAGATGAGGTCCTTACTGCTAGGGGGATCAAGGGGTATGGCGAGAAAGCAGGAATGGGGTACTGAAGTTGAATGTTCAGCCATGGACTCATTGAATGGCGGTGCAGGCTAGAAGGGCCGAATGGCCTACTCCTGCACCTATTTTCTATGTTTCTATGTTTCATAATCAACCACACGGACAATTTTTGTATCATCTGCAAACTACTTCTTCATACCCAATACATTCAAGTTCAAATATTGGTATTTGAACACAAAAAGCAAGGGACCCAGTAGAATCCCTGCAGGAACCCACTCGAAACATCCTTCCAGTCACAAAAACACCCATCAACCATTACCCTTCCTGCCTCTGAGCCAATTTTGGATTCAACTTGCCACTTTGCCCTGGATCCCATAAGAACATAATAGGATCAGGAGTAGGCCATACGGCCCCTCGCGCCTGCTCCGCCATTTAATACGATCATGGCTGACCCGATCATGGACTCAGGTCCACTTCCCTGCCCACTCCAGTCTGCCATGTGGGACCTTATCAAAAGCCTTGCTAAAATCCACATAGAGGACATCAAATGCACTGCCCTCATCGACCCTCCTTGTTACCACCTCAAGTAATTCAATCAATTTAGTCAGACATGACTTGCCTCTACCCCTATGTTTTCACACAGCAGTTGTTTATGCTGCTGCCATTCTCATTTACATCTTTTCAGGCCTATCCTTTGTTTCTTTACTTGAGCCATTACCATCTCCTTTTGCTTTGTACCATCATAACTTTTGTCATTTAATCTCTCCTGCCTCCCACCCCATTACAGCCATAAACATAGACAATAGGTGCAGGAGTAGGCCAGTCGGCCCTTCGAGCCTGCACCACCCTTCAATATGCTCATGGCTGATCATTCCCTTGGTGCCCCTTTCCTGCCTTCTCTCCATACCCCTTGATCCATTTAGCCGTAAGGGCCACATCTAACTCCCTTTTGAATAAATCCAACGAACTGGCCTCAACAACTTTCTGTGGTAGAGAATTCCACAGGTTGACCACTCTCTGGGTGAAAAAGTTTCTCATCTCGGTCCTAAATGGCTTACCCCTTATCCTTAGACTGTGACCCCTGGTTCTGGACTTCCCCAACATCGGGAACATTCTACCTGCATCTAACCTGTCCAGTCCAGTCAGAATTTTATATCTTTCTATGAGATCCCCTTCAGTCTTCTGCTGGGACCTCAGCACCTTCCCTTCTGCGCTTTCCTCTCCTCCCCTCCCCCTTTCCCTGCCTCTGCACTTGCTTAAAATCCTGTTACATCTCTAACTTGTTCCAGTTCTGACGAAGGGTCATCGACCTGAAATGTTAACTCTGTTTCTCTTCCCACAGACGCTGTCTGACCCGCTGATTATTACCAGCATTCTCTCTTTTTATTCCAAACACACGACACTGGACAATTGGCCCATTTCAAACCCAACACACTAGGGAGCAAAACTGGTCAAGATAATCACTAAATTCTTAATAGCAATATGTAAATATTTATGCAGCAATTTATATGAAATCAGACACATTATTTTTAAAAATAAGCTTCAGCCTTTAACACAACAAACCGATTGCAAATCTGCATTTAGGTTTTGCAATCGGCAGTTTCAAATCTAGATTGAAGATTAAACAAACATGCTTCCATATTAATTTTCCTGCACAATTACATAATTTGCAAAATTAATAATCGAGGGAAGCCTTTTAGGTGATCCACGGAAATCTACAGCCCATACCACCCACCTCCCCCGATCACTACCTCCCAAAAGGCTCCAGATTCTGTGGCCACTACCTACGCAGACAATCATTCCAGGTATTTTCAATATCCTGCGATACTGCAAAAAAAGAATGGAGTGTGAGGATTGCCAACACAGACTGGAAACAGTGCCACAAACGTTTTGGGAAATACTTCAAATGCCGACTCGTGACGATTACAGAACGTGTGCCAGGGTTGTGGTATAAACACTTTATGGTCAGATTTCGCTTTACCTCAAAAGAAACATTTAATTGACAGCCCCATTCTGGGTCTTGAGCATGTATATCTGAACGGACGGACGCCTCAGTGCAGTACTGAGGGAGCGGTTCGCTGCACTGTCGGAGGTGCCGTCTTTCGGCCCCACCCAACTGTTCCGCTGGACAGAAACACAATAGGAGTCGGCCATTCGGCCCCTCGAGCCTGCTCCGCCATTCAGTAAGATCACGGCTGATCTTCGACCTCAACTCCACTTTCCTGCACTGTCCCAATATCCCTTATTTCCCTTAATAACCAAAATTTGATTGATCTGCCTTGAATATAGTCAACTACTGAGCCTCCACAGCCCTCTGGGGCAGAGAATTCCAAAGATTCACCACCCTCTGAGTGAAGAAATTCCTCCTCATCTCAGTCCTAAATGGCCGAGCCCTTATCCTGAGACTGTGACCCCTGGTTCTAGACTCCCCAGCCCGGGGGAAACACCCTCCCTGCATCTACCCTGCCAAGCCCTGTAAGAATAGATGTGAAAGGTCTCGAGGCCTTTCCCAAGGAATTCTCCAGGCGTCCTGGCCCAACACACTCAACCCTTCACCCAACACCATCAGTGCCTGCTGTGGCTTCGTGGGTAGCACTCTCGTCTGAGCACTACTGCGCTGTAAATTTCTATGTTTCTATGAGTCAGAAGGTCGTGGGTTAAAGACCCACTCCAGAGACTGGAGAAAAAAAAATCTGGGCGGACACTCCAGGAGCGCCGCACTGTCGGAGGGGCGGCGGCACTGAGGGAGCGCCGCACTGCCGGTACTGAGGGAGCGCCGCACCGGCGGAGGGGCTGTACTGAGGGAGCGCCGCACCGGCGGAGGGGCTGTACTGAGGGAGCGCCGCACCGGCGGAGGGGCTGTACTGAGGGAGCGCCGCACCGGCGGAGGCGCTGTACTGAGGGAGCGCTGTACCGTCTTTTGGATGAGATGTTAAACCGAGGCCCTGTCTGTTCTCTCTCAGGTAGTGTAAAAGATCCCATGGCACTATTTTGAAGCAGTGCAGGGTGTCCTGGGGCCAATATTTATCGCTCAATCAACATCACTGAAACAGATTATCTGGTCATTATCAGATTGCTGTTTGTGGGAGCTTGCTGTGCGCTAACTGACTGCCGGATTTCCCACATCACAATAGTGACTACACGTCATTGGTAAAGCGCTTTGGGACATCCGGTGGAGATAGGCGCTCTATGAATGGAAGTCTGTCTGTCTTTCTTTCTACAAACACCCAAATCATTCCTTTTGTGGGATCTTACTTTGCACCAAACTGCACGACACGTTCACCTGAAGGCAGGGAGAAAACTGACGGCAGTCCAAAAAGTACTTCACATCCCGAAAGGCGCAATGTAAATGCAAAATCTTAAAAAAAAGGAGGCAGGAATTACCAAACTGAAAACAAATTTGAATGCTTCAGACATCAGTAGTTTATTGAATGTTTAGTCCAACACATTCAAAAAAAAATGAAAATCAAAAAATGATGAGTAGCCACCTGCGACACCTGTCACTGACAGCATAAGGTGGCCAAACACACATCAGCTTAAGATGGCAAACCAATTTTAATTATCTACAATACCCTCAAAAGCCAAGGCGGTAAAAGCCTATCCCGTTGGCAAGAATGGAATATCGCTCCAATACAGTAACAGGTACCGGCATCTAGAGCCACCCGGTAATAAACTCTCCGAGTGGGAAAAAGTCTACTAGCTTTGCTTCAGGGGTATTATCGACGATTCTAAAGGAATGGGGAAACAGGACTATAAGCACACAATTAAATTCAGTGAACTAATCACCAGTCAGTCACCCCCTTCTGATAGTACCAGATTATTTTGTTTTCCTTTTGTTTTGTTTGTTTCATCGATATTTGAAGACGGAGAGAAGCAAGCCAGATCGACGGGTGGCTTTCTTGCCTGCTTCCCCCCCACCTGCCGCCAAGTTAATTCAACTTGGGACTTGCTGGGAAAAGTGGTCTCCAGTTCCACGAGTGGTTTTGAAAAGGAAACGGAAAGTTCAATGCTGGTGAAGGTGTAGCAATTAGCACAGCGGAAAACGGTGAGATTCTGGTAAATTACCTGGCAATGAATGTGTGCAAATGATACTGAAACCAAGTTGGGGGTCCAGGGCGAGGGTTTCAAGTAAGATTTGGGGTGTGTGGGGAGGGGATAGAAAGAGACGCTTAAACCCTTCCTTGCCTGATGGAAACTTCAAGTACAATATTTTCCAGGCCACATTAATAGATGTGAAGTAGCCATCAGTCAGGGAGAGGGGGGAAATAGTTTGAACAAGATTGAAAACACAATGTATCCCAGAATTTGAGAAATAGTGCAAGACTCCCATCAAACAAGGAAGACCTCAGAAAATTCTCAAAACGAAATTGAAAACCGACAGACACAATTGTTCTTTCCACAGTTGGAAAGCGAGTGAACTTCACCACGTGGGCCGTGCCAGTTTTGCCGAAACAGTCGGCAAGCGACAGCCTCGAGCTCTGCATGTAAACAAATTACTGCTTCAGAAATAATCACTTGCGCCACGGAGAGAAATGTGCATTGCCGCTAGAAGCTGTGACTTAAATGACATCCCGAAACGCAACCTCAACACAGCAGGGCGTTCTTGCATCGCGTCTAGTTTGGCTTCTTCTTCAGCTGCGGTTTAAGGTAAAGCCAAATATTGGTGCAGAGGCCAACAAGCTGCCGACTGCACACAAAGCTGCAGTATCCTTTATGTCAGCCCATATATTTTTTGGAACAAGAACACGCGACAGTCAGTTTTAACCTCCACATAATGCAGCTTTCCCTCAAAAGGAAATGCTTTATCGTAAACTAAAATCACATCGGTGAGCACACATCTTTAAATAACCGGTTTATGCAGGTAAAGTATATGCGCTTTGCATATTTTTCGTAAAGGTCAACAGTAATGGGTTTTAATTTGACATACCTAATTTTCCAATGTAAAACACAAACGCCAGCAACAAAAAAAAAGCAACCACCAGGTTGCAGGAATGGTACAAAAATAAAAACAGCTAGGAACAGGTGAATGGGATATTGTGCAATTTTCTTCTTTCTTCAACACTTGCACCACACACACACACACGCACACACAGAGACACACGCACACACACAGAGACACACACACACACAGAGACACACACACACACACAGAGCAAGGATGCTGCAAGCTCTTTGCATCTTTGCATTTCATCAACACACGAGTGATTCCGTAAGGTTTTACAGCTTAGTACAAGCTTTTTTGGCTTAGTACACCGCCGCAGCCAGAGTTGCCAGTTAGACTGGAATGATGTATCGATCGAAGGCACCAACATGCTCATTACACTTTCGAAAGAACTTAAAAAAAACAGTAACGTTTAGCTATGATTTTTTTTTTCCGCTGTACATTCATAACTGCACAGATCATGGGTGGGTGGGGGGGGGGGGAGGGGGGGGGGGGAGGGGACAGGGAGGTAAACGGTGTGGAGCAGCGAGATGTCCCTGTATTGCAGAGGGGTAGATAGAAAACACGAGGGGCCACGCTGCCAAACTCTTGCGTCTGGGTGCCGTTTAACACCAGTTTCACAATCGGCTTTTTTTATATTTCAATTTTTTTTTTTAAAGTTCACGAGAAAACAAAAAAAAAAATCCATCTCCATCTGAAACGGTTGCAAACATTGTCCCTTTAAAAAAAAGGTTTTACAGATGTGGGGGAACAGGTCAGTCACAGCAAGTACTTAAGATTCAAAAAAGCCCACACAGCCGATCAAGTCGTCCTACCCCTGTTGGAGCGGACAGCGTCTCCCTCCTGCCGTTGTGGGGGTGAATATCGCTCCGCCAGTGCCCGTTAGTGCATTGTGATGAGTGTGCATGAATGCAGGCCCTGGTGCCAAGTATTCTGAGCAAGGAAAATACCCAGGCAAAGCTCCTCCAGACTGCACCAACTTGATTTCCTCAATAGAACTGGGCAGAAACTCGACACGCTCAGGAAATAAAGCAGCCAAGTTATAACAAACGTCCGAGGTTGTGTTCTCTTTGTAAATGGGTGAATCTTCAGCTTTTTAAAATGGGTTGCAATTAAATCGAAGCCTTTTTTGTGTTTGTTTTTTTCCAAGTCCTTATACAATGTTTTTTTTTGCTTAAATCCTGTTCCAAAAATAGGGAAAATGATCACTTTGATGTAACTGGTAAAAAGGCGGCTTGTTTTCACATAGAAATGAAAAAACAGGCTGTGTCACATTCCAAAGCCAAAATTAACAATAACGCAAAACAAAATGGGAGGGGGGGGGGGGGGGGGAAAGAGAGAAAACGGAGAGTGTGGCACCGCCGGCGAGACATCGGGAACGGCGAGCGGTGGCGGGTTAACGGCGGGGTCCGGCAAAACGGCCTTCGCCGGGCAAGCCCCCTCTCCCGGGGCCCGGCTTCGGGGCCATGCCCCCTCTGGGCGGGGGTCCCCGGGTATCTCGGTCCCGCATCATCCCCCCGCCGATCATGCCCCGCGGGCCCGAGCCTCGGTCACTGCGACGGGTGTCCCTGCGATCGTCGCCGCCGCCCCGGCGCTCTCCCTCGCGGACCGCCCGCGTCTTCTTCTCCTCCACGTTCAGGCGCACCTCGCCTCGGAACATAACCGGCTGCAGACACAGATTTCAGCTTTAGCGGTCGGACGCAAATCGTAATCACATTTTATTCATTTATTTCTTTCCCTCACCACCCCCACCCCCACCCCCGCCCCCCCAGTCCCGCAAGATGACGGGATTGTGTCAGTCGCCGTCAGCCGCACCTTGGTGGGTCACGCTCTCTCCTCGGAGTCACAAGGACACAGGTTCAACCCCCACTCCACAGACCTGGCGAGGCGGACACTCCCAGTGCAGTACTGAGGGAGTGCCGCACTGTCGGAGGGGCAGTACTGAGGGAGCGCCGCACAGTCGGAGGGGCAGTACTGAGGGAGCGCCGCACAGTCGGAGGGGCAGCACTGAGGGAGCGCCGCACAGTCGGAGGGGCAGCACTGAGGGAGCGCCGCACTGTCGGAGGGGCAGTACTGAGGGAGCGCCGCACTGTCGGAGGGGCAGCACTGAGGGAGCGCCGCACTGTCGGAGGGGCAGCACTGAGGGAGCACCGCACTGTCGGAGGGGCAGCACTGAGGGAGCACCGCACTGTCGGAGGGGCAGTACTGAGGGAGCGCCGCACTGTCGGAGGGGCAGCACTGAGGGAGCGCCGCACTGTCGGAGGGGCAGCACTGAGGGAGCACCGCACTGTCAAAGTAGTGCAGGGAAGTTCTCCCCGGCACCGTGGGGCCAATATTTAACCCTCAATCAACATCACAATTGCCAGATAATCATTTATAATCGTAGTGCTGTTTGTGGGAGCTTGCTGTGCGCAAATGGGCTGTCGCGTTTCCCACATTACGACAGCGACTACACTTCGAAAAGTACTTCCTTGGCTGTAAAGCGCTTTGGGACATCCCCCGGTTGAGGAAAGCGCTATTGAAATGCACGTTTGTTGGTTTAGCCTTTACCTTGGCGCTCAGGATCCTCTGGACTGGATCGGGATCATCAAACACCACAAACCCAAAGTTGGGCAGCTTTCCTCCGCTGCTCTTGGTATTGATACGGAGCTCGACCACGTTGCCAAAACCTAGCCAGGGCACAAAAAGCAGAAGAAATGCTTGAACTGTATAAAATATTTTAGGCCACAGCTAGAGTACTGCGTGCAGTTCTGGTCACCACATTACAGGAAAGATGTGATTGCACTGGAGAGGGTACAGAGGAGATTTACGGGGAAGTTGCCTGGACTGGAGAATTTTAGCGATGAGGAAAGATTGGATAGGCTGGGGTTGTTTTCTTTGGAACAGAGGAGGCTGAGGGGAGACCTGATTGAGGTGTATAAAATTATGAGGGGCCTGGATAGAGTGGATAGGAAGGACCTGTTTCCCTTCGTAGAGGGGTCAACAACCGGGGGGCATAAATCTAAAGTAATTGGGTGAAGGTTTAGAGGGGATTTGAGGGGAAATGTCTTCACCCAGAGGGTGGTGGGGGTCTGGAACTCACTGCCTGAAAGGGTGGTAGAGGCAGAAACCCTCATCACATTTAAACAGTACCTGGATGTGCACTTGAAGTGTCGTAACCTACAGGGCTACGGACCGAGAGCTGGAAAGTGGGATTAAGCTGGGTAGCTCTTTGTCGGCCGGCTCAGACACGATGGGCCGAATGGCCTCCTTCCATGCTGTAAATTTCTATGATTCCAGGAAATATATTTAAACTGCAAAACACAGCAACAAGGCGAACCAGAACAGGTACTTTAGCAGGCTTGGGAAACAACCATTAACTTCGAAATACGGCACAACAATTTTGATTACTGGAGAGGACATCTCAACACGGCTGGCTGCGGCTAAATTAATCTGTTTGATCAGTAGCTCCCGCTGTGCACAATTATTGAGCATATTAATCATTTTCAATTTGTTTGATGGACAGCCATAAACATGACTTGGCCTGGCAAGTTTGCAGCCATCTGCAATATTGGTTTCCTCACCCCTAAAATAAATACAGAATTGTTGGACATCGTGTATGTCGGATATCTTGGGGAGTTAAGGATCAACAGTCAAACGTGTTGGTGTCTTGAGGCAACAGGCTTTTCAATATAAACAGGATGACTCAAGTGTCTTGAGGAGAATGCGTGGTTTGTCCAGATATGTAAAGTGCTTGCGTAAGGAACGAAGTGTTAGTGGCGGAACAGCAGCAGGTATGAAGACCTGCAGCTCTCGGGTAATAAAAGAAAATGGGCTGGAAATTGCCCAGCCTTGCTGCCTGGTTTTTCGGCGATATTTCGCCGTTTTTGGTGAAAAATGGTGATCCGTGAAATTCGCTCAAGTCTTGCGCTGGCGGGTTTGTAGTACCGCTGGGGAGCAGACCGCCGGCGTGCAAGACTGGAAACCGTGCTTTCGCCTGAAATTTGGCTCGTAGATAGGACGGGAAAAACAGCCCGGGAAAAACCTGCGTTACAGCCCTTGGAACGGTGGTAGGTAGCAGTTAGAAAGTTTATATTTTGTAATTATTTTGCAGCGATTCGATAGAAAAGGGTCTTCTGAATGTTTAGTGATTTTTTGCAATTTTTCTGGGGGGGGGGGGGGGAGGGGGGGCGCGGGGGAGGGGGAGTTTACTGCTGGGCACATTTCCTCCCCCCCCCCCCCCCCCGGCACGTTAGACCTCGGAATCATAGCTGTATTTTTGGCAGAAAAATACCGTTATGACCAAAAATGGAATTTCTAGCTCGATACACCAAGAAGTCTTGTTCAGGGGGAAGTAGTTTTGAACTGAACAAACTATAGCTGTTTACATGGATAGTCGATTTTTGTTTGGGAATAGATACATGTCACAGTCTTATCTATGACATTTTCCTTCACGTAGTCGAAATGTGGTGTATAAAGGATCGTGGTTTTCAGGAGCATGTCAGGGGGCTCGAAAGATAAAGAAACTGAAAACGGCCACTCACTGGATACATTTACGGCCTTTTACTGTGTATAAATAAAGTGTGCTCTGTACACACCACTGCTGAGTCTCGTGCTAACTCTTAAACGTGTTGCGAGCAGAGGAGAAAGGAGGTTGACGGCTAACAATAGAAACATAGAAACATAGAAAATAGGTGCAGGAGTAGGCCATTCGGCCCTTCTAGCCTGCACCGCCATTCAATGAGTTCATGGCTGAACATGCAACTTCAGTACACACCACCAGCAGGCTTTACATGTCACTGATTGATTTACCCGTTTCCCCGTGGAGAGTTGAGGTTTCAGAGAGTTCAGGGTCAGGGGGTTATGATGCACCAAAGTTCACATATCACACGAGAAGAAAAACAAAAAAGTAGAAACGGCCAAATATGTGCAAACAAGAAGCTGTAGCATAGCCCTGCTCTATTAAAGGCTGGCAAAATCAGATTTCCAGATTGGCAGATGATAAGGATAGATTATCCTTGTGTGCCAGCCGTGGCTCAGTGGGCAGCACTCTCGCCTCTGAGTCAGAAGGTTGTGGGTTCAAGTCCCACTCCAGGGACACAAGCACAAAAATCTAGGCTGACACTCCCAGTGCAGGGCTGGGGGAGCGCCGCACTGTCGGAGGGGCAGGGCTGGGGGAGCGCCGCACTGTCGGAGGGGCAGGGCTGGGGGAGCGCCGCACTGTCGGAGGGGCAGGGCTGGGGGAGCGCCGCACTGTCGGGAGTTGCTGTCTTTTGGATGAGCCATTAAGCCGAGGCCCCATCTGCCATCTCTGGGTATTATCACCTTGCTGTGTGTGGGAGCTTGCTGTGCGCAAGTTGGCTGCCGCGTTTCCCACATTATAACAGTGACGACACTCCAAAAGTACTTCATTGGCTGTAAAGCGCTTTGGGACGTCTGGTAGTGGTGAAAGGCGCTATATAAATGCACGTCCTTCTTTCTTTCTTGGGCTTAGGTCTCTGTGCAGGATCACTCAGTTAAGAATCAGGCATTTCCACATTGGGCTACAGGTAATGACTCACTCATGAAGAAGTCTTTCAGTTCATTTTCATCGATGTCATGGGGCAAGTTGCCAACAAAAAGCTGGTGACTATCTGGGTAACGAACAACTCGCCGATTCTCAATCTCGTTTGGTTCAATGTCTCCTCGACCTGCAACACACACACAGGTTTCTCTTGATAAGATTTTAAAATGGTCCTTGCATTTCCAAGTTGGTCCACAAGTAACACGAATAGCTGTACAAACATAACTAGTATTTTGATTAAAAACATTGAGAAAGATATTGCAGCAAAATACTTTGTTTATCCAGTTGTAGACTTTCTCGTCTCACACCATAATGGTACCTCAGGAGTCCCCATCCTTGTCTCAGTGAGCAGCACCCTCGGCTCGGAGTCAGAAGGTTGTGGGTCCAAGGCCCACTTCAGGGATTTGTGCACGAAAAATCCAGGCTGACACTCGCAGTGCAGTACTGAGGGAGCGCCGCACTGTCGGAGGGGCAGTACTGAGGGAGCGCCGCACTGTCGGAGGGGCAGTACTGAGGGAGCGCCGCACTGTCGGAGGGGCAGTACTGAGGGAGCGCCGCACTGTCGGAGGGGCAGTACTGAGGGAGCGCCGCACTGTCGGAGGGGCAGTACTGAGGGAGTGCTGCACTGTCGGAGGGGCAGTACTGAGGGAGCGCCGCACTGTCGGAGGGGCAGTACTGAGGGAGTGCTGCACTGTCGGAGGGGCAGTACTGAGGGAGCGCCGCACTGTCGGAGGGGCAGTACTGAGGGAGTGCCGCACTGTCGGAGGGGCAGTACTGAGGGAGTGCTGCACTGTCGGAGGGGCAGTACTGAGGGAGCGCCGCACTGTCGGAGGGGCAGTACTGAGGGAGCGCTGCGCCGTCGGAGGGGCAGTACTGAGGGAGCTCCGCACTGTCGGGGGGGCAGTACTGAGGGAGCGCTGCACTGTCGGAGGGGCAGTACTGAGGGAGCGCCGCACTGTCGGAGGGGCAGTACTGAGGGAGTGCCGCACTGTCGGAGGGGCAGTACTGAGGGAGCGCCGCACTGTCGGAGGGGCAGTGCTGAGGGAGCGCCGCACTGTCGGAGGGGCAGTGCTGAGGGAGCGCCGCACTGTCGGAGGGGCAGTGCTGAGGGAGCGCCGCACTGTCAGAGGTCCTGTTTTTCAGATGAGATGTTAAACCGAGGCCCCGTCTGCTCTCTCAGGTGGATGTAAAATAACCTGTGGCACTATATCGAAGAGGAACAGGGGAGTTCTCCCCGGTGTCCTGGGGCTAATATTTATTCCTCAATCAACATAACATTAAAAAAAGATTATCTGGTCATTATCACATTGCTGTGTGTTGGAGCTTGCTGTGCGCAAATTGCCTGCCACGTTTCCCACATTACAACAGTGACTACACTCCAAAAGTACTTCCTTGGTTGTAAAGCGACGTCCGGTGGATCACGAAAGATGCTATATAAATCCAAGTCTGCCTTTAGGCTGCCTCGGTACTGGATCGAGACTGCCAAAACCTCGGTTCCAGCTCGCAGGGGAGATTTTCAGCACAGCGTGTCGGTTGGACTCAAACCCAGATAAAAAGGTGGGCAACAGGAATCCGAAACAAAAAACGAAATTGCTGGAAACGCTCAGCGGGTCGGGCAGCATTCCTGGAGAGAGAAACAGAGGAACGTTCGGGTCGATAACCCCTCTGTCCACGGATGCTGCCTGACCCACTCAGTCTTTGCAGCACTTTGTAAAAAGACAGGCAATTGCTTTACCCTGCCTCCGCCAGTTTTGTGCTTCTTTCGTTTCCCAGTTTACAAACACCAGCACAATACTCTGCTCAGGAACAGGCCATTGGGCCCCACCACTCCGTGCCGGGGTTTATGCCCCACCGCTCCGTGCCGGGGTTTATGCCCCACCGCTCCGTGCCGGGGTTTATGCCCCACCGCTCCGTGCCGGGGTTTATGCCCCACCGCTCCGTGCCGGGGTTTATGCCCCACCGCTCCGTGCCGGGGTTTATGCTCCACCGCTCCGTGCCGGGGTTTATGCTCCACCGCTCCGTGCCGGGGTTTATGCCCCACCGCTCCGTGCCGGGGTTTATGCCCCACCGCTCCGTGCCGGGGTTTATGTCCCACCGCTCCGTGCCGGGGTTTATGCTCCACACCAGCCCCCTCCCACCCCTCTCCATCTCACCCCATCACCATATCCTTCTATTCCTTTCTCCCTCATGTGTTTATCCAGCTTCCCCTTAAATACATCGATACTATTCACCTCAACCCCTCCCTGTGGCAGCGAGTTCCACATTCTCACCGCTCTCTGGGTAAAGAAGTTTCTCCTGAATTCCCGGTTGGATTTATTAGTGACTGTCTGTTATTGATGGCCCCCTAATTTTGGAAATATCTCCTTTAAGACTACTGAACCTAATTTTCAAGACACCCATCAGGTCACTGCTCAGCCAGCGTTCCCAATAAGCTGTGTGGCCGTCTGCCAGTCCCGTGCAGCCATCGAGCTGCTTATCAAATGTGAAATTTCGCACACACGCGAAACTTTGAACGTGCCGTGGAAACTTAGAAAGTAGGTGCAGAAGTCGGCCATTCGGCCCTTTGAGCCTGCACCACCATTCAATATCATCATGGCTGATCATGCAACTTCAGCACCCCATTCCTGCCTTCTCTCCATACCCCTTGATCCCTTTAGCCGTGGAGTCCCTTAAAGGGACCGTGCACCTCTCCCTCACCCCAACAAAGAAATTCGGGGTAAGCAGTGCTCTCCGCCTTCTCTTTTTTTGTTATGTACAAGAGCAAAGAGCCGCAGCCTGATCCGTCTTTCCCGACAGGTAGAACCTCTCCGTTCTGGTGATAATTCTCGTCAATCTTCTTTGCGCCTCCTCTACTTTTGCCCCTTGCGCGCCGTGAATAAAACCGAACGCACGTACAGGCGCACGAGCTCACCTGTCCTGGGTCCTCGGACTACCATCCCCAGCCTCTCCCGAGGTCGCTGGTCTCGGGGCCGGGGGGGGGGCGTCTGGCTTTCACTTTTCGCTTCGGCTCTGGGCTGGAGTTTCACACGGGGTGGTGGGGGGGGGCGGGGGGGGGGGGGAAGTGGGGAGGGAGGCGGGAGAGAAAAAAAAAGTTGCTACAATGGCTCGATGAAACACACACAATCGCAAACCGTTCATTTGCACATTTTAATTCAGCGACGGATGCTAGTTACAGTTTTCGCTTCCTGCCTAAAAAAACAAGTCTCCCTCCAGTTACCGATTGACAATGTTACTTTAGCAAGGGTACGTGCGAACAACAACGACCACAAATATCTATGCTAGCAGTTTTTTTTTTAAATGTTAAAAGCAGTTACCTAATCCAAATTGAAAAACAGACAGTATAATCTAAAGCTTTTCTTTTGAAGAAAAGAAATTTGAATAATTTTTTATATATATATATATATATTAAAAAGCAGGTCCATTCACAGATTACCTGTGAGGCTGATGCTTTAACAACATGGGAAGGAATTCCGGAGGAAGCAACTGTACCACTAGGAGGCAGATTTTTACTGGTCACTGAGGCCCAGGAGAAAGCCTGCAGAGAATGCAAGACATACCTATGCTACTATCAAGAAATAAAGCATTCTCTGAAATACAAAAAATCCTGAGCCCAACAGTTGGGTAAGCTTGCAGTCTGGTGCTAATTATATCGGGCAATTGCATTTAACATGTCTACTTCAGCGGTTGTCACAGTCAAACTAAAACTGTCACAACTTACCAGTTTTAACCTTCAGTAACTATATCTTAATATCAATACCCAGTTAGTTTAGCAATCCGTACAACTTATTTTTGCAGTCCTGTCTACATACAAAGTTTTATTTAAAAAGCACTTTTGTTTTTTAAAAAAAAAATGAGGCAGTGGGTCTATAAGACAGAGGCAGAAAAGTTACAGCTGTCAGAGTAAGCTACACAATGAGACTGGTATTAACCTTGGGGGGCTCCTGGAGCTGAGAAACTGGTTCCACTGGGGCAGGAGAGGGAGCCTTCTCCTCCGACTCTTCCACGCTCTTCTCCACCAGTTCCGGTTCCGGTTTTACCTCCTCGGTTTTAGATTCGGGTTCGGGCTCGGGGTCTGGAGCCGACTCCTCAAGTGGTTCCTCCACGCCATTACTTTATATTTTTAAAAAAAAAGTAAAAACACACAAATGGTAAAGTCAAAATACATTCCAAGACCAGCAGGTCAAAAATCTATTAAACCCCAAATGATCCTCACCTCAGCACTTGCACAGGAGCAGCGAGAGATATAAATGGGAGAGCCACTAAATTATTCGGCAAAAAAATCGGTTCATTTTGCAAGCGACGATATTGACAAATTGGCACGAAGACTGGAGATGTGTCGCACGGGTCGTGAACAGGGGAGAGTGCTGTGCAAATAAAACGGATCCCCAATATAACACAGCAACTTTTGCGCTAGCCGCTCAGCTGTTGCGATCTAGGAATTTTCACTTACAATCAACGATCCCGTTAAGCGGCGCAGCGGTCTGGAGGTCCCGCACAGGACGCTCGCCGGCTCGACAAAGGGAATACCCGCGCTTGTGCGAAAGATCGGACAGGCTGCGCAGCCGGTTAAAGCGCACCCAAAAAATATCTAACGGGAACATTGCTTACAATCCTGCCCTCGAGTTCAGTTCCACAAACAGCACTTGAAGCAACTGCCTGCTTTAAAGTCATTTTACTGAAAAATTAGGTCCAGAAACAAGGAACTAAATTTACCTACATTGTCACTGTATGTTTAGTACGCCCCTTAGTACGAAGCTCGTGTGTGCCAACAGTCATGAGCCTGTTCCTCGTCCCATTGCAGGGATTATAATGCAGCATGAGGCAAGGATGCTGCACACGAGACGGATTCAGCAGGCCAGAAAATGGTGGCTTTACACTGCCCAGCATCTAAAGACTAGCGCAGTTCATCCTTTGGAGCAGTGGCAGGCCCGCACTGACCACAGATGCCATTCGAAGTGAAGACTCCTGCTAACAGCATCCTGGTCCGCAGCCTATTAGGTTGCTGCACAAGTCGATACGGACCGCAAACTGGGTCACAATCCTGGAACTCCCTCCCTAACAGCACTGTGGGAGCACCTTCACCACACGGACTGCAGCGGTTCAAGAAGGCGGCTCACCACCACCTTCTCAAGGGGCAATTAGGGATGGGCAATAAATGCCGGCCTTGCCAGCGACGCCCACATCCCAGGAACGAATAATAATTTTTTTTAAACACCTGGAAAGAATTCTAACCATTCAGCAATAAGAGATCTCATTTCCACTGTAGTGCCATTCTTACACAATGAACTTCCAATGTTCGAGGTATTTACCTGACAGCATGAGCCTCATAATACGTATTAGTAGTATTTTCCTGTGCAGGTTCGGGAGACAGTTGATGTTCTTCTGTTTCCTCCTCCACTTCCTCTTCAGATTCTAAAAAGTGCAGACTAGCTTAAAAGACATCAACTAACTCAGGCACACATTTCAACACAGATAAGAGCGATAACGGCTCTAAACGGTTCTGCTTTGAGCGGTACTCATGCAGAAGTCTTCAAGAATTCAACAAAAAGCCAAGTGGCGGTGTTGTGCAATTAAGAGTTTAGAAGAATGAGAGGTGATCTAATTTAAACATGTAAAATTCTTACAGGACTTGACAGGGTAGAAGCAGGGAGGATGTTTCCCCCGGGCTGGGGAGTCTAGAACCAGGGGTCACAGTCTCAGGATAAGGGCTCGGCCATTTAGGACTGAGATGAGGAGGAATTTCTTCACTCAGAGGATGGTGAATCTTTGGAATTCTCTGCCCCAGAGGGCTGTGGAGGCTCAGTCTTTGAGTATATTCAAGGCTGAGATCGATAGAGTTTTGGACTCTGGGGGAATCGAGGGATATGGGGATCGGGCAGGAAAGTGGAGTTGAGCTAGGAGCTCAGCCGTGATCTTATTGAATGGCGGAGCAGGCTCGAGGGGCTGAATCCTGCTCCTATTTCTTATGTTCTTATAACTTTCAAGAATTCCAGCCCTCCTGCCACTCGAGAAATTTTAAATCATTTTTGGCACTTAAAGGTGCAGGTTGCAAAAGGCATTCTGCAATCTTGCAGGTAAATCTGCACAGTTTCAGTTCAGTGATGTGTGGGAGTGGCAGAACACTTGTTTTCGGTGGTTTTTCTCAATTGCAGTTCACCATTGTCGCGACTAATTTAACTTTGAACGTTCCCTTTTGTGCAAATCTGATTGCAGGTGAGCAAATCAAGAAGTCGAACTTGCATGGCTCTCCCCCTTATAAAATCACTGAATTCTGATCTTGGGCTGGAGCACGGCGAGATAGCGTGCATCATGTTCAAGGCCGCCGTTTCTAATTCGCAGGGAACATTTTCAATGTAGTTTGGCCTTTTGACGTTTTGTTTCGAACAACGCAGACTGCAAACTAAAGGTGTGTGTATATTTATTGAGTATGAAAAGACTTAAGGGGGTTGGGTGGTCGAGGAGTGGGGGATAGAATCATTAAAAAAATTACGACACAGGAGGCTGCTGTTCGGCCCATCGTGTCCGCGCCGGCCGACAAAGAGCTACCCAGCCTAATCCCACTTTCCAGCTCTCGGTCCGTAGCCCTGTAGGTTACGGCACTTCAGGTGCACATCCAGATACTTTTTAAAATGTGGTGAGGGTTTCTGCCTCTACCACCTTTCAGGCAGTGAGTTCCAGACCCCCACCACCCTCTGGGTGAAGACATTTCCCCTCATCTCCCCTCTAAACCACTGCAGCTTCCAGCGCAAGTGGCTACAAGTGTGCGACGGCTTCAAGGAGGGCGACTGGATCAAAACCCAAGTCGCCATTTGGAGCGTGGGCAGGAACATTGGCAGGGCCCAGGCACAGCAGGAGTGGGAAGGGTTGGCGCAAATGAGCAGCGAGAGATTGTGGCGGAGGTGTATCAAGTGATTGAGGCGGAGGAGCGATGAGAGATCGTGGTTAGGATTCGGCGAGTGATTGTGGCAGAGGTTTGGTGAATGTTTGATGATGCGGTGCGGTGAGAGATCGTGGTGGGGGTGCGACAAATGAGGGTACGGGGCCCAGAAGAGCCGAGGGCCCAGGGGCAGCACGGGCCCAGCCCACACTGCGATATGTGTGCACACTGGGTCCGTGCAGCAGAGCAGGTCTCCAGTTGTCCTGGTTAACCCTTGCCACTGGCCCAAGACCTCGCTCTGTCAAGCCCCGTGTGGTGGCTGGTGTGCAACGGTCACCCCACGTTAAAAAAATCCACCCACAGGTATCTTCCTCCCCTGGAGTTCAGGACTGGAACATCGGGTCCTTCATTGAAACATCTGTGAACTCATCCCTTTTTGGTGTGGAACCAAGTCATCCTCGTTCGAGGGACCGCCTGTGATGATGAAACCGCCTACCAATTACGTTAATCTGTGCCCCCTGGTTGTTGACCCCTCTGCTAAGGGAAATAGCTACTTCCTTTCCACACTTATCTGGGCCCCTCATAATTTTACTGCAATAAGGTCTCCCCTCAGCCTTCTGTGTTCCAAAGAAAACAACCCCAGCCTATCTAATCTTTCATCGCTAAAATTCTTCACTCCCAATAACATCCTCGTAAATCTCCTCTGTACCCTCTAATGAAATCACATCTTTCCTGTAATGTGGTGACCAGAACTGGACCCAGTACTCCAGCTGTTGTCCGCTTTTTGAGGTCAAACTGTGAATATTTCGAGCTGCAGCATAATCTGTGAATGTGCCACCTCATACAGATCGATTTCCTACCTTCTTCTAATTCTGCGTCAGAGTCGAACACTTCGTCCTGGTAACGGAATATATCGTTGTGGACATAGAACTTGTTTGGAACAGAACCCTGTAAAAAAAAAAAGAAATTAATGTGGGAATAACTTCGACTTTAGTCGCCGTGTTCATTGAGTCGCTGTAGAAAAGCCCACCACATCTGAACAACTCGCTCTCTCTACGCATTTCCAACTTAACTTTACGATTAACCATTCCTTCGCAACTCTGATTAAAAAAAAAGAGTGGGGTTTTACCCAACTGTTCAAAGGAGGCCGAAAAATGATGCACGAAAATGATCACAACTTTCAGCATTCAAAAAATTAACCAAATAGATCTTCTATTATAAAGAGCATTGCGCAGACATGACAGAGTTATAGGTGAACAATGCAAGACAAAATATATCTGGAGCAAAGGAGGCAATGTTATTGCTGGACCACAACAACAACCAATATTTATATAGCGCCTTTCAGGTAGTGAAATGTCCCAAGGCGCTTCACAGGAGTGGTGTGTGACAAACAATTTGACACCGAACTGCAGAAGTAGAAATTAGCGCAGAGGACCAAAGTCTTGGTCAAAGAGGTAGGTCTTAAGGAGCGTCTTGAAAGAGGCGCGGAGAGGTTTAGGGAGGGAGTTCCAGAGCTTGGGGCCCAGGCAACAGAAGGCCCGGCCACCAATGGTGGAGCGATTATAATCAGGGATGCTCAGGAGGGCAGAATTAGAGGAGCGCAGACATCTCCGGGGGGGGGGGGGGGGGGGGGGCTGGAGGAGATTACAGAGATAGGGAGGGGCGAGGGCCATGGAGGGATTGTAAACAAGGATGAGGATTTTGAAATTGAGAAAAGTCCTTGTATATATTTTCTTCTGCCCCTTCGCCAAAAAGGTGGTTCCTTTACATTTTATCAACGGAGAATTATGACCAGTTGTTACATATTCATAATTTAACCCTTAAACTGCTCGCATGTTCAGTGAGATGACCGATCTCATGCCCTGCGATTGTTTCGAGTTTCAGCGCCCAGCCAGTGGTTCTGTGACAATAAAGGCTACAGCGTCAGGGGAAGATTGATTAGTGACCAATCTTTCTGATCATTGTTTTCGGGCAAGTGGCCCATTCACATTTCCCCGCGCGCGCGGGCGGGGTTTTTCCCCACTTAAAAGCCGGCTGCACGAGACCTCCAGACCGCTGCACGACTCAACGGGAACATGGAGTGTGGAGCGACTTCTGTTCCCTGCACTTCCTGCTTCTCTTCAACTGTGACTACACTCCAAAAGCACTTCATTGGCTTTAAAGCGCTTTGAGATGTCCGGTGGTTGTGAAAGGCGCTATATAAATGCAAGTCTTTCCTTCTTTCTTCCTCATTTTCTCTCTCCGGTTAACTTTTCCACAAAAAGTGGGGCTAAAGTTGCCTGTCGCTGTACATTTGGGAGAGCGATGATACATTGTTTTCCCTCTCAATCAGCTTAAAATTAACCATCAAAAGCCCAGAGACCAACAACCCCCCGCAAAACCCCAGTGGTGAGAAAGCATCTCCCTTGTAACTGCATTACATCACAACAGTGTCGGCACACTCGATCCAGAGACACAAGTTCAAATCCCACCACGCCGCTGAGGAATTTAAATTCAGTTAATCAAATAAGTCTCAAATTAAGAGCTAGAATTAAAAATAATGGCGACCATGAAACTATCGGATTGTCGTAAAAACCCATCTGGTTCACGGGGAAGGAAATCTGCCGTCCTTACCCGGTCTGGCCTATATTTTTTTTTAAATTCATTTTACAGGATGTAAATACAGATTTTTGAACGATGGGAGTGAAGGATCATAGGGAGCGGGCGGGGAAGTGGAGCTGAGTCCATGATCAGATCAGCCATGATCTTACTGAATGGTGGAGCAGGCTCGAGGGGCCGAATGGCCGACTCCTGCTCCTATTTCTTATATGCAAGGTCAGCATTTATTGCCCATCCCGAATTGCCCCGTGAGAAGGTGGTGGTGAGCCGCCACCTTGAACCGCTGCAGTCCGTGTGGTGAAGGTGCTCCCACAGTGACTTTGTTGTAGCGGTTTGGTACAACGGAGTGGCTCGCTGGGCCATTCCAGGGGCAGTTAATGGTCGACCACACTGCTGTGGGTCTGGAGTCACATATCGGCCAGACCGGGTAAGGACGGCAGATTCCCTTCCCTAAAGGGACATCAGTGAACCCGATGGGTTTTTAACCACAATCCGGTAGCTCCATGGTCACCATTACTGACACTGACTTTTTATTCCAGATCGATTTAATTAACTGAATTTAAATTCCCCAGCTGCCGTGGAGGGATTTGAACTCGAGTCCCTGGATCGTTAGTCCAGTAACATAACCACTATGCTACCGTTCCCGTATGTGACTCCAAAACCCTCAGCAATCTGGTTAACTCTTAACTGCCCCCTGAAATGGCCTCACACACTACTCCGTTGTATCAAACCGCTGCGAAAGAGACTTTGACCACACGGACTGCAGCGGTTCAAACCAACGACTCACCACCTTATGCAATAAATGCTGGCTTTGCCAGCGACATCCACATCTCTCCCAAGAATTATTTTTTTTTTTTTAAATAGAAACATAGAAAATAGGTGCTGGAGTAGGCCATTCGGTCCTTCGAGCCTGCACCGCCATTCAATATCATGGCTGATCATTCCCTCAGTACCCCTTTCCTGCTTTCTCTCGATACCCCTTGATTCCCCCTTAGCCGTAAGGGCCATATCTAACTCCCTCTTGAATATATCCAGTGAACTGGCCTCAACAACTCTCTGCGGTAGAGAATTCCACAGGTTCACAACTCTGAGTGAAGAAGTTTCTCCTCATCTCAGTCCTAAATGGCCTACCGCTTATCCTAAGACTGTGTCCCCTGGTTCTGGACTTCCCCAACATCGGGAACATTCTTCCCGCATCTAACATGTCCAGTCCCATCAGAATCTTATACGCTTCTATGAGATCCCATCTCATCCTTCTAAACTCCAGTGAATAAAGGCCCAGTTAATCCAGTCTCTCCTCAAATAACAGTCCAGCCATCCCTGGAATGTGTCTGGTGAACCTTCGCTGCACTCCCTCAATAGCAAGAACGTCCTTCCTCAGATTAGGAGACCAAAACTGTACACAATATTCCAGGTGAGGCCTCACCAAGGCTCTGTACAACTGCAGAAAGACCTCCCTGCTCCTATACTCAAATCCCCTAGCTATGAAGGCCAACATACCATTTGCCTTCTTCACTGCCTGCTGTACCTGCATGCCCACTTTCTGTGACTGATGAACCATGACACCCAGGTCTCGTTGCACCTCCCCTTTTTCTAATCTGCCGCCATCCAGATAATATTCTGCCTTCGTGTTTTTGCCCCCAAAATGGATAACCTCACATTTATCCACATTATACTGCATCTGCCATGCATTTGCCCACTCACCAAACCTGTCCAAGTCACCCTGCAGCCTTTTAGCATCCTCCTCACAGCTCACACCGCCACCCAGTTTAGTGTCATCTGCAAACTTGGAGATATTACACTCAATTCCCTCATCCAAATCATTGATGTATATTGTAAATAGCTGGGGTCCCAGCACTGAGCCCTGCGGCACCCCACTAGTCACTGCCTGCCATTCTGAAAAGGACCCGTTTATCCCGACTCTCTGCTTCCTGTCTGCCAACCAGTTCTCTATCCACGTCAGTACATTACCCCCAATACCATGCGCTTTGATTTTGCACACCAATCTCTCGTGTGGGACCTTGTCAAAAGCCTTTTGAAAGTCCAAATACATCACATCTATTGGTTCTCCCTTGTCCACTCTGCTAGTTACATCCTCAAAAAATTCCAGAAGATTCGTCAAGCATGATTTCCCTTTCATAAATCCATGCTGACTTTGTCCGATCCTGTCACTGCTAACCAAATGCGCTGCTATTTCATCCTTAATGATTGATGCCAACATTTTCCCCACTACTGATGTCAGGCTAACCGGTCTATAATTACCCGCTTTCTCTTTCCCTCTTTTTTAAAAAAGTGGTGTTACATTAGCTACCCTCCAGTCCATAGGAACTGATCCAGAGTCGATAGACTGTTGGAAAATTATCACCAATGCATCCACTATTTCTAGGGCCACTTCCTTAAGTACTCTGGGATACAGACTATCAGGCCCCGGGGATTTATCGGCCTTCAATCCTATCAATTCCCCCAACACAATTTTCTGCCTAATAAGGATATCCTTCAGTACCTCCTTCTCACGAGACCTACTGTCCCCTAGTACATTCGGAAGGTTATTTGTGTCTTCCAGGACCAAAGTATTTGTTCAATTGGTCTACCATTTCTTTGTTCCCCATTATAAATTCACCTGAATCCGACTGCAAGGGACCTACGTTTGTCTTCACTAATCTTTTTCTCTTCACATATCTATAGAAGCTTTTGCAGTCAGTTTTTATGTTCCCTGCAAGCTTCCTTTCGTACTCTATTTTCCCCCTCCTAATTAAACCCTTAGTCCTCCTCTGTTGAATTCTAAATTTCTCCCAGTCCTCAGGTTTGTTGCTTTTTCTAGCCAAATTATATGCCTCTTCCTTGGCTTTAACACTATCCTTAATTTCCCTTGTTAGCCATGGTTGAGCCACCTTCCCCGTTTTATTTTTACTCCAGACAGGGATGTACAATTGCTGAAGTTCATCCATGTGAACTTTAAATGTTTGCCATTGCTTATCCACCGTCAACCCTTTAAGGATCCTTTGCCAGTCTATTCTAGCCAATTCACGCCTCATACAGTCGAAGTTACCTTTCCTTAAGTTCAGGACCCGAGTTTCCGAATTAACTGTGTCTCTCTCCATCTTAATAAAGAATTCTACCATATTATGGTCACTCTTCCCCAAGGGGCTTCGCACAACAAGCTTGCTAATTAGTCCTTTCTCATTACACATCACCCAGTCTAGGATGGCCAACTCTCTAGTTGGTTCCTCGACATACTGGTCTAGAAAACCATCCCTAATACACTCCAGGAAATCCTCCTCCACCGCATTGCAACCAGTTTGGTTAACCCAATCTATATGTAGATTAAAGTTGCCCATGATTACTGCTGTACCTTTATCGCACACATCCCTTATTTCTTGTTTGATGCTGTCCCCAACCTCACTACTACTGTTTGGTGGCCTGTACACAACTCCCACTAGCGTTTTCTGCCCTTTGGAATTCTGCAGTTCTACCCATACCGATTCCACATCATCCAAGCTAATGTCCTTCCTTACTGTTGCATTAATTTCCTCTTTAACCAGCAATGCCACCCCACCTCCTTTTCCTTTCTGTCTATCCTTCCTAAATGTTGAATACCCTGGATGTTGAGTTCCCAGCCTTGGTCACCCTGGAGCCATGTCTCCGTGATGCCAATGACATCATACCCGTTAACTGCTATCTGCGCAGTTAATTCGTCCACCTTATTCCGAATACTCCTCGCATTGAGGCACAAAGCCTTCAGGCTTGTCTTTTTAACACACTTTGCCCCTTTAGAATTTTGGTGTAATGTGGCCCTGTGTGTTTTTTGCCTTGGGTTTCTCTGCCCTCCACTTTTACTATTCTCCTTTCTATCTTTTGCTTCTGACTCCATTTTGTCTCCCTGCATAGGTTCCCATCCCCCTGCCATGTTCTTTTAACTCCTCCCCAACAGCACTAGCAAACACTCCCCCTAGGACATTGGTTCCGGTCCTGCCCAGGTGCAGACCATCCGGTTTGTACTGGTCCCACCTCCCCCAGAACCGGTTCCAATGTCCCAGAACCAGTTCTAATGGCTGTAAAGCGTTTTGAGAGGTCCTGAGGCACTACAGAAATTCAAGTTCTTTCTCTCCTTTCTTTTGCACAACAACCCACACACGAACAGGTTTACAAAAAGTCCAGCGCTCATTGAAGGTAACAGTTTGAGCACTCGGTATCTATTCAAATGCAGTGAATGCTGCATCAATCTACGCTGGAATGCAACAGAAATAAAACATTAAAAGCAAATGATTTTTGAATAACACAAATCTAGGCTGACACTCCAGCGGCGCACCGTCGGAGGGGCAGTACTGAGGGAGCGCCGCACTGTCGGAGGGGCAGGACTGAGGGAGCGCCGCACTGTCGGAGGGGCAGGACTGAGGGAGCGCCGCACTGTCGGAGGGGCAGGACTGAGGGAGCGCCGCACTGTCGGAGGGGCAGGACTGAGGGAGCGCCGCACTGTCGGAGGGGCAGGACTGAGGGAGCGCCGCACTGTCGGAGGGGCATGACTGAGGGAGCGCCGCACCGTCGGAGGGGCAGGACTGAGGGAGCGCCGCACAGTCGGAGGGGCAGTACTGAGGGAGTGCCGCACTGTCGGAGGGGCAGTACTGAGGGAACGCCGCACTGTCGGAGGGGCAGTACTGAGGGAGCGCCGCACTGTCGGAGGGGCAGCGATGAGGGAACGGTGCACTGTCGGAGGGGCAGCGATGAGGGAGTGCCGCACTGTCGGAGGGGCAGTACTGAGGGAGCGCCGCACTGTCGGAGGGGCAGTGATGAGGGAGCGCCGCACTGTCGGAGGGGCAGTGATGAGGGAGCGCCGCACTGTCGGAGGGGCAGTGATGAGGGAGCGCCGCACTGTCGGAGGGGCAGTGATGAGGGAGCGCCGCACTGTCGGAGGGGCAGTGATGAGGGAGCGGCGCACTGTCGGAGGGGCAGTGATGAGGGAGCGGCGCACTGTCGGAGGGGCAGTGATGAGGGAGCGGCGCACTGTCGGAGGGGCCGTCTTTTGGATGAGATGTTAAACCGAGGCCTGCTCTCTCAGGTGGTAAGAGATCCCACGGCAATATTTCGAAAAAGAGCAGGGGAGTTCTCCCCGGTGTCCTGGGGCCAAAATTTATCCCTTAACCAACATCACAAACAGATTATCTGGGTCATTATCACATTGCTGTTTGTGGGAGCTTGCTGTGCGCAAATTGGCTGCCAGGTTTCCCACATTACAACAGTGACTACACTCCAAAAGTACTTCATTGGCTGTAAAGCGCTTTGAGACGTCCGGTGATGGTGAAAGGCGCTATATAAATGCAAGTCTTTGTATTATAAGTTTACCTCTGGTGCCAGGACAAAAGTCTGCATGAATTTGCGCATTGGCTGACCACTGTTCGACAGCTCGCCCATCACCTGTACCACCACACCATCACTCAGCGTGGCATGTGCATCCACATGACGAATCTTTGTATGGCAATCGCTGAACTGGAGTGACATGACCTTCTTGTGGATCTCCTGCAAAAGATTTAAGCACGATTTAGAATTGGCACTAATTTCTACCTGCATCGAGAAATGGGATTGTTGCCCTGCTCCAGAATAAACGTACTCCGGGATCTTAAAAGTAAAATATATATTTAATTAAAAATCCTCGTGAAAGTTTTTACAAATCCGACTGCAGATCCCAACATTTTTATTTATTTTTTTTTTAAAAAGAGGAACAGGAATATGAATGGGGATATTAAGGGACAAAAATAATGCACTGGTGAGCTGGTTGGTGCAGTGGGTGAATACACTTTCTTCTCACCACAAGCCTTCAATCAAATGGGATTGAATGTACAGGCACCGACCGAGAGAGAAATCTCGCCACCCGCTGAACTCCTCTCTGAATCAACGGCCTACGCACGGGGAACCGGGAGCACCCAGACTGCACAAGGCAGCGGTGCTGCGTAAATGAGCTGGGTTAACATAAGAAATAGGAGCAGGAGTCGGCCATTCGGCCCCTCGAGCCTGCTCCGTCATTCAATACGATCATGGCTGATCTGATCATGGACTCAGCTCCACTTCCCCGCCCGCTCCCCATAACCCTTATCGCTCAAAAATCTGTCTCTCTCCGCCTTAAATTTATTCAATGACCCAGCCTCCACAGCTCTCTGGGGCAGAGAATTCCACAGATTTACAACCCTTAGAGAAGAAATTCCTCCTCATCTCAGTTTTAAATTGGCGTCCCCCTTATTTTAAGACTATGTCCCCTAGTTTTAGATTGCCCTACGAGTGGAAATATCCCACAGTTCCACCGAGGCAGCTTGATCTCCACGCCCCACAGGAGAGGGAAGAACGTGCCCGCTTTGTACGTTTGATGACTCGGAAGGCACGTCTCCCAAAGAGGGGGTGGCAGAGCTGCTACGTATGGTCAAAGTCCAACTCGTGCACGACTACAATCGCAATGATGGCGGCGGTACCCGGCATGGACCAGCTTTATAGGCCGACAAATCACAGAAAAACTATCCCAATACTTCAACCTTCCCATCAACATTAAATTATATTTTGATCATAAGATTGGCTTGCAAGCAACATAATGCATCATAAATACTCACAGCTTGGCCATAAACTGCTTCAGCAGGCTTCCCACTGCCGTCCAACCCGCCATGGACATAAGAGGAGGTCCGGCCATAAAACCTGCAGGACAATCATTGCAAGAAAACAGACCATTGATAAGTAATCTTTCAAATTAAAGATTTATTCTCTGAATGTTGGTCGACAAGATATAATTCAACTGGCATACTACAATGAATTGCTCTGCAGTTGCACCAGTACTTTGACCAGTAAGTGGTGGTGTCTGTGCCCCCTCCCCATCTCCCCACTTATCTAAATGAAGGGAGTTTCAGAGCAGTTTGACAGAACGAGAGTTACTGCAGGGGTTTAAACCAGCTGAGACCCAGGCGTTTAGGGAGGGAGTTCCAGAGCATGGGGCCCAGGCAGCTGAAGGCACGGCCACCGATGGTTGAGCGATGAAAATCAAGGATGCAGAATTCGAGGAGCGCAGATATCTCAGGGGATGTGGGGCTGGGGGAGATTACAGGAGGGGCGAGGGCCATGGAGGGATTTGAACACAACAATGAAAATTTTAAAATTGAGATCTTGCCAGACCGAGAACCAATGTAGGTGATGGGTGAGCGGGACTGGGTGCGAGTTAGGACACGGGGCAGTGAGCACAGGGGATGATGGGTGAGCGGGACTCGGTGCGAGTTAGGACACGGGGCAGTGAGCACAGGGAGTGATGGGTGAGTGGGACTGGGTGTGAGTTAGGACACGGGGCAGCGAGCACAGGGGGTGATGGGTGAGCGGGACTGGGTGCGAGTTAGGACACGGGGCAGTGAGCACAGGGGGTGATGAGTGAGCGGGACTGGGTGCGAGTTAGGACACGGGGCAGTGAGCACAGGGGGTGATGAGTGAGCGGGACTGGGTGCGAGTTAGGACACGGGAGCAGCTGAGTTTTGGACCACCTCTAGTTTACGCAAGGTAGAATGTGGGAGACCGGCTAAGAGTGTGTTGGAATAGTCAAGTCTAGAGGTAACAAAGGTACGGATGAGGGCTTCAGCAGCGGTTAAGCTGAGGCAAAAAGATGAGCTGAAATTGACAGCTGAGGAAAAACTGCTCTTTCCGCTGCAAAAAGGAGGAAGGATAAATGACAAGTTCCTTCCATTCGATCGGGCAGTTGCACGAACGTAAGAAATAGGAGCAAGAGTTGGCCATTCGGCCCCTCGAGCCTGCTCCGCCATTCAATAAGATCATGGCTGATCTTCGACCTCAACTCCACTTTCCCGCCCGATCCCCATATCCCTCAATTCCCTTAATATCCAAAAATCTATCGATCTCAGCCTTGAATATACTCAAAGACTGAGCCTCCACAGCCCTCTGGGGCAGAGAATTCCAAAGATTCACCACCCTCTGAGTGAAGAAATTCCTCCTCATCTCAGTCCTAAATGGCCGACCCCTTATCCTGAGGCTGACACCCCTGGTTCTAGACTCCCCAGCCCGGGGGAAACATCCTCCCTGCATCTACCCTGTCAAGCCCTGTAAGAATTTTGTATGTTTCAATGCGATCACCTCTCATTCTTCTAAACTCTAGAGAATATCGGCCCAGTCTACTCAATCTCTCCTCATAGGACAATCCCCCCATCCCAGGAATCAGTCTGGTGAACCTTCGTTGCACTCCCTCTATGGTAAGTATATCCTTCCTTAGGTAAGGAGACCCAAACTCTCCGCCCCTCACTTCCTTTTAAGACGCTCCTTAAAACCGACATCACTGACCAAGCATTTGGTCGCCTGTCCTAATATCTCCATGTGTCACGGTGACAGATTTTGTTTGAATAATCGCTCCTGTTAAGCACCTTGGGACGGTTTACTATATTAAAGGCGCTATATAAATGCAAGTTGCTGTTTAATTAAGCTTCACCATTGAAGATGACAGAGTGGAATTTGAGCTGCTCAAAGTTATTGGCCCAGAAATCCCAGCCTTCCAGGTCAGTATGGGGGTGTATGGGGGGGGGGGGGGGGCGCATATGTACGTACGGAGGGGGGGGTGGGTTTAGCCACGTATGCATTGGGGGGGGGGGGGGGGGGGGGGGGGCTGCGTACAGACCCTGGAAGGCATCGCAAAAGCCGGTTTTCAGCGCACAATGCGCATGCGCTGAAAACCGGCTTTTCCGATCCGTCAAGCTGGAGCTCGACAGATCCTGTGTCTCTCGGGAGCCAGGACATTAGCACGGGCACGATTGCGGGGTTTACCCATATCTTGCCCAGCAAATGTCCTCAAAACTCTTGCGCCTGATAAAAGCAGGTCCATAGCCTACTGTTACAGGTGTAAGAGTTTTAAAACACACTTAAAACATAAAAAATAAAACTAAAACACACATTTTATTTTTTTAAAACCCTGCCCACTACGTTACATTTATTTTAAACCATAATTAAAAAAACTTTTTAAAAACTCGAAAAAAACATTTTCTCCAAGATATTTATCAACTTTCATTTCAATTAATTTTAATGATGTGAGGTGTGCTTTTTATATTTTTTTTATTTGGTTAGTGTTTGGGTTTTTTTTTATCCTCAATTAATAGCAATGGGGACTCAGATACAGGGTTCCCGTTGCTATTAATGGAGAATACTGAACCCGATTGGTTAAGCAGTCACACGTGTCCGTGGGAACCTGTACACGGGAGCACACTCCACAGTGCGGGAAGAGAAGGCCTCCCCACTGGAATCCCACCCTCCTCCGGGACCTCCGGGTAAATCAGTAGAAATTCTCCGGTCGGAGGAATTCGCCCGAAAGAAGCCCGGATTTTCAGGGCCAATATCCAGCATACTTAACAGAACCACACAGAACCAAGTCAATCTGGACAGGCAGCAGCTATGGAGGACCACCGGATTAGAAGTTAAAACCCAAATTTATCCTCGACTATATTTACAAGTCCATCGCGATTGATTCTGGTTAACGGATGTGATTCACAGGCCGCTGGTGGAGTAACTGTGGTCACAGGACGATGGCTTGCCTCAATGCAACGATGCAGCATCACTGCATGGCCTTCTCGAGAGGACTTTCTGAACATTGGTGACAAAATTCGGTGCAAAGGGGATTGCTACATTTAAAAGGGTGCTCGAGAGAGCCACGCGGATTCAGGGGCTCGGGGAATCAGGAGGAAAGATAGGATTCCAGTTTCCCGAACTTCATTTTTGATTTTTTTTATTAAATAGTAACACGTAATGTCAGCCGTGGCTCAGTGGGCATCACTTTCGCCTCCAAGTCAGAAGGTTATGGGTTCAAGTCCCACTCCGGGGACTTGAACACATAAATCTAGGCTGACACTCCCAGTGCAGTGCTGCACTGTCAGAGGTGCCATCTATCAGATGAGACGTTAAACCGAGGCTCCACCTGCTCTCTCTCATGGAGACGTAAAAGATCCCATGGCACCAGCAGGGGAGTTATTCCCGGTGTCCTGGCCAAAATTTAGTCCACAATCAACATAATAGAACAGATGATCTGGTCATTATCACATTGCTGCGCAAATTGACTGCCGTGTTTCCCACATTACAACAGTGACCAGACTTCAAAAAAGTACTTAATTGGCTGTAAAGTGCTTTTAGACAGCCAGGGATGGTGAAAGGCACTATATAAATACAAGTCTTTCTTTCTATAAATAATGGGAAGTTGGAACACGATCCAGAACAATTCGCCCAAAATTCCTGGCAACGAATCTGAACAAGTTGTTTTTTGAACATCAATTCTGCTCAGTCAGGAATGGCCTTGTTGAGTCACAACGAGTTTAATGGTTGATTTATGCCGTAGAATTGCACAGTGATCCAGTCTCTAAACAAATCCGCACGGATCAACAGAGACGAGGTCCATCGGGGACAGAATGCGCACGGTCTTGTTTGTACTTGTGGAAACTTCTGGGATTTTGGCAACATCAAATTTATCCACGTGTCAGCCGTTTGATGCACAGACGTTGGAAAATGAGACAGTGGCCAGTGCGGAGACAGTGAAGGAGAGAAAGCACGAGTCACGCATCTACCAGCCATTCATACCCACAACAGCCTGCACAGCAACAGCATCGCTTCCTGTGAACCAGCTAAAATTCTTAAGAGATTGACAGGGTAGATGCAGGGAGGATGTTTCCCCCGGGCTGGGGAGTCTCGAATCAGGGGTCATAGAAACATAGAAATTAGGTGCAGGAGCGGGCCATTCGGCCCTTCGAGCCTGCATCACCATTCAATAAGACCATGGCTGATCATTCAACCTCAGTAGCCCTTTCCTGCTTTCTCTCCATACCTCGAGATCCCTTTAACCGTAAGGGCCATATCTAACTCCCTCTTGAATATATCCAATGAACTGGCATCAACAACTCTCTGCGGTAGAGAATTCCACAGGTTAACAACTCTCTGAGTGAAGAAGTTTCTCCTCATCTCGGTCCTAAATGGCTTATCCCTTATTCTTAGACTGTGACCCCTGGTTCTGGAACTCCCCAGCAACGGAAACATTCTTCCTGCCTCTAACCTGTCCAATCCCATCAGAATTTTATATGTTTCTATGAGATCTCCTCTCATTCTTCTAAACTCCAGTGGATACAAGCCCAGTTGATCCAGTCTCTCCTCATATGTCAGTCCTGCCATCCCGGGAACCTTCGCTGCACTCCCTCAATAGCCAGAACGTCCATCCTCAGATTAGGAGACCAAAACTGAACACAATATTCCAGGTGAGGCCTCACCAAGGCCCTGTACAACTGCAGTAAGACCTCCCTGCTCCTGTACTCAAATCCCCGAGCTATGAAGGCCAACATGCCATTTGTCTTCTTCACTGCCTGTTGTACCTGCATGCCAACTTTCAATGACTGATGTACCATGACACCCAGGTCTCGTTGCACCTCCCCTTTTCATAATATGTCACCATTCAGATAATATTATGTCTTCCTATTTTTGCCACCAAAGTGGATAACCTCACATTTATCCACATGATACTGCATCTGCCATGCATTTGCCCACTCACCTAACCTGTCCAAGTCACCCTGCAGCCTCTTAGCGTCCCCCTCACAGCTCACACCGCCACCCAGTTTAGTGTCATCTGCAAACTTGGAGATATTACATTAAATTTCTTCATCTAAATCATTGATGTACATTGTACAGAGCTGGGGTCCCAGCACTGAGCCCTGCGGCACTCCACCAGTCACTGTCTGCCATTCTGAAAAGGACCCGTTTATTCCGACTCTCTGCTTCCTGTCTGCCAACCAGTTTTCTATCCACGTCAGTACATTACCCCCAATACCATGTGCTTTAATTTTGCACACCAATCTCTTGTGCGGGACCTTGTCAAAAGCCTTTTGAAAGTCCAAATACACCACATCCACTGGTTCTCCCTTGTCCACTCGACTAGTTACATCCTCAAAAAATTCCAGAAGATTTGTCAAGCATGATTTCCCTTTCATAAATCCATGCTGACTTGGATCGATACTGTCACTGCTTTCCAAATGCGCTGCTATTTCATCTTTAATAATTGATTCCAACATTTTCCCCACCACCGATGTCAGGCTAACCAGTCAATAATTCCCTGTTTTTTCTCTCCCTCCTTTTTTTTTTAAAGTGGTGTTACATTAGCTACCCTCCAGTTCATAGGAACTGAACCAGGGTCAATAGAATGTTGGAAAATGATGACCAATGCATCCACTATTTCTATCCATGTACTCTTCCTTAAGTACTCTGGGATGCAGCCCATCAGGCCCTAGGGATTTATCAGCCTTCAATCCCATCAATTTCCTTAACACAATTTCCTGACTAATAAGGTCACAGTCTCAGGATAAGGGGTCGGCCATTTAGGACTGAGAGGAGGAGGAATTTCTTCACTCAGAGGGCGGTGAATCTTTGGAATTCTCTGCCCCAGAGGGCTGTGGCGGCTCAGTCTTTGAATATATTTAAGGCTGAGATCGATAGATTTTTGGATATTAAGGGAATCAAAGCATATGGGGACAGTGCAGGAAAGTGGAGTTGAGGTCGAAGATCAGCCATGATCTTACTGAATGACGGAGCAGGCTCGAGGGGCCGAATGGCTGACTCCTGCTCCTATTTTTTATGTCCTTTTAGATTTGAGGCCGACACCCCAGTGCAGTGCTGAGGGAGTGGTCTTTCGGATGAGACTTTAAACCGAGGCCCCATCTGCTCTCTCAGGTGGATGTAAAAGATCCAATGGCCACTATTTCGAAGAAGAGCAGCGGAGTTCTCCCCGGTGTCCTGGGGCCAATATTCATCCCTCAATCAACATCACTAAAAACAGATGATCCGGTCATTATCACATTGCTGTTTGTGGGAGCTTGCTGAGCACAAAATTGGCTGACCGTTACCTACTTTTTCATAGGCATCGAGGATGACTTGCTTCCACATCAAAAAGTTCACAGATGTTTCAATGAAGGACCTGATATTCCAGATCCCGAACGACATCCTGAAGGGTGGAAGATGCCTGTGGGTGGATTTTTTTTAACGTGGGGTGACCGTTGCATACCAGCCACCACACGGGCTTGACAGAGTGAGGTCTTGGTCCAGTGGCAAAGGTTAACCAGGACGACTGGAGACCAGCTCTGCTGCACGGACCCAGTGTGCTCACATATTGCAGTGTGGGCTGGGCCCGTGCTGCCCCTGGGCCCTCGCCTCCCCTGGGCCCCAGATTCCGATACTTTAAAAAAATAACTACTTCATTGGCTGTGAAGTGCTTTGCGACATCCTGAGGTTATGAAAGACACGATAGAAATACAAGTCAGATCAGCCATGATCTTATTAAGGCTCGAGGGGCCAAATGGCCTGCTCCTGCTCCTAATTCTTATGTTCTTTGTTTATTTTTGCAGAAAGAGACGCTTGAAGTGCAGAAGCAGCATCCGGGAAGGCGCCGAACATCTCGAGTCTCTTCTCCGGGAGCACATGGAAGCCAAGCGTAAACAGCGGAAGGAACACACGACAACCCAAGCCCCCCACCCACCCCGTCCCTCCAACCACCGTCTGCCCCACCCGTGACAGAGACAGGTCCCACATTGGGCTCATCAGTCACCTGAGAACTCATTTTAGTGTGGAAGCAAGTCATCCTTGATTTTGGGGGACTGCCCAAGAAGATGCTGCTGCTGATATAGCACCCAAATCCCTTGCAACCTGCAGCGACAACTACCAGGGATTAGCAGGTGGGCAGGTGGTGTTGCTGGGCTGCTTTAAGTAATATTCCGCTCCAAAGTCCGGGCCAAGTTACAAGATTTAATCGCTCCCCATAAACGAGCTGATAAATGCAGCATTCATGTGTTATCTTCCACATTCAGTGCTTTCAAACACAATGGGCCGAAAATTGGTGGGTACGATGTGTGCGTGCCCGAAGAGGCCTCGCAAATGCCTGATCTTGGTGAGCGATGTACACGCGCCAAAAACCGGCTTTGTGATCTGCCGATCGCACGCGTCCCCGGGAGAAGGGCCTCCGCGGGTGGAGATTTGGGCTACTGCCCAGAGAATGTCCTTCAAACTCTTACACCTGGTAAAAGCAGGCGTATAGCTTACTTTTACTAGCATAAGAGTTTTAAAACATATAAAAATAAGTAATATTTATTTTTTTTCTATTAAAACCCTGTCAATGGAGGCAAGTTTATTTTTAACACGATCAAAACATTTTTTAATAAAAAAAAATACAGTTTTCTCAAACATTTAATTTAATGCAATCTCTTTAAAAAAAAAACTTCACTTTTTCAAATTTTGTGTGTGTGTTTTATTTGATTTTAAGAGTGTTCTCTGATCGTAACGGGAGCTCAGAGCTCCCATTATCAATGAGATTTCATTGCTGGTCCACGTGATCCCAGGATGCGCAGGCGATCCCGGCTGACATGTTCCCGTACGCTGGACTGCAAAACTGGGCCTCTGACTGCAGGTCTACGTTCCTCCGGAGCCAACAGGTATTTTTGCTAAAAACAATTTTCAGTCGGAGGCGTTCGCCCGCAGGAATCCTCCGTCCACAATTCCCCCCCATGGTTTACAACATGACTCCGCCTCCGTCCACGCGCTATGTCTCCAGTATAGTAACATCGTAACCCCATTGTCGTAACCTCCACAACAGGACAAAGTGGCAAGTTGGATCCAAAATTGGCTCAGAGGCAGGAAGCAAAGGGTAATGGTTGATGGGTGTTTTTGTGACTGGAAGGCTGTATCCAGTGGGGTTCCACAGGGCTCAGTACTGGGTCCCTTGCTTTTTGTGATATACATCAATGATCTAGACTTGAATATAGGGGTTATGATTAAGAAGTTTGCCGATGATACTAAAATTGGCTGTGTGGTTGATAATGTAGAACAAAACTGCGGACTGCAGGAAGATATCAATGAACTGGTCAGGTGGGCAGAACAGTGGCAAATGGAATTTAATCCAGAGAAGTGAGGGGTAATGCATTTGGGGAAGTCTAACAAGGCAAGGGAATAACACATTCAATGATAGGACACTGAGAAGTGTAGAGGTACAAAGGGACCATGGAGTGCAGGTCCACAGATCCCTGAAGGTAGCAGGGCATGTATACAAGGTGGTTAAGGCAGCATATGGAATGATTACCTTTATTACACGAGGCATAGAATACAAGAGCAGGGAGGTTATGCGTGAACTGGATAAAACACTGGTTAGGCCACAGCTGGAGTACTGTGTGTAGTTCTGCTCACCACATTACAGGGAGGTCGTGATTGCACTGGAGAGGGTAGAGAGGAGATTTACAAGAATGCTGCTGGGAGTGGAGAATCTTAACTATGAGACCAGATTGGATAGGCTGGGGTCGTTTTTCTTGGAACAGAGGAGGCTGAGGGGAGAGCTCATTGAGGTGTATAATTATGAGGGGCCTAGATAAGGTGAATAGGAAGGACCTATTTCCCTTAGCAGAGGGGTCAACAACCAGGGGGCATAAATTTAAAGTAATTTGGGGAGGTTTAGAGGGGATTTGAGGGGAAATTTCTTCACCCAGGGGGTGGTGGGGGTCTGGAACTCACTGCCTGAAAGGGTGGTAGAGGCAGAAACCCTCACCACATTTAAAAAGTACCTGGATGTGCACCTGAAGTGCCGTAACCTACAGGGCTACGGACCGAGAGCTGGAAAGTGGGATTAGACTGGGTAGCTCTTTGTCGGCCAGCACGGACACGATGGGCTGAATGGCCTCCTTCTGTGCTGTAAACTTCTCTGATTCTATGAACAGCAAAACCATAGTGGAAGAGAGTCAACTCAACCAGGGCCACCCGCCCGATTACAATGTGAGTCATCTGATCTAGATACAGTTTAAAAAGAGGCAGCTCGTGCCGAGCACGGAGTGCAGCAGCATAGAGTGGCATTCGTGAGTTTTAAGGGCAAGTGGGGGTGGCAGGTGCTGGTTTGTTTTGTCTTGTTTTTCCTACCAGTGCTGACAATAGAGCAGCTGATAAGGAGTGCGAGAGTAGGAGGTGGAGGCCCAGAGACCAGCCCTACCAGCTGCAGACAAAGATAGAGGGGTGCGATAGCGAGAGGTGACATCATAGCCAAGCTGGTAAGTGGTTGGCTGTTCGACTGGTAAGTATAACTCTCTTTTAGACTGACTTTTAGATTGGATTAATTGGCAGCGAACTACCAAGTAGCTGTTTGGTGTTTAAGTAAATTTTAGTAAGTAAATTAATTTAAGGGTTAAGTCATGGCAGGAGAGCTTGGACCTGTGTCATGCTCCTCCTGTGCTATGTGGGAAGTCAGGGACACTGACTGCTGTGTGTGTGGAAAGTGTGTCCAGCTGCAGCTCCTGACAGACCGCATTACGGCACTGGAGCTGCGGATGGACTCACTCTGGAGCATGCGCGATGCTGAGAATGTTGTGGATAGCACATTTAGTGAGTTGGTCACACCGCAGGTAAGGGTTAGGACAGATCGTGAATGGGTGACCAAGAGACAAGGCAAGAGCAGGAAGGTAGTGCAGGAGTCCCCTGCGGTCATCTCCCTCCAAAACAGATATACCGTTGTGGATACTGTTGGGGGAGATGACTTACCAGGGGAAGGCACCAGCAGCCAGGTTCATGGCACCATGGGTGGCTCTGCTGCACAGAAGGGCGGGAAAAAGAGTGGGAGAGCTATAGTGATAGGGGACTCTATTGTCAGGGGAATAGACAGGAGTTTCTGCAGCCGCAACCGAGACTCCAGGATGGTATGTTGCCTCCTTGGTGCAAGGGTCAAGGATGTCTCGGAGCAGCTGCAGAGCATTCTGGAGAGGGAGGGTGAACAGCCAGTTGTTGTGGTACATGTAGGTACCAACGATATAGGTAAGAAGCGGGAAAAGGTCCTACAAGCTGAATTTAGGGAGCTAGGAGTTAAATTAAAAAGTAGGACCTCAAAAGGTAGTAATCTCTGGATTTCTACCAGTGCCACGTGCTAATCAGAGTCGAGGGAGCAGGATAGTTAGAATAAATACGTGGCTTGAGCAGTGGTGCAAGAGGGAGAGATTCAAATTCCTGGGACATTGGAACCAGTTCTGGGGGAAGTGGGACCTGTACAAAAGGGACGGTCTGCACTTGGGCAGGACTGGAACTGATGTCCTGGGGGTAACATTTGCTAATGCAGTTCGGGAGTGTTTAAACTAATATGGTAGGGGGATGGGAACCTATGCAGTGAGACAGGGCGAAGTAATATGGAGTCAGAAACAGATGGTAGAAAGGTAAAAAGCAATAGTGGAAGGCCGAGTAAACAAAGGCAAGAAACAAAAAGGGCCACACTACATCATAATTCTAAGGACAAAGGGTGTTAAAAAAAAAAGCCTGAAGGCTTTATGTCTTAATGCAAGGAGTATCCCGAATGAGGTGGATGAATTAACTGTGCAAATAGATGTTAACAGATATGATGTGATTGGGATTACAGAGACGTGGCTCCAGGATGATCAGGGTTGGGAACTCAACATCCATGGGTATTCAACATTCAGGAAGGATAGAATAAAAGGAAAAGGAGGTGGGGTAACATTGCTGGTTAAAGAGGAGATTAATGCAATAGTTAGGAAGACGATTAGCTTGGATGATGTGGAATCTATATGGGTAAAGCTGCAGAACACCAAAGGGCAAAAAACGTTAGTGGGAGTTGTGTACAGACCTCCAAACAGTAGTACTGATGTTGGGGAGAGCATCAAACAGGAAATTAGGGGTGCATGCAATAAAGGTGTAGCAGTTATAATGGGTGACTTTAATATGCATATAGATTGGGCTAACCAAACTGGAAGCAATACGGTGGAGGAGGATTTCCTGGAGTGCATAAGGGATGATTTTTTAGACCAATATGTCGAGGAAACAACTAGGGGGGAGGCCATCTTAGACTGGGTGTTGTGTAATGAGAGAGGACTAATTAGCAATCTCGTTGTGAGGCCCCTTGGGGAAGAGTGACCATAATATGGTGGAATTCTACATTAGGATGGAGAATGAAACAGTTAATTCAGAGACCATGGTCCAGAACTTAAAGAAGGGTAACTTTGAAGGTATGAGGCGTGAATTGGCTAGGATAGATTAGCGAATGATACTTAAGGGGTTGACTGTGGATGGGCAATGGCAGACATTTAGAGACCGCATGGATGAACTACAACAATTGTGCATCCCTGTCTGGCGTAAAAATAAAAAAGGGAAGGTGGCTCAACCGTGGCTATCAAGGGAAATCAGGGATAGCCAAGGGAGTGGCATACAAATTGGCCAGAAATAGCAGTGAACCTGGGGACTGGGAGAAATTTAGAACTCAGCAGAGGAGGACAAAGGGTTTGATTAGGGCAGGGAAAATGGAGTACGAGAAGAAGCTTGCAGGGAACATTAAGGCGGACTGCAAAAGCTTCTATAGATATGTAAAGAGAAAAAGGTTAGTAAAGACAAACGTAGGTCCCCTGCAGTCAGAATCAGGGGAAGTCATAACGGGGAACAAAGAAATGGCAGACCAATTGAACAAGTACTTTGGTTCGGTATTCACTAAGGAGGACACAAACAACCTTCCGGATATAAAAGGGGTCAGAGGGTCTAGTAAGGAGGAGGAACGGAAGAAAATCCTTATTAGTCAGGAAATTGATGGGATTGAAGGCCGATAAATCCCCAGGGCCTGATGGACTGCATCCCAGAGTACTTAAGGAGGTGGCCTTGGAAATAGCGGATGCATTGACAGTCATTTTCCAACATTCCACAGACTCTGGATCAGTTCCTATGGAGTGGAGGGTAGCCAATGTAACCCCACTTTTTAAAAAAAGGAGGGAGAGAGAAAACAGAGAATTATAGACCGGTCAGCCTGACATCAGTAGTGGGTAAAATGATGGAATCAATTATTAAGGATGTCATAGCAGCGCATTTGGAAAGAGGTGACATAATAGGTCCAAGTCAGCATGGATTTGTGAAAGGGAAATCATGCTTGACAAATCTTCTGGAATTTTTTGAGGATGTTTCCAGTAGAGTGGACAAAGGAGAACCAGTTGATGATGTGCATTTGGACTTTCAGAAGGCTTTCGACAAGGTCCCACACAAGAGATTAATGTGCAAAGTTAAAGCACATGGGATTGGGGGTAGTGCGCTGACGTGGATTGAGAACTGGTTGGCAGACAAGAAGCAAAGAGTAGGAGTAAATGGGTATTTTTCAGAATGGCAGGCAGTGACTAGTGGGGTACCGCAAGGTTCTGTGCTGGGGCCCCAGCTGTTTACATTGTACATTAATGATTTGGACGAGGGGATTAAATGTAGTATCTCCAAATTTGCGGATGACACTAAGTTGGGTGGCAGTGTGAGCTGCGAGGATGATGCTATGAGACTGAAGAGTGACTTGGATAGGTTAGGTGAGTGGGCAAATGCATGGCAGATGAAGTATAATGTGGATAAATGTGAGGTTATCCACTTTGGTGGTAAAAACAGAGACAGACTATTATCTGAATGGTGACAGATTAGGAAAAGGGGAGGTGCAACGAGACCTGGGTGTCATGGTACATCAGTCATTGAAGGTTGGCATGCAGGTACAGCAGGCGGTTAAGAAAGCAAATGGCATGTTGGCCTTCATAGCAAGGGGATGTGAGTATAAGAGCAGGGAGGTGTTACTACAGTTGTACAGGGCCTTGGTGAGGCCACACCTGGAGTATTTGGTCTCCTAACTTGAGGAAGGACATTCTTGCTATTGAGGGAGTGCAGTGAAGGTTCACCAGTCTGATTCCCAGGATGGCGGGACTGACATATCAAGAAAGACAGGATCAACTTGGCTTGTATTCACTGGAGTTCAGAAGAATGAGAGGTGATCTCATAGAAACGTTTAAAATTCTGACGGGTTTAGACAGGTTCGATGCAGGAAGAATGTTCCCAATGTTGGGGAAGTCCAGAACCAGGGGTCACAGTCTAAGGATAAGGAGTAAACCATTTAGGACTGAGATGAGGAGAAATTTCTTCGCCCAGAGAGTGGTGAACCTGTGGAATTCTCTACCACAGAAAGTTGTTGAGGCCAATTCACTAAATATATTCAAAAAGGAGTTAGATGAAGTCCTTACTACTAGGGGGATCAAGGTGTCTGGAGAGAAAGCAGGAAAGGGGTACTGAAGTTGCATGTTCAGCCATGAACTCATTGAATGGCGGTGCAGGCTCGAAGGGCCGAATGGCCTGCTCCTGCACCTATTTTCTATGTTTTTATGTTACAATGCCCAAGTGTCGAGACTGAAGAGGTGGTGTTGGTTTCAGATACAGGTAGCAGGGTGTAATTGAGAAGATGGAATCAGAGACATGATCTGGGGACAATAATGGGTGTAAAAACGTCCTCCTATGGCAGTTTTCGTAACAAACTGCAGAGTTTCCTTTTTGTGGCTGGGACCTCGACTATCGTGTCTGAACAAGAAAACCATCTGCATCACCCTCACCTGACTGTCTGCAACATGCTGCTTTGTTTAAACTGACGCAGCGAGTTGTTGTGATCGGGAACACGCTGCCTGAAAGGGCGGTGGGAGCAGATTCAATAGTAACTTTCAAACCGGGTATTGGATAAATACTTGAAGGGAGGCAACGTGCCGGGCTGTGGGGAAAGAGCGGGGGGAGTGGGACTGATTGGATCGCTCTGTCACAGAGCCGGCACAGGCTCGATGGGCCCAATGGCCTCCTCCTGTGAGGTACGATTCTGTGATTCTATTGGGACCTGCACGCTTAAGAAGTAACGCAAGTTAACAAAAACACAGAATAGCAAAGAGTTGTGACACTTGTATAAAAAGGCAACACCCATGGGAGTAGTTTCCTTTACCTTCTTGAACTAGAGTTTAAATGGAGCAGTATTAATACGCTGGTATACAAACAGACTGCTATTTATATACCCCAAATATAGCAACAGCATGTGTCACGTCATGGGAGCTGCCCACCTCCCTGAACACGGGTCGGCAGCTGTGGCTCAGTGGGGTGCACTCTCGCGCATTCAAGTCCCACTCCAGGGACTTGAGCACAACATCCAGGCTGACACTGTCGGAGGGGCGGCGCTGAGGGAGCGCCGCACTGTCGGAGGGGCGACTTTTGGATGAGACTTTAAACCGAGGCCGCGTCTGCCCTCTCGGGTGAATGAAAAAGATCCCACGGCATTATTTCGAAGAAGAGCAGGGGAGTTCTCTACCAGGTGTCCTGGGCCAATATTTATCCCTCAATTAGCAGAACAAAAACAGATTATCCGGTCATTATCACATTGCTGTGTGGGAGAGCTTGCTGGGCGCAGGTTGGCTGTTGCATTTCCCACGTTACAACAGTGACTACACTCCAAAAGTACTTCATTGTCTGCAAAGCGCTTTGAAACATTGAGTGGTCCTGAAAGGAGCGATCTAAATCCAAGTCTGTCTTTCTTTACATAAAATCTCTCACCTGAAAAGTGCCAGAGTGCCCAGGGTTTAACCGTTTTCAACAAGGTGTGTCTATATAGCATCTTTAATGTAGTCAAACATCCCAAGGTGCTTCACAGGAGTGTCAAAAACAAAATTTGACACCGAGCCGCTCAAGGAGATATTAGGACAAAAGCTTGATCAAAGAGGTAGGTTTTAACAAGTGTCTTACAAGGTTGAGAGAGAAGGTAGAGAGGCGGAGAGGTTTCGGGAGGGAGTTCCAGAGCTTGGGGCCCAGACAGCAGAAGGCCCGGCGGCCACTGATGGAAATCGGGACGTGAAGGGACCAGAATTAGAGGAGTGCAGACATCGCGGGGGCCGGGGGCTGTGGGAGATTACAGAGATAGGGAGGGGAGAGGGCCATGGAGGGATTTGAAAACAAGGATGAGAATTTTAAAATCAAGGTGTCTGCAATGCCTACAGCTCTGCGTAGAATCACAGGAGACCATTGGGCCCCTGGTGCCTGTGCTGGCTTCTCGGGTCGAGCTGTCCAACTGGTAAACTTAGATTGTGGATCAGCAGTTAGAATACAGGCCAAACTGTAATCAGTCCCAAGTCAAAGCTTTCTTGCTTGGCCACCACACGATTGCCTGTCCGTGCCAGAGGCATCCACAGCAAACTCTGAGTGCACAGTCTGCTGCCATTCCGAATCAATATTCTAACAAATCGGCCGGAATAAATGGACTTTTCTCAAGATGGTGGGAGCCAGCTGGTGGGAGCCAGAGTGTTTTTTTTTTATAAAACGCTCCACTCAAGCTCTTTCCCCTCGTCTGCAAACTCCATATTTCAATAACACGATGCAGGACGTCATCAGACAAGGTTAAAACGCAAACTGCCGGATTTTAACAGCAACAAGCAGACCAATCGAAGTTCTCAAATCTTCTTCTCAATCACACTTGGGAGTACATTTCCCACCTTACAACAGTGACTGCACTCCAAAAGTACTTCATTGGCTGTAAAGTGCTTCGAGATGTCCGGTGGTTGTGAAAGGTGCTATATAAATGCAAGTCTTTCTTTACTGTGTACAATTCTAGTCTCCTATTAAAAAAAGGATATAGATGCACAGGAGAGGCTGCAGAGAAGATTTAGAAGGATGATAACAGAACCGAGAGGTTATAATTATCAGGAAAGGATGAACAGGCCGGGGTGCTTTCCGCTAGACTGAGCGGTGACCTGATAGAGGTCTCGAAAATTATGAAACGGTTCGTTAGGGTAGACGTAAAGATGTTTCCCCCTGTGGGGGAGACCAGAACTAGGGGCCACCAATATCAGACAGTCACTAATAAACCCAACGGGGAATTCAGGAGAAACTTCTTTACCCAGAGAGCGGTGAGAATGTGGAACTCACTGCCACAGGGAGGGGTTGAGGTGAATAGTATCGATGTATTTAAGGGGAAGCTGGATAAACCCATGGGGGAGAAAGGAATAGAAGGATATGGTGATGGGGTGAGATGGAGAGGGGTGGGAGGGTGGTGTGGAGCATAAACCCCGGCACGGAGCGGTGGGACATAAACCCCGGCACAGAGCGGTGGGGCATAAACCCCGGCACGGAGCGGTGGGGCATAAACCCCGGCACGGAGCGGTGGGACATAAACCCCGGCACGGAGCGGTGGGGCCGAGCAGTCTGTTTCTCGATGCACATTCCATGGAACTCCACACGATAAAATAAATCCAAAGAGGAAACACGTCCATTTTTAAATAAGTAAAATTTCAGAAGAATAATGACCTACTTTAATATATTATATATATATATATATATCATCATCATAGGCAGTCCCTCGGAATCGAGGAAGACTTGCTTCCACTCTAAGAGTGAGTTCTCAGGTGACTGAACAGTCCAATACGAGAACCACAGTCCCTGTCACAGGTGGGACAGACAGTGGTTGAGGGAAGGGGAGGGTGGGACTGGTTTGCCGCACGCTCCTTCCGCTGCCTGCGCTTGGTTTCTGCATGCTCTCGGCGATGAGACTTGAGGTGCTCAGCACCCTCCCGGATGCACTTCCTCCACTTAGGGTGGTCTTTGGCCAGGGACTCCCAGGTGTCAGTGGGGATGTTGCACTTTATCAGGGAGGTTTTGAGGGTGTCCTTGTAACGTTTCCTCTGCCCACCTTTGGCTCACTTGCCTTGCAGGAGTTCAGAGTAGAGCGCTTGCTTTGGGAGTCTCGTGTCTGGCAAGCGAACTACGTGGCCTGCCCAGCGGAGCTGGTCGAGTGTGGTCAGTGCTTCGATGCTGGGGATGTTGGCCTGGTCGAGGACGCTAACGTTGGTGCGTCTGTCCTCCCAGGGGATTTGCAGGATCTTGCGGAGTATAATATATATGTAATCAAACTGAATTACATGACAGCAATGCCGACAAGTTCACTGGTCTGTCGTTCAGGGTCAGAACTCGAAGAAGAAAGTTACCGACAACATTGAAGTCCCTTCTCGCCCCAACGTTAAGTGTTGTTCCACACTCAGTGCCGGCGCTGAAAGCTTAATTGCCTGGGCCAGGGGGGGGGCATTCAGCTCCTTGGGCCTGTCAGCAATCGGTTTTATTCAAAGCAGTATTTTACAGCAATTGTAACAAGAAGCGTGATTACACTGTACAAACACATACCTGTGCAAGAAGTCTGGTGCCTTGTTCAGCAAAGTATAGTACTGCCTCACAAACTCCCGCCCTACAAGCAAGGGACTTGGCTTCTCCATCACCATTTCTTTGGTACACAATGACGCTTGCTGAAGGAGGGGGAGGAAAGAAAGTGTGAATTGTTTACTTCCTTAGTAACAAATTGTCCCACTGTAGCCTCAAGACCAATAGAGATACACATCAGGCATGAAGTAAGCACTAGACGCACACAGAGCCCAGTATTAAAGAAGCAGTAGCAGGACATTTGGAAAAGCAAAGTTCGGTCAGGCAGAGTCAGCATGGATTTATGAAGGGGAAGTCATGTTTGTCAAATGTGATGGAATTCTTTGAAGCTGTAATGAACAGGGTGGATAAAGGGGAACCAGTGGATGTGGTGTATTTGGATTTCCAGAAGGCATTTGACAAGGTGCCACATAAAAGGTTGCTGCACAAGATAAAAGTTCACGGGGTTGGGGGTAATATATTAGCATGGATAGAGGATTGGCTAACTAACAGAAAACAGTCGGGATAAATGGTTCATTCTCTGGTTGGCAACCAGTAACTAGTGGGGTGCCGCAGGGATCAGTGCTGGGACCCCAACTATTTACAATCTATATTAACAACTTGGAAGAAGGGACTGAGCGTAACGTAGCCAAGTTTGCTGCCGATACAAAGATGGGAGGAAAAGCAATGTGTGAGGACACAAAAAACCTGCAAAATGACATAGACAGGCTAAGTGAGTGGGCAAAAATTTGGCAGATGGAGTATAATATTGGAAAGTGTGAGGTCATGCACTTTGGCAGGAAAAAAAAATCAAAGAGCAAGTTATTTTTAAATGTGAAAAAAATTGCAAAGTGCTGCAGTACAGCGGGACCTGGGGGTACTTGTGCATGAAACACAAAAAGTTAGTATGCAGGTACAGCAAGTGATCAGGAAGGCCAATGGTATCTTGGCCTTTATTGCAAAGGGGATGGAGTATAAAAGCAGGGAAGTCTTGCTACAGTTATACAGGGTATTGGTGAGGCCACACCTGGAATACTGCGTGCAGTTTTGGTTTCCATATTTACGAAAGGATATACTTGCTTTGGAGGCAGTTCAGAGAAGGTTCACTCGGTTGATTCTGGGGATGAGGGGGTTGACTTATGAGGAAAGGTTGAGTAGGTTGGGCCTCTACTCATTGGAATTCAGAAGAAAGAGAGGTGATCTTATCGAAACGGATAAGATTATGAGGGGTCTTGACAAGGTGGATGTAGAGAGGATGTTTCCACTAATGGGGGAGACTAGAACTAGGGGGCATGGTCTTAGAATAAGGGGCCACCCATTTAAAACTGAGATGAGGAGGAATTTGTTCTCTGAGGGTTGTAAATCTGTGGAATTCGCTGCCTCAGAGAGCTGTGGAGGCTGGGTCATTGAATATACTTAAGACAGAAATAGACAGTTTCTTAAACGATAAGTGGATAAGGGATTATGGGGAGCAGGCGGGGAAGTGGAGCTGAGTCCATGATTGGATCAGCCATGATCTTATTAAATGGCGGAGCAGGCTCGAGGGGCCGTATGGCCTACTCCTGCTCCTATTTCTTATATTCTTATACACATGCACCCAGACAGGTGCAATCCCACTCCAATTTGCAACACTTAAGGCAAACAATCATGCAATACATTATGCTCTATCCAGCAACAATACAATTATGTTGTAATGCATTGAGGTAATCCAAAACTTGACTGCCCGTGTCCTAACTTGCACCGAGTCCCACTCACCCATCACCCCCTGTGCTCACTGCCCCGTGTCCTAACTCGTACCGAGTCCCGCTCACCCATCACCCCCTGTGCTCACTGCCCCGTGTCCTAACTCACACCGAGTCCCGCTCACCCATCACCCCGTGCTCACTGCCCCGTGTCCTAACTCGCACCGAGTCCCACTCACCCATCACCCCCTGTGCTCACTGCCCCGTGTCCTAACTCGCACCGAGTCCCACTCACCCATCACCCCCTGTGCCCCGTGTCCTAACTCGCACCGAGTCCCACTCACCCATCTCCCCCTGTGCTCACTGACCCCGTGTCCTAACTCGCACCGAGTCCCGCTCACCCATCACCCCCTGTGCTCGCTGCCCCGTGTCCTAACTCACACCGAGTCCCGCTCACCCATCACCCCGTGCTCGCTGCCCTGTGTCCTAACTCACACCGAGTTCCGCTCACCCATCACCCCCTGTGCTCGCTGACCCGTGTCCTAACTCGCACCCAGTCCCACTCACCCATCACCCCCTGTGCCCTCTGACCCCGTGTCCTAACTCGCACCCAGTCCCACTCACCCATCACCCCCTGTGCTCACTGCCCCGTGTCCTAACTCGCAACCAGTCCCACTCACCCATCACCCCCTGTGCTCACTGCCCCGTGTCCTAACTCGCAACCAGTCCCAGTCACCCATCACCCCCTGTGCTCACTGCCCCGTGTCCTAACTCGCACCCAGTCCCACTCACCCATCACCCCCAGTGCTCGCTGACATACATCGGCAACGCCTCGATTTCAAAATTCTCATTCTTGTTTACAAATCCCTTTTTGGGCCTCGCCCCTCCCTATCTCTGTAATCTCCTCCAGCCCCACAAATCCCCACCCCCACCCCCCCATCTGCGCTCCTCCAATTCTGCTCTCGAGCATCCCCCAATTTTCATCACACCACCATTGGTGGCCGTGCCTTCAGCTGCCGAGGCCCCAAGCTCTGGAACTCCCTCCCAAAACCTCTCCGCCTCTCCCCCGCCCCCTCCCCCTGTAAGACACCAGTTAAAACCTCCCTCTCTGACCAAGCTTTTAATCAGCTGACCCAATCACGGCGCTGTCAAATTTTGTTTTATAACCGTGCTATGAAGCGCCTTGGGATGTTTTAGTGTGTTGAAGGCGCTATATAAATACATGTAGTTGTTAAGTCCATTTGTTTATCTTTTTTGAATTAAAAAATGATCTAATTTGAATGAAATAACAATATGGTAAACCAGTGCCACGAAAGACTGAATCGTTGGAATTATTTGAAGGTAGCGTGCTCTGAATAAAGTACTGCAGGGCCCTGGATTTTCGGAACAGCTTTTCTCAAACTTTACTCTCATGTCTATCCATGATCTCGGTCTTCAACCAGGCAGCATCTTTGGCAACACGGCAAAAAGCAGTGTGAAAATGGAAATGATGTGATGAGAGAGGCAGGTTACATAAACTGAACGACAGAGTAGGACGTCAGCTTGGCGTGAGCCCACACACAGGAACTGCATGTTACACGTGTAGCAGTATCGGTAATTTACCTCCTGGCCCGGAGAGAAATAAACGCCTACACACAAACAGAATCTCGCAGTCAGTGAAGCCACACAATCTACCAGACCCTGCAGTTATGGTGCAGCCAAATCCTGGCAGCTTATATTGCAGCTTCGTCAAGCACGTTGCCTAGTTTGCCTCAAACATGCTCAGACCTTAAGTCTGTTTTACATCATGAGTTTTGGTGTGTGCGGGGGCGGGTGTGAGGAGATGTCTCGATCACTTCCGCAAATCGCTTACAAGCAAGAGTAAATTGATGAAAAATCAGTTTGCAACATCGCAGCTGGAACCTTTTCACAGCAGACTGTAATTCCCAGCGATTATTTTCAAACGATCTCGGGCACAAAATACCTGCTGCTGGTATTGAGCGAGCAGTAAGTTATCCCCATTAGCCAGGACTGGAGCATCAGTCTGAAGGACAGAAACATTCTGCATTTATTCAGTGCCGTTACTGTCCCAGTGCGTTTCACAGGAGCGCAATCAGACAGAGTGACCAGAAGCTTGGTCATACCGACCCAGAATCACCAGCCTCTTACAGCATTTAACTGAATTACATCGAATCTCACAGCACAGGAGGCCATTGGGCCCATCGAGCCTGTGCCGGCTCTATGACAGAGCGATCCAATCAGTCCCACTCCCCCCGCTCTTTCCCCACAGCCTGGCAAACGTTTCCATTTCCAGTAATTATCCAATTCCCGGTTTGAAAGTTACTATTGAATCTGCTCCCACCGCCCTTTCAGGCAGCGCGTTCCCGATCACAACAACTCGCTGCGTAAACACATTCTCCTCATCTCCCCCTCTGGTTCTTTTGCCGATTATCGTCAATGCGCGACCCTCTGGTTACCGACCCTCCTGCCCCTGGAGACAATTTCTCCTTATCGACTCTAACAAAGCATTATCATTTTGACACCTTGATTAAATCTCTTTAGACATCTCCGCTCGAAGGAGAACAACCTCACCTTCTCTGATCTCCCGACATAACTGAAGTAGTCATCCCTCGTAAACATATAAATACAAGGAACTTTATATAGAATTACATCGAGTGTACGGCCCAGACACAGGCCATTGGGCCCACCGCTCCATGCCGGGGTTTATGCTCCACACCAGCCCCCTCCCACCCCTCTCCATCTCACCCCATCACCATATAAGAACATAAGAATTAGGAACAGGAGTAGGCCATCTAGCCCCTCGAGCCTGCTCCACCATTCAACAAGATCATGGCTGATCTGGCCGTGGACTCAGCTCCACTTACCCGCCCGCTCCTCGTGACCCTTAATTCCCTTATTGGTTAAAAATCTATCTATCTGTGACTTGAATACATTCAATGAGCTAGCCTCAACTGCTTCCTTGGGCAGAGAATTCCACAGATTCACAACCCTCTGGGAGAAGAAATTCCTTCTCAACTCGGTTTTAAATTGGCTCCCCCGTATTTTGAGGCTGTGCCCCCCTAGTTCTAGTCTCCCCGACCAGTGGAAACAACGTCTCTGCCTCTATTTTGTCTATCCTTCTATTCCTTTCTCCCCCATGTGTTTATCCAGCTTCCCATAAATACATCGATACTATTCGCCTCAACCCCTCCCTGTGGCAGCGAGTTCCACATTCTCACCCCTCTCTGGGTAAAGAAGTTTCTCCTGAATTTCCCATTGGATTTATTAGTGACTGTCTGATATTGATGGCCCCTAGTTCTGGTCTCCCCCACAGGGGGAAACATCTTCTCTATGTCTACCCTATCGAACCACTTCAATATTTTCAAGACCTCCATCAGGTCGCCCCTCAGCCTTCTCTTTTCCAGAGATAAGCCCCAGGTCTTTGCTGACAAGTATAACCTCTCAGTTCTGGCATAATCAACACGATACAGTGCCAGCCGTGGCTCAGTGGGTGGCACTCTTGCCTGAAATCAGGTGGTTGTGGGTTTATGTCCCACTCAGGAGGCTAGAGCTTAAAAATCCAGGCCGACACTTGGGGCAGCGCTGAGGGAGCACCGCACTGTCGGAGGTGCTGTCTTTTGGATGAGTCATTAAACTGAGGCCCCATGTGGTCGCTCAGATGGATATAAAAGATCCCACGGCACTATTTTGGAGACGACCAGGGGAGCTATCTCCAGTGGCCTGGGCCATTATTTATCCCTTATCACTAAAATAGATTATCTGGCCATTTATCACATTGCTGTGTGTGGGAGCTTGCTGTGTGTTTCCCACATTACAACAGTGACTACATTTCAAAAGTATTTAATCGGGTGTAAAGCGTTTTGGGGTGTCTGGTGTTCGTGAAAGGCGCCATATAAATGCAAGTCTTTCTTTCTTTACTCAAACAGATATAAATGTTGATATATGAAAAGGGCCCCAGGCTGTTCAACCTTTGCTGACAGTTATAACGTCTCAGTTCTGGTTTTTGTAGGTGTTCAAAATCGAGGTATCCCGAGGGGTCTCGACAGACCAAAAGGTGACTAGACAAAACCTTTTTTTCCCTCACAGCGAGTGGTTAGGATCTGGAATGCGCTGCCTGAGAGGGTGGTGGAGGCAGACTCAATTGTGGCTTTCAAAAGGGAGTTGGATAAGTCCCTGCAGGAAATAATCTTTGCAGGGCTCCGGGGAAAGGGAACAAGCTGAAGTGCTCTTGCAGAGAGCCGGCGCGGGCTCAATGGCCTCCTTCCGTGCTGTAACCGTTCAATGATTCTATTTATCAAATTCCCTTTTGAAAGTTACTATTGAATCCGCTTTGACTATCCAGTCAGCCCACCTGCTACTGCAGCCCTCGATAGTCCTTTGACACATCGAGACTTGGCGACGCCAATGTTCCCCCAGCAAGCCTCCCCTTCCTAACTCTCCATACGTTCCAGCTCATCCTAAATACTGCTCCCTGTATCCGGTCCTGCAGCAAGTGCTGCTGTTCATCAATCGGTCCTTCGCTCCCGAACACCGCCTCACCCTCAGCCTCGCCCTCAGCCCTCAGCCCTCAGCCCTCAGCCTCCGGCTCTGACCCTGTCTCCGGCATTATCATAGATATATCATTATACATATATACTTCCGCATAGTATAAATATTATATATAAAAAAACATTATAGATTATATATAAAAAAGATTGTATATTATATATATAAAACAGATATATAATATATATATAAAAAAGATATATATATATATATATATGCACATATATAAAGAGTAAGTAGGGATATATAAAGACAGATAATAGATAAATATAACTAGATAAAAGAGATGCTGCACAGAGCTTTAGAGATAGTTAGTAGAGAGATTATATTTATATATATATATATAGAGAGGGAGATTGCCGAGGCCTCACACAGCGACACTCGGAGACACGGAGCTGCCGAGAGCCGGGGCACACAGGGGGGAGAGCGGCCGGGAGCGGGGCCCAGACCCGGGGCCGGGGAGTGAGCGCAGGCCGCCGGCGGGGGGGCCCAGAGCGGCCTCTCCCTGCTCCCAGGGCCAGGCCTCGGCCTCCCGCACACTCCCAGCCCCGAGCCCCGGCTCAGCCTCAGCGCCCGGCCCGGCTCACAACCCGGGGCCTCGACCTGTCCCCGGCCCCGCTCCCCGCCGCCTACCTGCTCCGGCCCGGGGGGAAGCGGCGCTGCGACTGACCCTCACCGCGTGTCACCGCCTAATCCCTCCCCCGGTGTCATACTCTAATCCCTCCCCCGGTGTCACACTCTAATCCCTCCCCCGGTGTCACCGCCTAATCCCTCCCCCGGTGTCACAGTCTAATCCCTCCCCCGGTGTCACACTCTAATCCCTCCCCCGGTGTCACCGCCTAATCCCTCCCCCGGTGTCACAGTCTAATCCCTCCCCCGGTGTCACACTCTAATCCCTCCCCCGGTGTCACCGCCTAATCCCTCCCCCGGTGTCACACTCTAATCCCTCCCCCGGTGTCACCGCCTAATCCCTCCCCCGGTGTCACCGCCTAATCCCTCCCCCGGTGTCACACTCTAATCCCTCCCCCGGTGTCACCGCCTAATCCCTCCCCCGGTGTCACAGTCTAATCCCTCCCCCGGTGTCACACTCTAATCCCTCCCCCGGTGTCACACCCTAATCCCTCCCCGGTGTCACCACCTAATCCCTCCCCCGGTCCTCCCCCGGTGTCACCGCCTAATCCCTCCCCGGTGTCACCGCCTAATCCCTCCCCCGGTGTCACACTCTAAACCCTCCCCCGGTGTCACACCCTAATCCCTCCCCGATGTCACCGCCTAATCCCTCCCCCGGTGTCACACTCTAATCCCTCCCCCGGTGTCACCGCCTAATCCCTCCCCCGGTGTCACAGTCTAAACCCTCCCCCAGTGTCACACTCTAATCCCTCCCCCGGTGTCACCGCCTAATCCCTCCCCCGGTGTCACCGCCTAATCCCTCCCCCGGTGTCACACTCTAATCCCTCCCCCGGTGTCACCGCCTAATCCCTCCCCCGGTGTCACCGCCTAATCCCTCCCCCTGTGTCACACTCTAATCCCTCCCCCGGTGTCACCGCCTAATCCCTCCCCCGGTGTCACCGCCTAATCCCTCCCCCGGTGTCACACTCTAATCCCTCCCCCAGTGTCACCGCCTAATCCCTCCCCCAGTGTCACCGCCTAATCCCTCCCCCAGTGTCACCGCCTAATCCCTCCCCCGGTGTCACACTCTAATCCCTCCCCCGGTGTCACACTCTAATCCCTCCCCCAGTGTCACCGCCTAATCCCTCCCCCGGTGTCACACTCTAATCCCTCCCCCAGTGTCACCGCCTAATCCCTCCCCCGGTGTCACCGCCTAATCCCTCCCCCGGTGTCACACTCTAATCCCTCCCCCGGTGTCACACTCTAATCCCTCCCCCAGTGTCACACTCTAATCCCTCCCCCGGTGTCACACTCTAATCCCTCCCCCGGTGTCACACTCTAATCCCTCCCCCGGTGTCACACTCTAATCCCTCCCCCGGTGTCACACTCTAATCCCTCCCCGGTGTCACCGCCTAATCCCTCCCCCAGTGTCACCGCCTAATCCCTCCCCCGGTGTCACACTCTAATCCCTCCCCGGTTTCACCGCCTAATCCCTCCCCCAGTGTCACCGCCTAATCCCTCCCCCGGTGTCACACTCTAATCCCTCCCCGGTGTCACCGCCTAATCCCTCCCCCAGTGTCACCGCCTAATCCCTCCCCCGGTGTCACACTCTAATCCCTCCTCCGGTGTCACACTCTAATCCCTCCCCCGGTGTCACCGCCTAATCCCTCCCCCGGTGTCACACTCTAAACCCTCCCCCGGTGTCACATTCTAATCCCTCCCCCGGTGTCACACTCTAATCCCTCCCCCGGTGTCACACTCTAATCCCTCCCCCGGTGTCACACTCTAATCCCTCCCCCGGTGTCACACTCTAATCCCTCCCCGGTGTCACCGCCTAATCCCTCCCCCAGTGTCACCGCCTAATCCCTCCCCCGGTGTCACACTCTAATCCCTCCCCCGGTGTCACCGCCTAATCCCTCACCCGGTGTCACACTCCAATCCCTCCCCCGGTGTCACCGCCTAATCCCTCCCCCGGTGTCACACTCTAATCCCTCCCCCGGTGTCACACTCTAATCCCTCCCCCGGTGTCACCGCCTAATCCCTCCCCCGGTGTCACACTCTAATCCCTCCCCCGGTGTCACCGCCTAATCCCTCCCCCGGTGTCACCGCCTAATCCCTCCCCCGGTCCTCCCCCGGTGTCACACTCTAATCCCTCCCCCGGTGTCACCGCCTAATCCCTCCCCCGGTGTCACACTCTAATCCCTCCCCCGGTGTCACCGCCTAATCCCTCCCCCGGTGTCACCGCCTAATCCCTCCCCTGGTGTCACACTCTAATCCCTCCCCCGGTGTCACCGCCTAATCCCTCCCCCGGTGTCACCGCCTAATCCCTCCCCTGGTGTCACACTCGAATCCCTCCCCCGGTGTCACACACTAATCCCTCCCCCGGTGTCACCGCCTAATTCCTCCCCCGGTGTCACCGCCTAATCCCTCCCCCGGTGTCACACTCTAATCCCTCCCCCGGTGTCACACTCTAATCCCTCCCCCAGTGTCACCGCCTAATCCCTCCCCCGGTGTCACCGCCTAATCCCTCCCCCGGTGTCACACTCTAATCCCTCCCCCGGTGTCACACTCTAATCCCTCCCCGGTGTCACACTCTAATCCCTCCCCCGGTGTCACGCATCTAATCCCTCCCCCGGTGTCACACTCTAATCCCTCCCCCGGTGTCACACTCTAATCCCTCCCCCGGTGTCACACTCTAATCCCTCCCCCGGTGTCACCGCCTAATCCCTCCCCCGGTGTCACCGCCTAATCCCTCCCCCGGTGTCACCGCCTAATCCCTGCCCCGGTGTCACACTCTAATCCCTCCCCCGGTGTCACCGCCTAATCCCTCCCCCGGTGTCACACTCTAATCCCTCCCCCGGTGTCACCGCCTAATCCCTCCCCCGGTGTCACACTCTAATCCCTCCCCCGGTGTCACACTCTAATCCCTCCCCCGGTGTCACCGCCTAATCCCTCCCCCGGTGTCACCGCCTAATCCCTCCCCTGGTGTCACACTCTAATCCCTCCCCCGGTGTCACCGCCTAATCCCTCCCCCGGTGTCACCGCCTAATCCCTCCCCCGGTGTCACACTCTAATCCCTCCCCCGGTGTCACCGCCTAATCCCTCCCCCGGTGTCACACTCTAATCCCTCCCCCGGTGTCACCGCCAAATCCCTCCCCCGGTGTCACCGCCTAATCCCTCCCCTGGTGTCACACTCTAATCCCTCCCCCGGTGTCACCGCCTAATCCCTCCCCCGGTGTCACCGCCTAATCCCTCCCCTGGTGTCACACTCGAATCCCTCCCCCGGTGTCACACACTAATCCCTCCCCCGGTGTCACCGCCTAATTCCTCCCCCGGTGTCACCGCCTAATCCCTCCCCCGGTGTCACACTCTAATCCCTCCCCCGGTGTCACACTCTAATCCCTCCCCCAGTGTCACCGCCTAATCCCTCCCCCGGTGTCACCGCCTAATCCCTCCCCCGGTGTCACCGCCTAATCCCTCCCCCGGTGTCACCGCCTAATCCCTCCCCCGGTGTCACACTCTAATCCCTCCCCCGGTGTCACTGCCTATTCCCTCCCCGGGTGTCACACTCTAATCCCTCCCCAGGTCTCACACTCTAATCCCTCCCCCGGTGTCACACTCTAATCCCTCCCCCGGTGTCACTGCCTATTCCCTCCCCCGGTGTCACACTCTAATCCCTCCCCCGGTCTCACACTCTAATCACTCCCCCGGTGTCACACTCTAATCCCTCCCTCAGTGTCACCGCCTAATCCCTCCCCCAGTGTCACACTCTAATCCCTCTCCAGGTGTCACACTCTAATCCCTCCCCCGGTGTCACCGCCTAATCCCTCCCCGGGTGTCACCGCCTAATCCCTCCCCCGGTGTCACATTCTAATCCCTCCCCCGGTGTCACCGCCTAATCCCTCCCCTGGTGTCACACTCTAATCCCTCCCCCGGTGTCACCGCCTAATCCCTCCCCCGGTGTCACCGCCTAATCCCTCCCCCGGTGTCACCGCCTAATCCCTCCCCCGGTGTCACACTCTAATCCCTCCCCCAGTGTCACCGCCTAATCCCTCCCCCGGTGTCACCGCCTAATCCCTCCCCCGGTGTCACCGCCTAATCCCTCCCCCGGTGTCACACTCTAATCCCTCCCCCGGTGTCACTGCCTATTCCCTCCCCCGGTGTCACACTCTAATCCCTCCCCCGGTGTCACCGCCTAATCCCTGCCCCGGTGTAACACTCTAATCCCTCCCCCAGTGTCACCGCCTAATCCCTCCCCCGGTGTCACCGCCTAATCCCTCCCCCGGTGTCACACTCTAATCCCTCCCCCAGTGTCACACTCTAATCCCTCCCCCGGTGTCACATTCTAATGCCTCCCCCAGTGTCACCGCCTAATCCCTCCCCCAGTGTCACCGCCTAATCCCTCCCCCGGTGTCACACTCTAATCCCTCCCCGAGTGTCACACTCTAATCCCTCCCCGAGTGTCACACTCTAATCCCTCCCCGGTGTCACACTCTAATCCCGCCCCCGGTGTCACCGCCTAATCCCTCCCCGGTGTCACCGCCTAATCCCTCCCCCGGTGTCACCGCCTAATCCCTCCCCCGGTGTCACCGCCTAATCCCTCCCCCAGTGTAACCGTCTAAACCCTCCCCCGGTGTCACACTCTAAACCGTCTCCCGGTGTCACCGCCTAATCCCTCCCCCGGTGTCACACTCTAATCCCTCCCCCGGTGTCACACTCTAATCCCTCCCCCGGTGTCACACTCTAATCCCTCCCCCGGTGTCACCGCCTAATCCCTCCCCCGGTGTCACCGCCTAATCCCTCCCCCGGTGTCACACTCGAATCCCTCCCCCGGTGTCACACACTAATCCCTCCCCCGGTGTCACCGCCTAATTCCTCCCCCGGTGTCACCGCCTAATCCCTCCCCCGGTGTCACACTCTAATCCCTCCCCCGGTGTCACACTCTAATCCCTCCCCCAGTGTCACCGCCTAATCCCTCCCCCGGTGTCACCGCCTAATCCCTCCCCCGGTGTCACCGCCTAATCCCTCCCCCGGTGTCACACTCTAATCCCTCCCCCGGTGTCACTGCCTATTCCTTCCCCCGGTGTCACACTCTAATCCCTCCCCCGGTGTCACCGCCTAATCCCTGCCCCGGTGTAACACTCTAATCCCTCCCCCAGTGTCACCGCCTAATCCCTCCCCCGGTGTCACCGCCTAATCCCTCCCCCGGTGTCACACTCTAATCCCTCCCCCAGTGTCACACTCTAATCCCTCCCCCGGTGTCACATTCTAATCCCTCCCCCAGTGTCACCGCCTAATCCCTCCCCCAGTGTCACCGCCTAATCCCTCCCCCGGTGTCACACTCTAATCCCTCCCCGAGTGTCACACTCTAATCCCTCCCCGAGTGTCACACTCTAATCCCTCCCCGGTGTCACACTCTAATCCCGCCCCCGGTGTCACCGCCTAATCCCTCCCCGGTGTCACCGCCTAATCCCTCCCCCGGTGTCACCGCCTAATCCCTCCCCCAGTGTCACCGTCTAAACCCTCCCCCGGTGTCACACTCTAAACCGTCTCCCGGTGTCACCGCCTAATCCCTCCCCCGGTGTCACACTCTAATCCCTCCCCCGGTGTCACACTCTAATCCCTCCCCCGGTGTCACACTCTAATCCCTCCCCCGGTGTCACACTCTAATCCCTCCCCAGGTCTCACACTCTAATCCCTCCCCCGGTCTCACACTCTAATCCCTCCCCCAGTGTCACACTCTAATCCCTCCCCCTGTGTCACACTCTAATCTCTCCCCCGGTGTCACCGCCGAATCCCTACCCCGGTGTCACCGCCTAATCCCTCCCCCGGTGTCACCGCCTAATCCCTCCCCCGGTGTCACCGCCTAATCCCTCCCCCGGTGTCACCGCCTCATCCCTCCCCCAGTGTCGCACTCTAATCCCTCCCCCAGTGTCGCACTCTAATCCCTCCCCCGGTGTCACACTCTAATCTCTCCCCCGGTGTGACACTCTAATCCCTCCCCCGGTGTCACACTCTAATCCCTCCCCGGTGTCACACTCTAATCCCTCCCCCGGTGTCACGCATCTAATCCCTCCCCCGGTGTCACACTCTAATCCCTCCCCCGGTGTCACACTCTAATCCCTCCCCCGGTGTCACACTCTAATCCCTCCCCCGGTGTCACCGCCTAATCCCTCCCCCGGTGTCACCGCCTAATCCCTCCCCCGGTGTCACCGCCTAATCCCTCCCCCGGTGTCACACTCTAATCCCTCCCCCGGTGTCACCGCCTAATCCCTCCCCCGGTGTCACACTCTAATCCCTCCCCCGGTGTCACCGCCTAATCCCTCCCCCGGTGTCACACTCTAATCCCTCCCCCGGTGTCACCGCCTAATCCCTCCCCCGGTGTCACCGCCTAATCCCTCCCCCGGTGTCACACTCTAATCCCTCCCCCGGTGTCACCGCCTAATCCCTCCCCCGGTGTCACCGCCTAATCCCTCCCCCGGTGTCACACTCTAATCCCTCCCCCGGTGTCACCGCCTAATCCCTCCCCCGGTGTCACACTCTAATCCCTCCCCCGGTGTCACCGCCAAATCCCTCCCCCGGTGTCACCGCCTAATCCCTCCCCTGGTGTCACACTCTAATCCCTCCCCCGGTGTCACCGCCTAATCCCTCCCCCGGTGTCACCGCCTAATCCCTCCCCTGGTGTCACACTCGAATCCCTCCCCCGGTGTCACACACTAATCCCTCCCCCGGTGTCACCGCCTAATTCCTCCCCCGGTGTCACCGCCTAATCCCTCCCCCGGTGTCACACTCTAATCCCTCCCCCGGTGTCACACTCTAATCCCTCCCCCAGTGTCACCGCCTAATCCCTCCCCCGGTGTCACCGCCTAATCCCTCCCCCGGTGTCACCGCCTAATCCCTCCCCCGGTGTCACACTCTAATCCCTCCCCCGGTGTCACTGCCTATTCCCTCCCCGGGTGTCACACTCTAATCCCTCCCCAGGTCTCACACTCTAATCCCTCCCCCGGTGTCACACTCTAATCCCTCCCCCGGTGTCACTGCCTATTCCCTCCCCCGGTGTCACACTCTAATCCCTCCCCCGGTCTCACACTCTAATCACTCCCCCGGTGTCACACTCTAATCCCTCCCTCAGTGTCACCGCCTAATCCCTCCCCCAGTGTCACACTCTAATCCCTCCCCAGGTGTCACACTCTAATCCCTCCCCTGGTGTCACCGCCTAATCCCTCCCCGGGTGTCACCGCCTAATCCCTCCCCCGGTGTCACATTCTAATCCCTCCCCCGGTGTCACCGCCTAATCCCTCCCCTGGTGTCACACTCTAATCCCTCCCCCGGTGTCACCGCCTAATCCCTCCCCCGGTGTCACCGCCTAATCCCTCCCCCGGTGTCACCGCCTAATCCCTCCCCCGGTGTCACACTCTAATCCCTCCCCCGGTGTCACACTCTAATCCCTCCCCCAGTGTCACCGCCTAATCCCTCCCCCGGTGTCACCGCCTAATCCCTCCCCCGGTGTCACCGCCTAATCCCTCCCCCGGTGTCACACTCTAATCCCTCCCCCGGTGTCACTGCCTATTCCCTCCCCCGGTGTCACACTCTAATCCCTCCCCCGGTGTCACCGCCTAATCCCTGCCCCGGTGTAACACTCTAATCCCTCCCCCAGTGTCACCGCCTAATCCCTCCCCCGGTGTCACCGCCTAATCCCTCCCCCGGTGTCACACTCTAATCCCTCCCCCAGTGTCACACTCTAATCCCTCCCCCGGTGTCACATTCTAATGCCTCCCCCAGTGTCACCGCCTAATCCCTCCCCCAGTGTCACCGCCTAATCCCTCCCCCGGTGTCACACTCTAATCCCTCCCCGAGTGTCACACTCTAATCCCTCCCCGAGTGTCACACTCTAATCCCTCCCCGGTGTCACACTCTAATCCCGCCCCCGGTGTCACCGCCTAATCCCTCCCCGGTGTCACCGCCTAATCCCTCCCCCGGTGTCACCGCCTAATCCCTCCCCCAGTGTCACCGTCTAAACCCTCCCCCGGTGTCACACTCTAAACCGTCTCCCGGTGTCACCGCCTAATCCCTCCCCCGGTGTCACACTCTAATCCCTCCCCCGGTGTCACACTCTAATCCCTCCCCCGGTGTCACACTCTAATCCCTCCCCCGGTGTCACACTCTAATCCCTCCCCCGGTGTCCCACTCTAATCCCTCCCCAGGTCTCACACTCTAATCCCTCCCCCGGTCTCACACTCTAATCCCTCCCCCAGTGTCACACTCTAATCCCTCCCCCTGTGTCACACTCTAATCTCTCCCCCGGTGTCACCGCCGAATCCCTACCCCGGTGTCACCGCCTAATCCCTCCCGCGGTGTCACCGCCTAATCCCTCCCCCGGTGTCACCGCCTCATCCCTCCCCCAGTGTCACACTCTAATCCCTCCCTCAGTGTCGCACTCTAATCCCTCCCCCGGTGTCACACTCTAATCTCTCCCCCGGTGTGACACTCTAATCCCTCCCCCGGTGTCACACTCTAATCCCTCCCCGGTGTCACACTCTAATCCCTCCCCCGGTGTCACGCATCTAATCCCTCCCCCGGTGTCACACTCTAATCCCTCCCCCGGTGTCACACTCTAATCCCTCCCCCGGTGTCACACTCTAATCCCTCCCCCGGTGTCACCGCCTAATCCCTCCCCCGGTGTCACCGCCTAATCCCTCCCCCGGTGTCACCGCCTAATCCCTCCCCCGGTGTCACACTCTAATCCCTCCCCCAGTGTCACCGCCTAATCCCTCCCCCGGTGTCGCACTCTAATCCCTCCACCAGTGTCACCGCCTAATCCCTCCCCCAGTGTCACCGCCTAATCTCTCCCCCGGTGTCACCGCCTAATCCCTCCCCCGGTGTCACACTCTAATCCCTCCCCTGGTGTCACACTCTAATCCCTCCCCCAGTGTCACACTCTAATCCCTCCCCCAGTGTCACACTCAAATCCCTCCCCCTGTGTCACACTCTAATCTCTCCCCCGGTGTCACCGCCTAATCCCTCCCCCGGTGTCACCGCCTAATCCCTCCCCCAGTGTCACCGCCTATCACTCCCCCGGTGTCACACTCTAATCCCTCCCCCGGTGTCACACTCTAATCCCTCCCCCAGTGTCACCGCCTAATCCGTCCCCCAGTGTCACCGCCTAATCCCTCCCCCGGTGTCACCGCCTAATCTCTCCCCCGGTGTCACCGCCTAATACCTCCCCCAGTATCACCGCCTAATCCCTCCCCCGGTGTCACCGCCTCATCCTTCCCCCAGTGTCACACTCTAATCCCTCCCCCTGTGTCACACTCTAATCTCTCCCCCGGTGTCACCGCCTAATCCCTCCCCTGGTGTCACCGCCTAATCCCTCCCCCAGTGTCACCGCCTATCACTCCCCCGGTGTCACACTCTAATCCCTCCCCCGGTGTCACACTCTAATCCCTCCCCCAGTGTCACCGCCTAATCCCTCCCCCAGTGTCACCGCCTAATCTCTCCCCCGGTGTCACCGCCTAATCCCTCCCCCGGTTTCACACTCTAATCCCTCCCCCGTTGTCACCGCATAATACCTCCCCCTGGTGTCACCGCCTAATCCCTCCCCTGGTGTCACACTCTAATCCCTCCCCCGGTGTCACACTCTAATCCCTCCCCCAGTGTCACACTCTAATCCCTCCCCCTGTGTCATACTCTAATCCCTCCCCCGGTGTCACCGCCTAATCCCTCCCCCGGTGTCACCGCCTAATCCCTCCCCCGGTGTCACACTCTAAACCGTCTCCCGGTGTCACCGCCGAATCCCTCCCCCGGTGTCACACTCTAATCCCTCCCCCGGTGTCACACTCTAATCCCTCCCCCGGTGTCACACTCTAATCCCTCCCCCAGTGTCACACTCTAATCCCTACCCCAGTGTCACCGCCTAATCCCTCCCCCGGTGTCACCGCCTAATCCCTCCCCCGGTGTCACCGCCTAATCCCTCCCCCGGTGTCACACTCTAATCCCTCCCCCGGTGTCACCGCCTAATCCCTCCCCCGGTTTCACCGCCTAATCCCTCCCCCAGTGTCACCGCCTATCACTCCCCCGGTGTCACACTCTAATCCCTCCCCCGGTGTCACCGCCTAATCCCTCCCCCGGTGTCACACTCTAATCCCTCCCCCAGTGTCACCGCCTAATCCCTCCCCCGGTGTCACACTCTAATCCCTCCCCCAGTGTCACCACCTAATCCCTCCCCCAGTGTCACCGCCTAATCTCTCCCCCGGTGTCACCGCCTAATCCCTCCCCCGATGGCACACTCTAATCCCTCTCCCGTTGTCACCGCATAATCCCTCCCCCGGTGTCACCGCCTAATCCCTCCCCCGGTGTCACACTCTAATCCCTCCCCCTGTGTCATACTCTAATCCCTCCCCCGGTGTCACCGCCTAATCCCTCCCCCGGTGTCACCGCCTAATCCCTCCCCCGGTGTCACACTCTAAACCGTCTCCCGGTGTCACCGCCTAATCCCTCCCCCGGTGTCACACTCTAATCCCTCCCCCGGTGTCACACTCTAATCCCTCCCCCGGTGTCACACTCTAATCCCTCCCCCAGTGTCACACTCTGATCCCTACCCCAGTGTCACCGCCTAATCCCTCCCCCGGTGTCACACTCTAATCCCTCCCCCGGTGTCACCGCCTAATCCCTCCCCCGGTGTCACCGCCTAATCCCTCCCCCGGTGTCACACTCTAATCCCTCCCCCGGTGTCACCGCCTAATCCCTCCCCCGGTGTCACACTCTAATCCCTCCCCCAGTGTCACCGCCTAATCCCTCCCCCGGTGTCACACTCTAATCCCTCCCCCAGTGTCACCGCCTAATCCCTCCCCCAGTGTCACTGCCTAATCTCTCCCCCGGTGTCACCGCCTAATCCCTCCCCCGATGGCACACTCTAATCCCTCCCCCGTTGTCACCGCATAATCCCTCCCCCGGTGTCACCGCCTAATCCCTCCCCCGGTGTCACACTCTAATCCCTCCCCTGGTGTCACACTCTAATCCCTCCCTCAGTGTCACACTCTAATCCCTCCCCCTGTGTCACACTCTAATCCCTCCCCCAGTGTCACCGCCTAATCCCTCCCCCAGTGTCACCGCCTCATCCCTCCCCCAGTGTCACACTCTAATCCCTCCCCCGGTGTCACACTCTAATCCCTCCCCCGGTGTCACACTCTAATCCCTCCCCCGGTGTCACACTCTAATCCCTCCCCCAGTGTCGCACTCTAATCCCTCACCCGGTGTCGCACTCTAATCCCTCCCCCGGTGTCACACTCTAATCCCTCCCCCGGTGTCACCGCCTAATCCCTCCCCCGGTGTCACACTCTAATCCCTCCCCCGGTGTCACCGCCTAAACCCTCCCCCGGTGTCACCGCCTACTCCCTCCCCCGGTGTCACCGCCTCATCCCTCCCCCAGTGTCACACTCTAATCCCTCCCCCAGTGTCGCACTCTAATCCCTCCCCCGGTGTCACACTCTAATCCCTCCCCCGGTGTCACACTCTAATCCCTCCCCCGGTGTCGCACTCTAATCCCTCCCCCGGTGTCACCGCCTAATCCCTCCCCCGGTGTCACCGCCTAATCCCTCCCCCAGTGTCACCGCCTATCACTCCCCCGGTGTCACACTCTAATCCCTCCCCCGGTGTCACCGCCTAATCCCTCCCCCAGTGTCACACTCTAATCCCTCCCCCGGTGTCACACTCTAATCCCTCCCCCAGTGTCACCGCCTAATCCCTCCCCCAGTGTCACCGCCTAATCTCTCCCCCGGTGTCACCGCCAAATCCCTCCGCCGGTGTCACACTCTAATCCCTCCCCCGTTTTCACCGCATAATCCCTCCCCCGGTGTCACCGCCTAATCCCTCCCCCGATGGCACACTCTAATCCCTCCCCCGTTGTCACCGCATAATCCCTCCCCCGGTGTCACCGCCTAATCCCTCCCCCGGTGTCACACTCTAATCCCTCCCCTGGTGTCACACTCTAATCCCTCCCTCAGTGTCACACTCTAATCCCTCCCCCTGTGTCACACTCTAATCCCTCCCCCAGTGTCACCGCCTAATCCCTCCCCCAGTGTCACCGCCTCATCCCTCCCCCAGTGTCACACTCTAATCCCTCCCCCGGTGTCACACTCTAATCCCTCCCCCGGTGTCACACTCTAATCCCTCCCCCGGTGTCACACTCTAATCCCTCCCCCGGTGTCACACTCTAATCCCTCCCCCAGTGTCGCACTCTAATCCCTCACCCGGTGTCGCACTCTAATCCCTCCCCCGGTGTCACACTCTAATCCCTCCCCCGGTGTCACCGCCTAATCCCTCCCCCGGTGTCACACTCTAATCCCTCCCCCGGTGTCACCGCCTAAACCCTCCCCCGGTGTCACCGCCTACTCCCTCCCCCGGTGTCACCGCCTCATCCCTCCCCCAGTGTCACACTCTAATCCCTCCCCCAGTGTCGCACTCTAATCCCTCCCCCGGTGTCACACTCTAATCCCTCCCCCGGTGTCACACTCTAATCCCTCCCCCGGTGTCGCACTCTAATCCCTCCCCCGGTGTCACCGCCTAATCCCTCCCCCGGTGTCACCGCCTAATCCCTCCCCCAGTGTCACCGCCTATCACTCCCCCGGTGTCACACTCTAATCCCTCCCCCGGTGTCACCGCCTAATCCCTCCCCCAGTGTCACACTCTAATCCCTCCCCCGGTGTCACACTCTAATCCCTCCCCCAGTGTCACCGCCTAATCCCTCCCCCAGTGTCACCGCCTAATCTCTCCCCCGGTGTCACCGCCAAATCCCTCCGCCGGTGTCACACTCTAATCCCTCCCCCGTTTTCACCGCATAATCCCTCCCCCGGTGTCACCGCCTAATCCCTCCCCCGGTGTCACACTCTAATCCCTCCCCTGGTGTCACACTCTAATCCCTCCCCCAGTGTCACACTCTAATCCCTCCCCCAGTGTCACACTCTAATCCCTCCCCCTGTGTCATACTCTAATCCCTCCCCCGGTGTCACACTCTAATCCCTCCCCCGGTGTCACCGCCTAATCCCTCCCCCGGTGTCACACTCTGATCCCTCCCCCGGTGTCACCGCCTAATCCCTCCCCCGGTGTCACCGCCTAATCCCTCTCCCAGTGTCACCGCCTAATCCCTCCCCCAGTATCACCGCCTAATCCCTCCCCCGGTGTCACCGCCTCATCCCTCCCCCAGTGTCACACTCTAATCCCTCCCCCAGTGTCCCACTCTAATCCCTCCCCCGGTGTCACACTCTAATCCCTCCCCCGGTGTCACACTCTAATCCCTCCCCCGGTGTCACACTCTAATCCCTCCCCCGGTGTCACACTCTAATCCCTCCCCCAGTGTCACCGCCTAATCCCTCCCCCGGTGTCACCGCCTAATCCCTCCCCCAGTGTCACCGCCTATCACTCCCTCGGTGTCACACTCTAATCCCTCCCCCGGTGTCACCGCCTAATCCCTCCCCCGGTATCACACTCTAATCCCTCCCCCAGTGTCACCGCCTAATCAATCCCCCGGCGTCACACTCTAATCCCTCCCTCAGTGTCACACTCTAATCCCTCCCCCTGTGTCACACTCTAATCCCTCCCCCAGTGTCACCGCCTAATCCCTCCCCCAGTGTCACCGCCTCATCCCTCCCCCAGTGTCACACTCTAATCCCTCCCCCGGTGTCACACTCTAATCCCTCCCCCGGTGTCACACTCTAATCCCTCCCCCGGTGTCACACTCTAATCCCTCCCCCGGTGTCACCGCCTAATACCTCCCCCGGTGTCACCGCCTACTCCCTCCCCCGGTGTCACCGCCTCATCCCTCCCCCAGTGTCACACTCTAATCCCTCCCCCAGTGTCGCACTCTAATCCCTCACCCGGTGTCGCACTCTAATCCCTCCCCCGGTGTCACACTCTAATCCCTCCCCCGGTGTCACCGCCTAATCCCTCCCCCGGTGTCACACTCTAATCCCTCCCCCGGTGTCACCGCCTAAACCCTCCCCCGGTGTCACCGCCTACTCCCTCCCCCGGTGTCACCGCCTCATCCCTCCCCCAGTGTCACACTCTAATCCCTCCCCCAGTGTCGCACTCTAATCCCTCCCCCGGTGTCACACTCTAATCCCTCCCCCGGTGTCACACTCTAATCCCTCCCCCGGTGTCGCACTCTAATCCCTCCCCCGGTGTCACCGCCTAATCCCTCCCCCGGTGTCACCGCCTAATCCCTCCCCCAGTGTCACCGCCTATCACTCCCCCGGTGTCACACTCTAATCCCTCCCCCGGTGTCACCGCCTAATCCCTCCCCCAGTGTCACACTCTAATCCCTCCCCCGGTGTCACACTCTAATCCCTCCCCCAGTGTCACCGCCTAATCCCTCCCCCAGTGTCACCGCCTAATCTCTCCCCCGGTGTCACCGCCAAATCCCTCCGCCGGTGTCACACTCTAATCCCTCCCCCGTTTTCACCGCATAATCCCTCCCCCGGTGTCACCGCCTAATCCCTCCCCCGGTGTCACACTCTAATCCCTCCCCTGGTGTCACACTCTAATCCCTCCCCCAGTGTCACACTCTAATCCCTCCCCCAGTGTCACACTCTAATCCCTCCCCCTGTGTCATACTCTAATCCCTCCCCCGGTGTCACACTCTAATCCCTCCCCCGGTGTCACCGCCTAATCCCTCCCCCGGTGTCACACTCTGATCCCTCCCCCGGTGTCACCGCCTAATCCCTCCCCCGGTGTCACCGCCTAATCCCTCTCCCAGTGTCACCGCCTAATCCCTCCCCCAGTATCACCGCCTAATCCCTCCCCCGGTGTCACCGCCTCATCCCTCCCCCAGTGTCACACTCTAATCCCTCCCCCAGTGTCCCACTCTAATCCCTCCCCCGGTGTCACACTCTAATCCCTCCCCCGGTGTCACACTCTAATCCCTCCCCCGGTGTCACACTCTAATCCCTCCCCCGGTGTCACACTCTAATCCCTCCCCCAGTGTCACCGCCTAATCCCTCCCCCCGGTGTCACACTCTAACCCCCTCCCCTAGTGTCACCGCCTAATCCCTCCCCCAGTGTCACCGCCTAATCCCTCCCCCAGTGTCACACCCTAATCCCTCCCCCAGTGTCACACCCTAATCCCTCCCCTAGTGTCACACCCTAATCCCTCCCCCAGTGTCACACTCTAATCCCTCCCCCGGTGTCACACTCTAATCCCTCCCCCAGTGTCACCGCCTAATCCCTCCCCCGGTGTCACCGCCTAATCCCTCCCCCGGTGTCACACTCTAATCCCTCCCCCGGTGTCACTGCCTATTCCCTCCCCGGGTGTCACACTCTAATCCCTCCCCAGGTCTCACACTCTAATCCCTCCCCCGGTGTCACACTCTAATCCCTCCCCCGGTGTCACTGCCTATTCCCTCCCCCGGTGTCACACTCTAATCCCTCCCCCGGTCTCACACTCTAATCACTCCCCCGGTGTCACACTCTAATCCCTCCCTCAGTGTCACCGCCTAATCCCTCCCCCAGTGTCACACTCTAATCCCTCCCCAGGTGTCACACTCTAATCCCTCCCCCGGTGTCACCGCCTAATCCCTCCCCGGGTGTCACCGCCTAATCCCCCCCCCGGTGTCACATTCTAATCCCTCCCCCGGTGTCACCGCCTAATCCCTCCCCTGGTGTCACACTCTAATCCCTCCCCCGGTGTCACCGCCTAATCCCTCCCCCGGTGTCACCGCCTAATCCCTCCCCCGGTGTCACACTCTAATCCCTCCCCCGGTGTCACTGCCTATTCCCTCCCCCGGTGTCACACTCTAATCCCTCCCCCGGTGTCACCGCCTAATCCCTGCCCCGGTGTAACACTCTAATCCCTCCCCCAGTGTCACCGCCTAATCCCTCCCCCGGTGTCACCGCCTAATCCCTCCCCCGGTGTCACACTCTAATCCCTCCCCCAGTGTCACACTCTAATCCCTCCCCCGGTGTCACATTCTAATCCCTCCCCCAGTGTCACCGCCTAATCCCTCCCCCAGTGTCACCGCCTAATCCCTCCCCCGGTGTCACACTCTAATCCCTCCCCGAGTGTCACACTCTAATCCCTCCCCGAGTGTCACACTCTAATCCCTCCCCGAGTGTCACACTCTAATCCCTCCCCGGTGTCACACTCTAATCCCGCCCCCGGTGTCACCGCCTAATCCCTCCCCGGTGTCACCGCCTAATCCCTCCCCCGGTGTCACCGCCTAATCCCTCCCCCAGTGTCACCGTCTAAACCCTCCCCCGGTGTCACACTCTAAACCGTCTCCCGGTGTCACCGCCTAATCCCTCCCCCGGTGTCACACTCTAATCCCTCCCCCGGTGTCACACTCTAATCCCTCCCCCGGTGTCACACTCTAATCCCTCCCCCGGTGTCACACTCTAATCCCTCCCCAGGTCTCACACTCTAATCCCTCCCCCGGTCTCACACTCTAATCCCTCCCCCAGTGTCACACTCTAATCCCTCCCCCTGTGTCACACTCTAATCTCTCCCCCGGTGTCACCGCCGAATCCCTCCCCCGGTGTCACCGCCTAATCCCTCCCCCGGTGTCACCGCCTAATCCCTCCCCCGGTGTCACCGCCTCATCCCTCCCCCAGTGTCGCACTCTAATCCCTCCCCCAGTGTCGCACTCTAATCCCTCCCCCGGTGTCACACTCTAATCTCTCCCCCGGTGTGACACTCTAATCCCTCCCCCGGTGTCACACTCTAATCCCTCCCCGGTGTCACACTCTAATCCCTCCCCCGGTGTCACGCATCTAATCCCTCCCCCGGTGTCACACTCTAATCCCTCCCCCGGTGTCACACTCTAATCCCTCCCCCGGTGTCACACTCTAATCCCTCCCCCGGTGTCACCGCCTAATCCCTCCCCCGGTGTCACCGCCTAATCCCTCCCCCGGTGTCACCGCCTAATCCCTGCCCCGGTGTCACACTCTAATCCCTCCCCCGGTGTCACCGCCTAATCCCTCCCCCGGTGTCACACTCTAATCCCTCCCCCGGTGTCACCGCCTAATCCCTCCCCCGGTGTCACACTCTAATCCCTCCCCCGGTGTCACACTCTAATCCCTCCCCCGGTGTCACCGCCTAATCCCTCCCCCGGTGTCACCGCCTAATCCCTCCCCTGGTGTCACACTCTAATCCCTCCCCCGGTGTCACCGCCTAATCCCTCCCCCGGTGTCACACTCTAATCCCTCCCCCGGTGTCACCGCCTAATCCCTCCCCCGGTGTCACACTCTAATCCCTCCCCCGGTGTCACACTCTAATCCCTCCCCCGGTGTCACCGCCTAATCCCTCCCCCGGTGTCACCGCCTAATCCCTCCCCTGGTGTCACACTCTAATCCCTCCCCCGGTGTCACCGCCTAATCCCTCCCCCGGTGTCACCGCCTAATCCCTCCCCCGGTGTCACACTCAAATCCCTCCCCCGGTGTCACCGCCTAATCCCTCCCCTGGTGTCACACTCTAATCCCTCCCCCGGTGTCACCGCCTAATCCCTCCCCCGGTGTCACCGCCTAATCCCTCCCCTGGTGTCACACTCGAATCCCTCCCCCGGTGTCACACACTAATCCCTCCCCCGGTGTCACCGCCTAATTCCTCCCCCGGTGTCACCGCCTAATCCCTCCCCCGGTGTCACACTCTAATCCCTCCCCCGGTGTCACACTCTAATCCCTCCCCCAGTGTCACCGCCTAATCCCTCCCCCGGTGTCACCGCCTAATCCCTCCCCCGGTGTCACCGCCTAATCCCTCCCCCGGTGTCACACTCTAATCCCTCCCCCGGTGTCACTGCCTATTCCCTCCCCGTGTGTCACACTCTAATCCCTCCCCAGGTCTCACACTCTAATCCCTCCCCCGGTGTCACACTCTAATCCCTCCCCCGGTGTCACTGCCTATTCCCTCCCCCGGTGTCACACTCTAATCCCTCCCCCGGTCTCACACTCTAATCACTCCCCCGGTGTCACACTCTAATCCCTCCCTCAGTGTCACCGCCTAATCCCTCCCCCAGTGTCACACTCTAATCCCTCCCCAGGTGTCACACTCTAATCCCTCCCCCGGTGTCACCGCCTAATCCCTCCCCGGGTGTCACCGCCTAATCCCTCCCCCGGTGTCACATTCTAATCCCTCCCCTGGTGTCACACTCTAATCCCTCCCCCGGTGTCACCGCCTAATCCCTCCCCCGGTGTCACCGCCTAATCCCTCCCCCGGTGTCACACTCTAATCCCTCCCCCGGTGTCACACTCTAATCCCTCCCCCGGTGTCACACTCTAATCCCTCCCCCAGTGTCACCGCCTAATCCCTCCCCCGGTGTCACCGCCTAATCCCTCCCCCGGTGTCACACTCTAATCCCTCCCCCGGTGTCACTGCCTATTCCCTCCCCCGGTGTCACACTCTAATCCCTCCCCCGGTGTCACCGCCTAATCCCTGCCCCGGTGTAACACTCTAATCCCTCCCCCAGTGTCACCGCCTAATCCCTCCCCCGGTGTCACCGCCTAATCCCTCCCCCGGTGTCACACTCTAATCCCTCCCCCAGTGTCACACTCTAATCCCTCCCCCGGTGTCACATTCTAATGCCTCCCCCAGTGTCACCGCCTAATCCCTCCCCCAGTGTCACCGCCTAATCCCTCCCCCGGTGTCACACTCTAATCCCTCCCCGAGTGTCACACTCTAATCCCTCCCCGAGTGTCACACTCTAATCCCTCCCCGGTGTCACACTCTAATCCCGCCCCCGGTGTCACCGCCTAATCCCTCCCCGGTGTCACCGCCTAATCCCTCCCCCGGTGTCACCGCCTAATCCCTCCCCCAGTGTCACCGTCTAAACCCTCCCCCGGTGTCACACTCTAAACCGTCTCCCGGTGTCACCGCCTAATCCCTCCCCCGGTGTCACACTCTAATCCCTCCCCCGGTGTCACACTCTAATCCCTCCCCCGGTGTCACACTCTAATCCCTCCCCCGGTGTCACCGCCTAATCCCTCCCCCGGTGTCACCGCCTAATCCCTCCCCCAGTGTCACCGTCTAAACCCTCCCCCGGTGTCACACTCTAAACCGTCTCCCGGTGTCACCGCCTAATCCCTCCCCCGGTGTCACACTCTAATCCCTCCCCCGGTGTCACACTCTAATCCCTCCCCCGGTGTCACACTCTAATCCCTCCCCCGGTGTCACCGCCTAATCCCTCCCCCGGTGTCACCGCCTAATCCCTCCCCCGGTGTCACACTCTAATCCCTCCCCCGGTGTCACACTCTAATCCCTCCCCCGGTGTCACACTCTAATCCCTCCCCCGGTGTCACACACTAATCCCTCCCCCGGTGTCACCGCCTAATTCCTCCCCCGGTGTCACCGCCTAATCCCTCCCCCGGTGTCACACTCTAATCCCTCCCCCGGTGTCACACTCTAATCCCTCCCCCAGTGTCACCGCCTAATCCCTCCCCCGGTGTCACCGCCTAATCCCTCCCCCGGTGTCACCGCCTAATCCCTCCCCCGGTGTCACACTCTAATCCCTCCCCCGGTGTCACTGCCTATTCCCTCCCCCAGTGTCACACTCTAATCCCTCCCCCGGTGTCACCGCCTAATCCCTGCCCCGGTGTAACACTCTAATCCCTCCCCCAGTGTCACCGCCTAATCCCTCCCCCGGTGTCACCGCCTAATCCCTCCCCCGGTGTCACACTCTAATCCCTCCCCCAGTGTCACACTCTAATCCCTCCCCCGGTGTCACATTCTAATCCCTCCCCCAGTGTCACCGCCTAATCCCTCCCCCAGTGTCACCGCCTAATCCCTCCCCCGGTCTCACACTCTAATCCCTCCCCGAGTGTCACACTCTAATCCCTCCCCGGTGTCACACTCTAATCCCGCCCCCGGTGTCACCGCCTAATCCCTCCCCGGTGTCACCGCCTAATCCCTCCCCCGGTGTCACCGCCTAATCCCTCCCCCAGTGTCACCGTCTAAACCCTCCCCCGGTGTCACACTCTAAACCGTCTCCCGGTGTCACCGCCTAATCCCTCCCCCGGTGTCACACTCTAATCCCTCCCCCGGTGTCACACTCTAATCCCTCCCCCGGTGTCACACTCTAATCCCTCCCCCGGTGTCACACTCTAATCCCTCCCCAGGTCTCACACTCTAATCCCTCCCCCGGTCTCACACTCTAATCCCTCCCCCAGTGTCACACTCTAATCCCTCCCCCTGTGTCACACTCTAATCTCTCCCCCGGTGTCACCGCCGAATCCCTACCCCGGTGTCACCGCCTAATCCCTCCCCCGGTGTCACCGCCTAATCCCTCCCCCGGTGTCACCGCCTAATCCCTCCCCCGGTGTCACCGCCTCATCCCTCCCCCAGTGTCGCACTCTAATCCCTCCCCCAGTGTCGCACTCTAATCCCTCCCCCGGTGTCACACTCTAATCTCTCCCCCGGTGTGACACTCTAATCCCTCCCCTGGTGTCACACTCTAATCCCTCCCCGGTGTCACACTCTAATCCCTCCCCCGGTGTCACGCATCTAATCCCTCCCCCGGTGTCACACTCTAATCCCTCCCCCGGTGTCACACTCTAATCCCTCCCCCGGTGTCACACTCTAATCCCTCCCCCGGTGTCACCGCCTAATCCCTCCCCCGGTGTCACCGCCTAATCCCTCCCCCGGTGTCACCGCCTAATCCCTCCCCCGGTGTCACACTCTAATCCCTCCCCCGGTGTCACCGCCTAATCCCTCCCCCGGTGTCACACTCTAATCCCTCCCCCGGTGTCACCGCCTAATCCCTCCCCCGGTGTCACACTCTAATCCCTCCCCCGGTGTCACCGCCTAATCCCTCCCCCGGTGTCACCGCCTAATCCCTCCCCCGGTGTCACAGTCTAATCCCTCCCCCGGTGTCACCGCCTAATCCCTCCCCCGGTGTCACCGCCTAATCCCTCCCCCGGTGTCACACTCTAATCCCTCCCCCGGTGTCACCGCCTAATCCCTCCCCCGGTGTCACACTCTAATCCCTCCCCCGGTGTCACCGCCAAATCCCTCCCCCGGTGTCACCGCCTAATCCCTCCCCTGGTGTCACACTCTAATCCCTCCCCCGGTGTCACCGCCTAATCCCTCCCCCGGTGTCACCGCCTAATCCCTCCCCTGGTGTCACACTCGAATCCCTCCCCCGGTGTCACACACTAATCCCTCCCCCGGTGTCACCGCCTAATTCCTCCCCCGGTGTCACCGCCTAATCCCTCCCCCGGTGTCACACTCTAATCCCTCCCCCGGTGTCACACTCTAATCCCTCCCCCAGTGTCACCGCCTAATCCCTCCCCCGGTGTCACCGCCTAATCCCTCCCCCGGTGTCACCGCCTAATCCCTCCCCCGGTGTCACACTCTAATCCCTCCCCCGGTGTCACTGCCTATTCCCTCCCCGGGTGTCACACTCTAATCCCTCCCCAGGTCTCACACTCTAATCCCTCCCCCGGTGTCACACTCTAATCCCTCCCCCGGTGTCACTGCCTATTCCCTCCCCCGGTGTCACACTCTAATCCCTCCCCCGGTCTCACACTCTAATCACTCCCCCGGTGTCACACTCTAATCCCTCCCTCAGTGTCACCGCCTAATCCCTCCCCCAGTGTCACACTCTAATCCCTCCCCAGGTGTCACACTCTAATCCCTCCCCCGGTGTCACCGCCTAATCCCTCCCCGGGTGTCACCGCCTAATCCCTCCCCCGGTGTCACATTCTAATCCCTCCCCCGGTGTCACCGCCTAATCCCTCCCCTGGTGTCACACTCTAATCCCTCCCCCGGTGTCACCGCCTAATCCCTCCCCCGGTGTCACCGCCTAATCCCTCCCCCGGTGTCACCGCCTAATCCCTCCCCCGGTGTCACACTCTAATCCCTCCCCCGGTGTCACACTCTAATCCCTCCCCCAGTGTCACCGCCTAATCCCTCCCCCGGTGTCACCGCCTAATCCCTCCCCCGGTGTCACCGCCTAATCCCTCCCCCGGTGTCACACTCTAATCCCTCCCCCGGTGTCACTGCCTATTCCCTCCCCCGGTGTCACACTCTAATCCCTCCCCGGTGTCACACTCTAATCCCGCCCCCGGTGTCACCGCCTAATCCCTCCCCGGTGTCACCGCCTAATCCCTCCCCCGGTGTCACCGCCTAATCCCTCCCCCAGTGTCACCGTCTAAACCCTCCCCCGGTGTCACACTCTAAACCGTCTCCCGGTGTCACCGCCTAATCCCTCCCCCGGTGTCACACTCTAATCCCTCCCCCGGTGTCACACTCTAATCCCTCCCCCGGTGTCACACTCTAATCCCTCCCCCGGTGTCACCGCCTAATCCCTCACCCGGTGTCACCGCCTAATCCCTCCCCCGGTGTCACACTCTAATCCCTCCCCCGGTGTCACACTCTAATCCCTCCCCCGGTGTCACACTCTAATCCCTCCCCCGGTGTCACACACTAATCCCTCCCCCGGTGTCACCGCCTAATTCCTCCCCCGGTGTCACCGCCTAATCCCTCCCCCGGTGTCACACTCTAAGCCCTCCCCCGGTGTCACACTCTAATCCCTCCCCCAGTGTCACCGCCTAATCCCTCCCCCGGTGTCACCGCCTAATCCCTCCCCCGGTGTCACCGCCTAATCCCTCCCCCGGTGTCACACTCTAATCCCTCCCCCGGTGTCACTGCCTATTCCCTCCCCCAGTGTCACACTCTAATCCCTCCCCCGGTGTCACCGCCTAATCCCTGCCCCGGTGTAACACTCTAATCCCTCCCCCAGTGTCACCGCCTAATCCCTCCCCCGGTGTCACCGCCTAATCCCTCCCCCGGTGTCACACTCTAATCCCTCCCCCAGTGTCACACTCTAATCCCTCCCCCGGTGTCACATTCTAATCCCTCCCCCAGTGTCACCGCCTAATCCCTCCCCCAGTGTCACCGCCTAATCCCTCCCCCGGTCTCACACTCTAATCCCTCCCCGAGTGTCACACTCTAATCCCTGCCCGGTGTCACACTCTAATCCCGCCCCCGGTGTCACCGCCTAATCCCTCCCCGGTGTCACCGCCTAATCCCTCCCCCGGTGTCACCGCCTAATCCCTCCCCCAGTGTCACCGTCTAAACCCTCCCCCGGTGTCACACTCTAAACCGTCTCCCGGTGTCACCGCCTAATCCCTCCCCCGGTGTCACACTCTAATCCCTCCCCCGGTGTCACACTCTAATCCCTCCCCCGGTGTCACACTCTAATCCCTCCCCCGGTGTCACACTCTAATCCCTCCCCAGGTCTCACACTCTAATCCCTCCCCCGGTCTCACACTCTAATCCCTCCCCCAGTGTCACACTCTAATCCCTCCCCCTGTGTCACACTCTAATCTCTCCCCCGGTGTCACCGCCGAATCCCTACCCCGGTGTCACCGCCTAATCCCTCCCCCGGTGTCACCGCCTAATCCCTCCCCCGGTGTCACCGCCTAATCCCTCCCCCGGTGTCACCGCCTCATCCCTCCCCCAGTGTCGCACTCTAATCCCTCCCCCAGTGTCGCACTCTAATCCCTCCCCCGGTGTCACACTCTAATCTCTCCCCCGGTGTGACACTCTAATCCCTCCCCCGGTGTCACACTCTAATCCCTCCCCGGTGTCACACTCTAATCCCTCCCCCGGTGTCACGCATCTAATCCCTCCCCCGGTGTCACACTCTAATCCCTCCCCCGGTGTCACACTCTAATCCCTCCCCCGGTGTCACACTCTAATCCCTCCCCCGGTGTCACCGCCTAATCCCTCCCCCGGTGTCACCGCCTAATCCCTCCCCCGGTGTCACCGCCTAATCCCTCCCCCGGTGTCACACTCTAATCCCTCCCCCGGTGTCACCGCCTAATCCCTCCCCCGGTGTCACACTCTAATCCCTCCCCCGGTGTCACCGCCTAATCCCTCCCCCGGTGTCACACTCTAATCCCTCCCCCGGTGTCACCGCCTAATCCCTCCCCCGGTGTCACCGCCTAATCCCTCCCCCGGTGTCACAGTCTAATCCCTCCCCCGGTGTCACCGCCTAATCCCTCCCCCGGTGTCACCGCCTAATCCCTCCCCCGGTGTCACACTCTAATCCCTCCCCCGGTGTCACCGCCTAATCCCTCCCCCGGTGTCACACTCTAATCCCTCCCCCGGTGTCACCGCCAAATCCCTCCCCCGGTGTCACCGCCTAATCCCTCCCCTGGTGTCACACTCTAATCCCTCCCCCGGTGTCACCGCCTAATCCCTCCCCCGGTGTCACCGCCTAATCCCTCCCCTGGTGTGACACTCGAATCCCTCCCCCGGTGTCACACACTAATCCCTCCCCCGGTGTCACCGCCTAATTCCTCCCCCGGTGTCACCGCCTAATCCCTCCCCCGGTGTCACACTCTAATCCCTCCCCCGGTGTCACACTCTAATCCCTCCCCCAGTGTCACCGCCTAATCCCTCCCCCGGTGTCACCGCCTAATCCCTCCCCCGGTGTCACCGCCTAATCCCTCCCCCGGTGTCACACTCTAATCCCTCCCCCGGTGTCACTGCCTATTCCCTCCCCGGGTGTCACACTCTAATCCCTCCCCAGGTCTCACACTCTAATCCCTCCCCCGGTGTCACACTCTAATCCCTCCCCCGGTGTCACTGCCTATTCCCTCCCCCGGTGTCACACTCTAATCCCTCCCCCGGTCTCACACTCTAATCACTCCCCCGGTGTCACACTCTAATCCCTCCCTCAGTGTCACCGCCTAATCCCTCCCCCAGTGTCACACTCTAATCCCTCCCCAGGTGTCACACTCTAATCCCTCCCCCGGTGTCACCGCCTAATCCCTCCCCGGGTGTCACCGCCTAATCCCTCCCCCGGTGTCACATTCTAATCCCTCCCCCGGTGTCACCGCCTAATCCCTCCCCTGGTGTCACACTCTAATCCCTCCCCCGGTGTCACCGCCTAATCCCTCCCCCGGTGTCACCGCCTAATCCCTCCCCCGGTGTCACCGCCTAATCCCTCCCCCGGTGTCACACTCTAATCCCTCCCCCGGTGTCACACTCTAATCCCTCCCCCAGTGTCACCGCCTAATCCCTCCCCCGGTGTCACCGCCTAATCCCTCCCCCGGTGTCACCGCCTAATCCCTCCCCCGGTGTCACACTCTAATCCCTCCCCCGGTGTCACTGCCTATTCCCTCCCCCCGGTGTCACACTCTAATCCCTCCCCCGGTGTCACCGCCTAATCCCTGCCCCGGTGTAACACTCTAATCCCTCCCCCAGTGTCACCGCCTCATCCCTCCCCCGGTGTCACCGCCTAATCCCTCCCCCGGTGTCACACTCTAATCCCTCCCCCAGTGTCACACTCTAATCCCTCCCCCGGTGTCACATTCTAATGCCTCCCCCAGTGTCACCGCCTAATCCCTCCCCCAGTGTCACCGCCTAATCCCTCCCCCGGTGTCACACTCTAATCCCTCCCCGAGTGTCACACTCTAATCCCTCCCCGAGTGTCACACTCTAATCCCTCCCCGGTGTCACACTCTAATCCCGCCCCCGGTGTCACCGCCTAATCCCTCCCCGGTGTCACCGCCTAATCCCTCCCCCGGTGTCACCGCCTAATCCCTCCCCCAGTGTCACCGTCTAAACCCTCCCCCGGTGTCACACTCTAAACCGTCTCCCGGTGTCACCGCCTAATCCCTCCCCCGGTGTCACACTCTAATCCCTCCCCCGGTGTCACACTCTAATCCCTCCCCCGGTGTCACACTCTAATCCCTCCCCCGGTGTCACACTCTAATCCCTCCCCCGGTGTCCCACTCTAATCCCTCTCCAGGTCTCACACTCTAATCCCTCCCCCGGTCTCACACTCTAATCCCTCCCCCAGTGTCACACTCTAATCCCTCCCCCTGTGTCACACTCTAATCTCTCCCCCGGTGTCACCGCCGAATCCCTACCCCGGTGTCACCGCCTAATCCCTCCCGCGGTGTCACCGCCTAATCCCTCCCCCGGTGTCACCGCCTCATCCCTCCCCCAGTGTCACACTCTAATCCCTCCCCCAGTGTCGCACTCTAATCCCTCCCCCGGTGTCACACTCTAATCTCTCCCCCGGTGTGACACTCTAATCCCTCCCCCGGTGTCACACTCTAATCCCTCCCCGGTGTCACACTCTAATCCCTCCCCCGGTGTCACGCATCTAATCCCTCCCCCGGTGTCACACTCTAATCCCTCCCCCGGTGTCACACTCTAATCCCTCCCCCGGTGTCACACTCTAATCCCTCCCCCGGTGTCACCGCCTAATCCCTCCCCCGGTGTCACCGCCTAATCCCTCCCCCGGTGTCACCGCCTAATCCCTCCCCCGGTGTCACACTCTAATCCCTCCCCCAGTGTCACTGCCTAATCCCTCCCCCGGTGTCGCACTCTAATCCCTCCACCAGTGTCACCGCCTAATCCCTCCCCCAGTGTCACCGCCTAATCTCTCCCCCGGTGTCACCGCCTAATCCCTCCCCCAGTGTCACACTCTAATCCCTCCCCCAGTGTCACACTCAAATCCCTCCCCCTGTGTCACACTCTAATCTCTCCCCCGGTGTCACCGCCTAATCCCTCCCCCGGTGTCACCGCCTAATCCCTCCCCCAGTGTCACCGCCTATCACTCCCCCGGTGTCACACTCTAATCCCTCCCCCGGTGTCACACTCTAATCCCTCCCCCAGTGTCACCGCCTAATCCGTCCCCCAGTGTCACCGCCTAATCCCTCCCCCGGTGTCACCGCCTAATCTCTCCCCCGGTGTCACCGCCTAATACCTCCCCCAGTATCACCGCCTAATCCCTCCCCCGGTGTCACCGCCTCATCCTTCCCCCAGTGTCACACTCTAATCCCTCCCCCTGTGTCACACTCTAATCTCTCCCCCGGTGTCACCGCCTAATCCCTCCCCCGGTGTCACCGCCTAATCCCTCCCCCAGTGTCACCGCCTATCACTCCCCCGGTGTCACACTCTAATCCCTCCCCCGGTGTCACACTCTAATCCCTCCCCCAGTGTCACCGCCTAATCCCTCCCCCAGTGTCACCGCCTAATCTCTCCCCCGGTGTCACCGCCTAATCCCTCCCCCGGTTTCACACTCTAATCCCTCCCCCGTTGTCACCGCATAATACCTCCCCCTGGTGTCACCGCCTAATCCCTCCCCCGGTGTCACACTCTAATCCCTCCCCCTGTGTCATACTCTAATCCCTCCCCCGGTGTCACCGCCTAATCCCTCCCCCGGTGTCACCGCCTAATCCCTCCCCCGGTGTCACACTCTAAACCGTCTCCCGGTGTCACCGCCTAATCCCTCCCCCGGTGTCACACTCTAATCCCTCCCCCGGTGTCACACTCTAATCCCTCCCCCGGTGTCACACTCTAATCCCTCCCCCAGTGTCACACTCTAATCCCTACCCCAGTGTCACCGCCTAATCCCTCCCCCGGTGTCACACTCTAATCCCTCCCCCGGTGTCACCGCCTAATCCCTCCCCCGGTGTCACCGCCTAATCCCTCCCCCGGTGTCACACTCTAATCCCTCCCCCGGTGTCACCGCCTAATCCCTCCCCCGGTGTCACACTCTAATCCCTCCCCCAGTGTCACCGCCTAATCCCTCCCCCGGTGTCACACTCTAATCCCTCCCCCAGTGTCACCGCCTAATCCCTCCCCCAGTGTCACTGCCTAATCTCTCCCCCGGTGTCACCGCCTAATCCCTCCCCCGATGGCACACTCTAATCCCTCCCCCGTTGTCACCGCATAATCCCTCCCCCGGTGTCACCGCCTAATCCCTCCCCCGGTGTCACACTCTAATCCCTCCCCTGGTGTCACACTCTAATCCCTCCCTCAGTGTCACACTCTAATCCCTCCCCCTGTGTCACACTCTAATCCCTCCCCCAGTGTCACCGCCTAATCCCTCCCCCAGTGTCACCGCCTCATCCCTCCCCCAGTGTCACACTCTAATCCCTCCCCCGGTGTCACACTCTAATCCCTCCCCCGGTGTCACACTCTAATCCCTCCCCCGGTGTCACACTCTAATCCCTCCCCCGGTGTCACCGCCTAATCCCTCCCCCGGTGTCACCGCCTACTCCCTCCCCCGGTGTCACCGCCTCATCCCTCCCCCAGTGTCACACTCTAATCCCTCCCCCAGTGTCGCACTCTAATCCCTCACCCGGTGTCGCACTCTAATCCCTCCCCCGGTGTCACACTCTAATCCCTCCCCCGGTGTCACCGCCTAATCCCTCCCCCGGTGTCACACTCTAATCCCTCCCCCGGTGTCACCGCCTAAACCCTCCCCCGGTGTCACCGCCTACTCCCTCCCCCGGTGTCACCGCCTCATCCCTCCCCCAGTGTCACACTCTAATCCCTCCCCCAGTGTCGCACTCTAATCCCTCCCCCGGTGTCACACTCTAATCCCTCCCCCGGTGTCACACTCTAATCCCTCCCCCGGTGTCGCACTCTAATCCCTCCCCCGGTGTCACCGCCTAATCCCTCCCCCGGTGTCACCGCCTAATCCCTCCCCCGGTGTCACCGCCTAATCCCTCCCCCGGTGTCACACTCTAATCCCTCCCCCGGTGTCACACTCTAATCCCTCCCCCAGTGTCACCGCCTAATCCCTCCCCCAGTGTCACCGCCTAATCTCTCCCCCGGTGTCACCGCCAAATCCCTCCGCCGGTGTCACACTCTAATCCCTCCCCCGTTTTCACCGCATAATCCCTCCCCCGGTGTCACCGCCTAATCCCTCCCCCGGTGTCACACTCTAATCCCTCCCCTGGTGTCACACTCTAATCCCTCCCCCAGTGTCACACTCTAATCCCTCCCCCAGTGTCACACTCTAATCCCTCCCCCTGTGTCATACTCTAATCCCTCCCCCGGTGTCACACTCTAATCCCTCCCCCGGTGTCACCGCCTAATCCCTCCCCCGGTGTCACACTCTGATCCCTCCCCCGGTGTCACCGCCTAATCCCTCCCCCGGTGTCACACTCTGATCCCTCCCCCGGTGTCACCGCCTAATCCCTCCCCCGGTGTCACCGCCTAATCCCTCTCCCAGTGTCACCGCCTAATCCCTCCCCCGGTGTCACACTCTGATCCCTCCCCCGGTGTCACCGCCTAATCCCTCCCCCGGTGTCACCGCCTAATCCCTCTCCCAGTGTCACCGCCTAATCCCTCCCCCAGTATCACCGCCTAATCCCTCCCCCGGTGTCACCGCCTCATCCCTCCCCCAGTGTCACACTCTAATCCCTCCCCCAGTGTCGCACTCTAATCCCTCCCCCGGTGTCACACTCTAATCCCTCCCCCGGTGTCACACTCTAATCCCTCCCCCTGTGTCATACTCTAATCCCTCCCCCGGTGTCACACTCTAATCCCTCCCCCGGTGTCACCGCCTAATCCCTCCCCCGGTGTCACACTCTGATCCCTCCCCCGGTGTCACCGCCTAATCCCTCCCCCGGTGTCACCGCCTAATCCCTCTCCCAGTGTCACCGCCTAATCCCTCCCCCAGTATCACCGCCTAATCCCTCCCCCGGTGTCACCGCCTCATCCCTCCCCCAGTGTCACACTCTAATCCCTCCCCCAGTGTCCCACTCTAATCCCTCCCCCGGTGTCACACTCTAATCCCTCCCCCGGTGTCACACTCTAATCCCTCCCCCGGTGTCACACTCTAATCCCTCCCCCGGTGTCACACTCTAATCCCTCCCCCAGTGTCACCGCCTAATCCCTCCCCCGGTGTCACCGCCTAATCCCTCCCCCAGTGTCACCGCCTATCACTCCCTCGGTGTCACACTCTAATCCCTCCCCCGGTGTCACCGCCTAATCCCTCCCCCGGTATCACACTCTAATTCCTCCCCCAGTGTCACCGCCTAATCCATCCCCCGGCGTCACACTCTAATCCCTCCCCCAGTGTCACCGCCTAATCCCTCCCCCAGTGTCACCGCCTAATCTCTCCCCCGGTGTCACCGCCTAATCCCTCCCCTGGTGTCACACTCTAATCCCTCCCCCGTTGTCACCGCATAATCCCTCCCCCGGTGTCACCGCCTAATCCCTCCCCCGGTGTCACACTCTAATCTCTCCCCTGGTGTCACACTCTAATCCCTCCCCCAGTGTCACACTCTAATCCCTTCCCCAGTGTCACACTCTAATCCCTCCCCCTGTGTCATACTCTAATCCCTCCCCCGGTGTCACCGCCTAATACCTCCCCCGGTGTCACCGCCTAATCCCTCCGCCAGTGTCACACTCTAATCCCTCCCCCGGTGTCACACTCTAATCTCTCCCCCAGTGTCACCGCCTAATCCCTCCCCCGGTGTCACACTCTCATCCCTCCCCCCGGTGTCACACTCTAATCCCTCCCCTAGTGTCACCGCCTAATCCCTCCCCCAGTGTCACCGCCTAATCCCTCCCCCAGTGTCACACCCTAATCCCTCCCCCAGTGTCACACCCTAATCCCTCCCCTAGTGTCACACCCTAATCCCTCCCCCAGTGTCACACCCTAATCCCTCCCCCAGTGTCACCGTCTAATCCCTCCCCCAGTGTCACCGCCTAATCCCTCCCCCAGTGTCACCGCCTAATCCCTCCCCCAGTGTCACATCCTAATCCCTCCCCCAGTGTCACCACCTATTCCCTCCCCCGGTGTCACCGCCTAATCCCTCCCCCAGTGTCACCGCCTAATCCCTCCCCCAATATCACACACCGAGTCAGACGGTCCCGGTGTCGGGTCGCCCCCCCGGGGAGTTGGTGCAGGCCCCAGGCCCCAGGCCGACTCCCCGATGCCCAGAGCCTGTGAGACAATGAAGTGTTTGTGAGCGGCGGTCCCACGGCCTTCCCTCTCGGTCCATCAGCTTCTCCTTCCCACACCCACACCATCGCCTCCGGACTTCCCACAGCAGGGCGCGGTGCGGTGCCGGGCCTGGGGCCGAGGGCCGGGCTGGGGCTGGGGCTGGTGCGGGGCACAGGCCCATGGGCCCGAGGGCCTGTGTGTGCGGCACACGCACTCCCCCCGGGTCATGTCCCGGAATGTGTTAATGACAACTATCTCCCTCTCTCACCCTCCCGACCACTCTGTGCTGTCACTCTGCTCGTTTAGCTTGAGCCACAACCTCCTCCAGCTAAACATTGCAAAGAGCGAAGCGAAACATCTTCAGTTCCTAATCTGTACAAGTAGAGACTTTCGTTTTTCTTTCATTAGTTCCTGGGCTTTGACCATCGCTGGCAAGGCCGGCATTTATTGCCCATCCCTAGTCGCCCCTTGAGAAGGTGGTGGTGAGCCGCCTTCTTGAACCGCTGCAGTCCGTGTGGTGAAGGTGCTCCCACAGTGCTGTTAGGGAGGGAGTTCCAGGATTGTGACCCAGCGACGATGAAGGAACGGCCGATATATTTCCAAGTCAGGATGGTGTGTGACTGGGAGGGGAACGTGGAGGTGGTGGTGTTCCCATGCGCCTGCTGCCCTTGTCCTTCTAGGTGGTAGAGGTCGTGGGTTTGGGAGGTGCTGCCGAAGAAGCCTTGGCGAGTTGCTGCAGTGCATCTTGTAGATGGTACACACTGCAGCCACGGTGCGCCGGTGGTGGAGGGAGTGAATGTTGAAGGTGGGGGATGGGGGGCCGATCAAGTGGCTGCTTTGTCCTGGATGGTGTCGAGCTTCTCGAGTGTTGTTGGAGCTGCAAGTGGAGAGTATTCCATCACACTCCTGACTTGTGCCTTGTAGATGGTGGAAAGGCTTTGGGGAGTCAGGAGGTGAGACACTCGCCGCAGAATACCCAGCCTCTGACCTGCTCTTGTGGCCACAGTATTTATGTGGCTGGTCCAGTTAAGTTTCTGGTCAATGGTGACCCCCAGGATGTTGATGGTGGGGGATTCAGCGATGGGAATGTCAAGGACTATTACTAAGTTTGTGTCGCACCAAACATGTCTTCCCACTGTTACCCACTCCAGCCCAGTATACTCTGGTCCCATCGCTTTGAAGTTTGCCTTATTTAAATTTATAGGTTTGTGACTCTCCCTCCAAGTAGCTCCTCAATTCAAGAGCAAAATACGGCGAATGCTGGAATCTGAAATAAAAACAGTGAATGCTGGAAATACTCAGCGGGTCAGGCAGCATCTGTGGAGAGAGAAACAGAGATAATGTTTCTGGTCGGTGACCCTTGGTCAGAACTGGAGAGTGTTCAAAATGAACGGATTCTTAAGGAGCCCTGAAAGGGGGAGGGGGGAGAGAACAAAAGGGAAGGTCTGTGATAGGGTGGGAGGCAGGAGAGATTAGAGAGACAAACGGGACGGTGGGCCGACTTGAGATAGTAATGGCACAAGTTAGAAAAAGATTAATTTAGCTAGAGTGTGAATGGCGGGATAATTACCAGCTGAAGCAGTGCTCCTTAAGAATCTGTTCTCTCAAACACTCGCCAGTTTTGACGGAAGGTCATCGACCTGAAACGTTAACTCTGCTTCTCTCTCCACAGATGCTGCCTGACCTGCTGAGATTTGCAGCATTTTCTGTTTTTACCTCCTCAATTCGATAGGGAGGGCCTGAGGATATGCAGAGTAAGTCTGTCCCTCATTCTTGTATCTTCTGCAGGGTCTGCTCTTCAGACCTTGCCTCCCGACCTACAGACAGCAGAGGTTTATATTGTTGCAATTATGCAAAACTACATCGAAATATCCAATTTAGAACATCTTCCGTGAATAACAGGAGCTTTTACCGGATGATATTAGATGATTTTTTTTTTTGTTGCCTGGTAGTACTTACAGATATAAAATGCAAGGTGCTTTTCAAAGCTTTTCAAAGCTAGGTGTAAAGCTGTGAGGAGGACGCAAAGAGCCTGCAAAGGGATAGAGAGTGCAATAAAGTGGCAAATGGAGTATAATGTGGGAAAATGTGAGGTTATTCACTTTGGTCGTGTTGTAGGCATTAGGCATCTGCTGAGTATATCTAAACTCATATCGGTTTAAAGTGGCCACATATAAAAAGGCTATCCAAGCATGATGGGAGCTGGGTTAGCCAAGTTAGCTAAAGCTGCTGACTGAGCACTGACCCTGCAGAGCCTGGTCTCAGGAATGTCTTGAATCAACAGCTTGAGACAAGATCGTATATAGAACACTGCGGTACCGAGTACGGAATGTCCTCAAGTCAGTGACCCCCATATAGGGTGCCTAGCAACCATAGAGATAAGGAGCTAGGCACCAGCAGAATCCATGAGCAACGAAGTTAAGGGGGGCCTGGAGAGCATCAAACGGATAGGGATCCACCCCCAACTGTCACAAACTGATCATGCAGCCCCCTGATGTACCAGGGTTAATTCTATTGGCCCATTTAAACCTATATGTAATCTCTAATCATTATGATTGGATTGTGTCCAGCCGAAGTGGGCTGAGTAACTGTAATGAACTATTGTAAAACATATAAATATCGATGAATTTCTTTGTTCGGGGGAGTGGAGTGCCTGGATCCAGTCCTGAGGCTTCCTCCCCGCCGACGTTAATAAAGGCCGCATTGGCGTTGGAACCGACTCTGTGTGTTGAGTGATTCTTCTGACAAAACACTAACACTAACAGTGGCGTAGTCGGCAGGATTTCCCGGAGTCGCTGGACGCCCTTGGAAAAATCCCGGTGAGTATAAAAAAACGATTTTTAATTATAAAGGGTGCGGAAGGTGGAAGCCGGTTGATTGACACGAGGAGAGGGTCTAATATCTCAAACGCCTAGCCTGAGCCTGAATTAAGAGGACTTTTGTCCCACGTGACGGCCAGGAGCCAAGTAGGCGTAGGGAACACACTTAGACCGTGGGATCGTGATACCAAGAGACATCTTCCGGACCCAGTAGTGTGATTTGAAATACCCCGGAGACCAGGCAGTGCACAGCGACCAACGGAAACTAAACCTGTGAACAGGGTCGGACCGACAGACAAAGCAGTGGTAGGTAGTCGTTAAGGATACGTAGAGCGCTGCGGGAATTGCTTAAACGCGTTTTAAGAATTGTATAAGTTTGTGTAACAGCAGACTTGTGACCTGACAGCAGCCCAGAGACGGTCTACTACAAGTTGTGCGAGGTAAAAGGCAAACCTCTGAGAGTAGATTCCTAACGGTTCTAGTCCTACCCAGGAATGGCCAATAAAGTAGTTAACTCGAGTGGGGGTCAGAAGGGTCCCTTACCCGCCATCTGGCGGAAAAGCAAAAGAAACTAATCGAGAAAATGATTGGAGCAGGGTGGGATCCTCAGGACCTGCCAGCAGCCCAACGGGAATGGTGGGAGAAGGAACGGAAAAACCAATACCGGTAGTCCACTACAAAAGTTATGTGAGGAATTATTTGGATAAAACTACGAATTCCCTGAAAGGTCATGGATCCAAAAATAGATCCGGCCAAAACAATGAATAGGAAAGAAGAGAGACTCTTGTAAATGTCTGGTCGTTGAGTGAGAGTCCCTGTGTGGATTTTGTGACTGCGGAATGAATTTTTATGTTGTCATGTTTCTGAAAGCCTGGTTGGAAGAGGAATGCAAGTGTCTGTTTATTTTAGCTAACCCTTTGTAGTGTTGTCCTGTATGTGGGAAGTTTTAAGACATTTTAAGTTAGAAACGCAGGTGTGGATTTATTCAGATGATAAGTTACGGAGCTAGGAAATGTACAAAGGATAGGTTTGTTGAGCAAAAGATAAAAAATACATGGTCCCGGTGGTTAAAAAAAAGAATTTACTTGTCGAAAGAAAACATGCAATGATTGATTACATTGGATTGAAAGACATAAATTTAGTCTCGGAATGAGATAAAGAATGCTTTTTAAAAAAAAAGCTTCTAGCAAAAAAAAAGTTTTAAATAAAGATTGAAATTACAAAGTTTGAATTGGGATTTTGAGATATTCAGAGAAGGCACAGAAAATACTGAGGTGGATTCAAAAAAAAAATTATTAAATTAAATCTGATCAGGTCAAACTCCTGGGCGAGTGGCGAGCTATCTGCGAAGGTGTAAAAGGAACTTTTGGAAAATGTTAAAAACAGCAAGCTTTAGTAACGACTTTGAAACTGGAGCATTTTGAGAAAACGGAAAGCAGCCCTCAAACTCTCAAAGCTGGACTCCATTCCAGTTATGGAGAAAAGAAAAAGATAAAGACGCCACTTTGAAAGTAAATAAATAATAAATGATTTTAAATTAACAAATGTGTTTGTGATGGAAAAAGACATAACTTACTAAATACTAGTTGATGTTTGCTGTGAAAAAGATATTGGTTTAATTAGAAGAAAAAAATTGGAAGAGGTAAAAAACACTCTCCATGGATTCGAATTTTAAATTATGAGAAAGTTTCAATGCAGTTTGAAAAGATTTCCAAAATGGACAGTATTTATCAAGAAAAGTCCCGAACAGTCTAAACAAGCAGGAGGGTTTTGAAGATCTAAGCTATGCGAACTCAGCACAGAAAAAAAAAACTGGGAATTAGAGAATCTTACTGAATTCTTAAATTCTTACAGAAAATGGAACTGACACAGAAGTTTAGATTTTGTGCTGAGAGAGAAATTTAAAAAAAATTGAATTTCAGGAAACAAAATTGCTATTAAAAATGTGTGGTCTCGTTTTAAATCAATTTTTTAAAAAAAGAGAATTTTTCGGATGATTACGTGAAGTCACGTAATGACATCAGGCTTTCTTACAAACCTGTAAAGGAGTTAACCCTTTCCATTGACAGCTGTTTTATACTGGACATTATTAATTTGGATTTCTTAATAAAATAAAGAAGACTCACCTGACAGACAGAGGAAATGGTGGGATATTCAGAATAAAAATAAAACGGAACTAGCTGGTCAAGAGTTAAAAGCTAAGATAAACAGGCTGGAAGAGATGTTTAAAAAAAAACGGGACTAGACGGATAGTGCAGTGCGCAGCCATAGCACCATCACCTATGGCAATAGAGCCAATGTACCCCACGGTGGGTAGGTGTAGTCCACAAACCCAACCTAACAGTAAAGCAGACAGCGATGTTTGGAGGAATAATGGTGGCATTGGTGTTGATTGGAGTTTGGATAATATTTAGATGGGTCATCGTGCAGTCTCGAGCACAGCAGGCTCAAACGCAAAACCGACGGCAGCCCAGATAGGGACATGAAGTGATAGAGGTGGTACGACTATAAAGAATATGGTTAACCTAATCCTTACCTTCGATTCCACAGAGTGACAGCGACACAAGTAGACCAGAACCTAACACCTGGTGATGACCAGGCTGTCTGTTTAAAATTTTCAGATAAAACTCACCAAGATGGGACCGCAGTGGTGACTCCGACTCTGGGGACTCATGTATACTGGGAACCTCAAGACCCACGCAAACACTGGATGATACCAACGGATTGCAGCACACTCAGGAAATAAACAACTACATGAATTATGGAGTCTTGTTTAATTTAACGGATGGAATGTGCATCCCAGCAGCCAAGGACTGGAGCAAGGACAGGACTTATTTCAATGCATGATTACAAGTGAATCCTAATAAGAACCGGGTGTGTGTACAGTGCTCCACGGGTATAAGGAGCAGCTGCATTAAACGGAGGGATGTCAAAGGGCCCGATGAATGTACTTTCGGCATAATTTGAGCGCCTCCGGGACAGTCCCAGCAATCAGTCATCTGCAAAAAGGGAGTGGGGCTGTGTGGGTACTACGAGGAGGTGGGGGCGGCTGCAATATCATTGTATGTATGCTTCTCACCCCCTCCGACACCGCGCCCCATAACCACTACATTGCCTGAGGAACTGCCTTGTCCCATAACTACTAAGGGACCAGAAAATGGGATTGTAATGTACAATGAAGGGGAATTATTGTATGATAATGTTAAACATGAAATTGTGCCTGTCCTGATCAATATTTCAGGCAGCCAGATGCCGGAATACTGCACAGAACAGTCAAGGAAGATGTACAATGTATTCAGTAAAGTTGTAATGCAGCAGGCTGCCGATGCAATGGGTGCCAGTAGGTTCCGAGGACAGGGGTCAGCCCCCAGGATAAAGAGGGAAATAGTTAATGATGTTGCCACCGTTTTCAATACAGGGACCTCCGTAGTAAACTCGATAGACATACAAGGGATAAATGAGAAGGTGGAACAGCTTAGAGGGGTGATGAAGGGGTTATTAGAGAGGGTGGAGCAAAACCAGGAAGACCAAGCCAACCTAGGAAAGGAGGGTGCCGAAATCCAGTTGGATGGCATCTCAGTCTTGGAGGTTCACGCCAAAACCATCAATCACCTCATTGATAGAGAAAAGGAAGATACGGGAAAGCAAAGACAGGGGCAACTCTGTCACGCTTATGGTCTGTGGATGGTGGGACAGATCCGCCACAATCTCGACCAGATCCAACGCGGGGAAGTACCCAATTGGATAGACAGTTCACATTTAGCTCAGTTGGCTAACCAGAGGGGGACACTGGATAATTGTACTCTGAAGGGACTGACCCAAGTATACCCAGCAATTCCAGATTGCCAGATGGGTAGGACTACTGGGATAGTGATAGTCCTGATGATCCCTATAGCCACACCGGACTCAGGACCGTTCCCCCTGTACCAACTAGAGAATATCGGAGTAATAGGGGAAAATCACATGAATTATGGAGTTTTATCTGACCACCACCTCCGCCGTTCGTCGAAACGACATACTTACTGGGATTTCCCAAACAGAATGCAAGCAAAGGAGGGGAGATCACAGTATGCCCTCACCCGGTAGGCCGAGGTGAGCTAGACGAGTGCGGGTTTAACCGAACCGACGGGTGCGTACTAGAAATAGTGCCCGCACACAGGCACTTCGCGAGAGCAGGCTACGGAGGGAAGGGAAGATACTGCGTCTCTACCACAGAGCGTTCATACCAGTATAATGACCTGCAGTGCCCAATACCACAGCCAAACGTTTGCTTTACGCCACTACAACCTGTCACGATCGGGCAAGCGCATATCACCCAGGTTAGGTGCCGGAAGTCTGAAGTTATTGATGTAACCGATCAGCTCCACGATCATTTGCAGGATTATGACGAGCCAGATCAGGTCCCTATCCCACATCTAACCGAAGTATTACGAGAGTTGAGGCTCAGAGTGGGTCAATCCGTAAAGCTCTACCACCAACTGCAAACTAAAATCAAAGTACTGGAAGAAGATATCGATGTAGACTTACAAAGTCAGAGTTGGTGGAGAAAGGTCTGGGACCGGGGAATAAATGTGAACATCCATCCTTGGATTCGAATAATTTCACACATACTGGTCGGGATACAATTGATCTTAGTGATAACATGGGGCATAATGGCCTGCCAGGCACCACGCACAACGAAGAGGGACCCATGACCGGTCCCCGGATACTAAACAAGCCTGTTTAATAAAGGGGCAGGAGGATTTGGCCTTTATCAATTTGATTTAAGCAACCAGGACTCCTGAAACCGCGTGACTGGCCAGCACATTGAGGCAGGGAGTACCGGGCTGTGCACAGAATCTAATAAAGGTAGGGCGGTCGGTTAAAGGGGGACTAGGACTAGCCCCTTTACCAAAAGGGGGGAATTGTTGTAGGCATTAGGCACCTGCTGAGTATATCTAAACTCATATCGGTTTAAAGTGGCCACATATAAAATGGCTGCCCAAGCATGATGGGAGCTCGGTTAGCCAAGTTAGCTAAAGCTGCTGACTGAGCACTGACCCTGCAGAGCCTGGTCTCAGGAATGTCTTGAATCAACAGCTTGAGACAAGATAGTATATAGAACACTGCGGTACCTAGTACGGAATGTCCTCAAGTCAGTGACCCCCATATAGGGTGCCTAGCAACCATAGAGATAAGGAGCTAGGCACCAGCAGAATCCATGAGCAACGAAGTTAAGGGGGGCCTGGAGAGCATCAAACGGATAGGGATCCACCCCCAACTGTCACAAACTGATCATGCAGCCCCCTGATGTACCAGGGTTAATTCTATTGGCCCATTTAAACCTATATGTAATCGCTAATCATTATGATTGGATTGTGTCCAGCCGAAGTGGGCTGAGTAACTGTAATGAACTATTGTAAAACATATAAATATCGATGAATTTCTTTGTTCGGGGGAGTGGAGTGCCTGGATCCAGTCCTGAGGCTTCCTCCCCGCTGGCGTTAATAAAGGCCGCATTGGCGTTGGAACCGACTCTGAATGTTGAGTGATTCTTCTGACAAAACACTAACACTAACAGGTAGGAAGAATAGAAAAACAGAATATTAAACCTTGGTGTTCAGAAAGATTTGGGGGTCCTTGTGCAGGAAACATAGAGTTAGCATGCAGGTGCAGCAAGCAATAAGGAAGGCAAATGGCCTGTTGTCCTTTATTGCGGGGGTTGGAGTATAAGAGTAAGGAAGTCTTGCTACAATTGTACAGGGCTCTGGTGAGACCACACCTGGAGTACTGTGCACAGTTCTGGTCTCCTTGCCTTGGAGGCGGTGCAACAGAGGTTCACTAGATTGAATCCTGGGATGAGAGGCTGTCCTATGATGAGAGATTGAGTAGAATGGGCCTATACTCTCTGGAGTTTAGAAGAATGAGAGGTGATCACATTGAAACATACAACATTCTGAGGGGGATTGACAGGGTAGATAAGAACATAAGAACATAAGAAATAGGAGCAGGAGTCGGCCATATGTCCCCTCGAGCCTGCTCCGCCATTCAATAAGATCATGGCTGATCCGATCATGGACTCAGCTCCACTTCACTGCCCGCTCCCCATAACCCCTTATTCCCTTATCGTTTCAGAAGCTGACTATTTCTGTCTTAAATTTATTCAATGACCCAGCCTCCACAGCTCTCTGAGGCAGCGAATTCCACAGATTTACAACCCTCAGAGAAGAAATTCCTCCTCATCTCAGTTTTAAATGGGCGGCCCCTTATTCTAAGACCATGCCCTCTAGTTCTAGTCTCCCCCATCAGTAGAAACATCCTCTCTGCATCCACCTTGTCGAGCCCCCTCATAATCTTATACGTTCCGATAAGATCACCTCTCATTCTTTTGAATTCCAATGAGTAGAGGCCCAACCTACTCAACCTTTCCTCATAAGTTAACCTCCTCATCCCCGGAATCAACCGAGTGAACCTTCTCTGAACTGCCTCCAAAGCAAGTATATCCTTTCGTAAATATGGAAACCAAAAGATGCAGGGAGGATGTTTCCCTCTGGCTAGAACCAGGGGTCACAGTCTCAGGTTAAGGGGTCGGCCATTTAGGACTGAGATGAGGAGGAATTTCTTCACTCAGAAGGTGGTGAATCTTTGGAATTCTCTGCCCCAGAGGGCTGTGGAGGCTCAGTCTTTGAGTATATTCAAGGCTGAGATCGATAGAGTTTTGGAGTCTCGGGGAATCGAGGGATATGGGGATCGGGTGGAGTTGAGGTCGATGATCAGCCGTGATCTCATTGAATGGCGCAGCAGGCTCGAGGGGCCGAATGGCCGACTCCTGCTCCTCTCAGGAGAATGTAAAATATCCCACCGTGCTAATTTGAAGGCGAGCAGGGGAAGTTAACAGGTTTTAAGCCAGTGCAGAGGCAGGGAAAGAGAGGAGGGGAGGAAATAACACAAGGGGAAAATCTGCGTTAGGGTGCAAAGCAAAAGGAGATGGTAAGGGGGCAACTACATTAGAACGGTGACTGCACTCCAAAAGTACTCCATTGGCTGTAAAGCACTTTGGGACCTACGGTGGTCGTGAGAAGCGCTATATAAATGCAAGTATTTCTTTCTTTCTTAGAAGAGATGAAATGGTAATAGCAGAATCATCAACAGCTGCCGTGTGAGAAGTATATACTAAATTGCAAGAAGTTCAAGTAAATCGCTGTTTCACCTCGGAGGTGTGTTTGATCCACTAACACTGTCCCCTTAAATGAATTCAGTGCTACACTACAACAACAACTTGCAATTATATAGCGCCTTCAATGTAGTAAAACGTCCCAAGGCACTTCACAGGAGTGATAATCAAACAAAAGATTGACAACAAGCCAGCCACATAGGCATTTAGGGCAGATGACCAAAAACTTGGTTCGGCTTTTGTTATCTATGTGGACTTGTATTTACCCTGTACAGCCACCAGAAGACTCATTCCCTGGAGTCCCAAGGGATCCCATAATCCCTTGGGAGCACAGGTATTTAAGGAGGCTTCACAGGTTGGAGAGGCACTCTGGAGACCTGCAATAAAAGACTAAGGTCACACTTTACTTTGAGCTCACAGTGTTCAGACTGTCTCTTTCTCCATACACAACAGTTTTAAGGAGTGTCTTGAAGGAGGAATGAGAGGTAGAGAGACGGAGAGGTTTAGGGAGGGAGTTCCAGAGCTTGGGGCCCAGGCAGCTGAAGGCACGGCCACCGATGGTGGAGTGATTATAATCAGGGGATGCTCAGGAGGGCAGAATTAGAGGAGCGCAGACATCTCGGGGGGGTTGTGGAGCTGGAGGAGGTTACAGAGATAGAGAGAGGCGAGGGCCACGGAGGGATTTGTAAATAAGGATGAGAATTGTGAAATCGAGGCGTTGCTTAACCGGGAGCCAATGTAGGTCAGCGAGCACAGGGGGTGATGGGTGAGTGGGACTGGGTGTGAGTTAGGACACGGGGCAGTGAGCACAGGGGGTGATGGGTGAGTGGGACTCGGTGTGAGTTAGGATATGGGGCAGTGAGCACAGGTGGTGATGGGTGAGCGGGACTCGGTGCGAGTTAGGACACGGACAGTGAGCACAGGGGGTGATGGGTGAGTGGGACTTGGTGTGAGTTAGGACACGGACAGTGAGCACAGGGGGTGATGGGTGAGTGGGACTTGGTGTGAGTTAGGACACGGACAGTGAGCACAGCGAGTGATGGGTGAGTGGGACTGGGTGTGAGTTAGGACACTGGGTCAGTGAGCACAAGGGGTGATGGGTGAGTGGGACTGGGTGTGGGTTAGGACACTGGGTCAGTGAGCACGGGGTGATGGGTGAGTGGGACTGGGTGTGAGTTAGGACACGGGGCAGTGAGCATAGGGGGTGATGGGTGAGTGGGACTGGGTGTGGGTTAGGACACGGACAGTGAGCACAGGGGGTGATGGGTGAGTGGGACTGGGTGTGAGTTAGGACACTGGGTCAGTGAGCACAAGGGGTGATGGGTGAGTGGGACTGGGTGTGGGTTAGGACACTGGGTCAGTGAGCACGGGGTGATGGGTGAGTGGGACTGGGTACGAGTTAGGACACGGGGCACAGGGGGCGATGGGTGAGCGGGACTGGGTGCGAGTTAGGACACTGGGTCAGTGAGCACAGAGGGTGATGGGTGAGTGGGACTCGGTGCAAGTTAGGACACTGGGTCAGTGAGCACAAGGGGTGATGGGTGAGTGGGACTGGGTGTGAGTTAGGACACGGGTCAGTGAGCACAGGGGGTGATGGGTGAGTGGGACTGGGTGTGAGTTAGGACACGGGGCAGTGAGCACAGGGGGTGATGGGTGAGCGGGACTCGGTGTGAGTTAGGACACGGGGCAGTGAGCACAGGGGGTGATGGGTGAGCGGGACTGGGTGTGAGTTAGGACACGGGGTCAGTGAGCACAGGGGGTGATGGGTGAGCGGGACTGGGTGTGGGTTGGGACACGGGGCAGCAGAGTTTTGGATCACCTCTGGTTTACGCAGGGTAGAATGTGGGAGGCCAGCCAGGAGTGCATTGGAATAGTCCAGTCTCCAACACTGCCCTTTTAAATTGAAGCCAGCTGAGCGGGCCTGTCCCTTTAACTGGGGGGGGTGACAGCGATGCGAGAGCGGCCACGTGTGTTTGCCACGTCTCCGCGCAGGCGCAATGTGTCTGTGTGAGAGTGTGGGCTGGAGAGGCCACGCCCCCTTCTCCTCGCGGTTGCCTGCTTGGCTGTGGTGCGCAGGCGCGGTCGCCGCCGCGCCCCCTCGGATCCGGGGGTTGCGCAGGCGCCGCGGGGCGGGCGGAGGGGCGGCGCAGACGCAGTGGGGCGGGCGAAGGCAGCCCCGCCCCCTGGCCTCCCCTGCGCGCAGGCGCGGTGGGGCGGGCCGGCGCGGTGCGCAGGCGCGGTGGCCCGAGGCGGGAGGCGGACGGACGGGACGGACGGCAGTGAGTGCGGGAGGGAGGGAGTCGGGCGGCCATGAACTTCCTGAGAGGGGTGATGGGCGGCCAGAGCGCCGGGCCGCAGCCCAGCGGGGCGGAGACCGTGAGTACCGCCGGCCCACCGATCGTCTGCCCGCGCTCATTCTCAACCCGGGTGCTGCGGGCCCCGAGCCACGACCTCGATTTCCAGCGCACCGCCGTGGGCGGCCTGGGCCCCGAGCTCTCTGGGACTCCCTCCCCTGAACCTCTCCGCCTCTCTCCGCTCCCCAAGGGCCGCCTGCTTGACGCGGCTTTCGCTCAGCTGTCCCAGGTCCGGCCCTGTGGGGCTCGGGGTCAGATTGTGGCCTGTGAGGGCCCTGGGCCAGGGTCACCAGACGGAAACATCCCAGGGGCCACTATTGTGAAGGAGAGCAGGGGGGTTCTCCCCGGTGTCCTGGGGCCAATATTTATCCCTCAATCAACACAACAAAAAAAAACACATGATCTGGGTCATTATCACATTGCTGTGTGTGGGATCTTGCTGTGCGCAAATTGGCTGCCACATTACAACACGGAACCACACTCCAAAAGTACTTCATTGGCTGTAAAGCGACGTCCGGTGGTCGTGAAAGGCGCTCTATAAATGCACATCTTTCTTCAGCGCCGCAGCCGCCTGACCGGCTGCTGGGTGTCTGAGGCTCGGAGTCCAGGTTACAGGTCACTGCCCCCCACTCCCCGGGGAAAAATGGATGAGAGTCTCCCAGCACAGCATCAGAGTCCTTCCGTTATCCCACATGACATTTATCCCTCCATCTGCTCGCCTCCCCGCCACACACACACACACACACACACACACACCAGCAAAAATTAATTCATCATTGAGCTGATGATGCAAAGCTAGGTGGGAATGTAAGTTGTGAGGAAAGAAAGACTTGCATTTCTATAGCGCCTTTCACGAACGCCGGAAGTCCCAGAGCGCTTTTGAAGTGTAGTCGCTGTCGTAACGTGGGAAACAAGAGATATGGGGATAGTGCAAGCAAGTGGAGTTGAGGTAGAAGGGAATCAAGGGGTATGGTGAGAAAGCAGGAATGGGGTACTGAAGTTGCATGTTCAGCCATGAACTCATTGAATGGCGGTGCAGGCTAGAAGGGCCGAATGGCCTACTGCACCTAGTTTCTATGTTTCTATAAGCCATGATCTCACTGAATGGTGCTGCACTGTTGGAGGGTCAGTACTGAGGGAGCGCTACAGTCGGAGGTGCCGTCTTTTGGATCAAAGGTTAAATCAGTGTCTGCCCCCTGAGGTGGATGAAACATAGAAAATAGGTGCATCGAGCTTGCGCCAACATTCAATAAGATCATGGCTGATCATTCACCTCACCACCCCTTTCCTGCTTTCTCTCCATACCCCTTGATCCCTTAACCGTAAGGGCCATATCTAACTCCCTCTTGAATATATTTGGACTTTCAGAAGGCGTTCGACAAGGTCCCACACAAGAGATTGATGTGCAAAGTTAGAGCACATGGGATTGGGGGTAGTGTACTGACATGAATTGAGAACTGGTTGTCAGACAGGAAGCAAAGAGTAGGAGTAAATGGGTACTTTTCAGAATGGCAGGCAGTGACTAGTGGGGTACCGCAAGGTTCTGTGCTGGGGCCCCAGCTGTTTACACTGTACATTAATGATTTAGATGAGGGGATTAAATGTAGTATCTCCAAATTTGCGGATGACACTAAGTTGGGTGGCAGTGTGAGCTGCGAGGAGGATGCTATTAGGCTGCAGAGTGACTTGGATAGGTTAGGTGAGTGGGCAAATGCATGGCAGATGAAGTATAATGTGGATAAATGTGAGGTTATCCACTTTGGTGGTAAAAACAGAGAGACAGACTATTATCTGAATGGTGACAGATTAGGAAAAGGGGAGGTGCAAAGAGACCTGGGTGTCATGGTACATCAGTCATTGAAGGTTGGCATGCAGGTGCAGCAGGCGGTTAAGAAAGCAAATGGCATGTTGGCCTTCATAGCAAGGGGATTTGAGTACAGGGGCAGGGAGGTGTTGCTACAGTTGTACAGGGCATTGGTGAGGCCACACCTGGAGTATTGTGTACAGTTTTGGTCTCCTAACCTGAGGAAGGACATTCTTGCTATTGAAGGAGTGCAGCGAAGGTTCACCAGACTGATTCCCGGGATGGCGGGACTGACCCATCAAGAAAGACTGGATCAACTGGGCTTGTATTCACTGGAGTTCAGAAGAATGAGAGGGGACCTCATAGAAACATTTAAAATTCTGACGGGGTTAGACAGGTTAGATGCAGGAAGAACGTTCCCAATGTTGGGGAAGTCCAGAACCAGAGGTCACAGTCTAAGGATAAGGGGTAAGCCATTTAGGACCGAGATGCGGAGGAACTTCTTCACCCAGAGAGTGGTGAACCTGTGGAATTCTCTACCACAGAAAGTTGTTGAGGCCAATTCACTAAATATATTCAAAAAGGAGTTAGATGAGGTCCTTACTACTAGGGGGATCAAGGGGTATGGCGAGAAAGCAGGAATGGGGTACTGAAGTTGAATGTTCAGCCATGAACTCATTGAATGGCGGTGCAGGCTAGAAGGGCCGAATGGCCTACTCCACCTATTTTCTATGTTTCTATGTTTCTATGTTTCTATATCCAATGAACTGGCATCAACAACACTCTGCGGCAGGGAATTCCACAGGTTAACAATTCTCTGAGTGAAGAAGTTTCTCCTCATCTCAGTCCTAAATGGCCTACCCCTTATCCTTAGACTGTGTGCCCAGGTTCTGGACTCTCAACATCGGAGTGAGTGAGTGAGCATGTTCTGATGAGCTAATTTCCTGTTTGTGGGATTTGCTGTGCACAATCCCGGCTGCTGCGTTTGCCTGCACTGACTGCAATTCAGAATAATTCATTGGCTGGATAGCGTTTTGGGATGTCCTGATCATGTGAATATCGCTCTCGAAATGCATGTTCTTCTTAATTATGACCCATGCAGTAAATGAGCGTGTTTACATGTGTAACTGTTAAGCATCAGCCAGTGGCTCTGGGTCGCACCCTCTCTTTGCCTCGGAATCAGAAGGTTGTGGATCCATTCCAGAGACTTGAGCACAAGAATCTATGCTGACACTCGCAGTGCAGTGCTGAGGGAGTGCCTCACTGTCGGAGGGGCAGTACTGAGGGAGCACCACACTGTCGGAGGTGACGTCTTTTGGATGAGAGGTTTAAACGAAGATCCCATGGCACTATTTCGAAGAAGAGCAGGGGAGTTATTCCCGTGTCCTGGTCAATATTTATCCTTCCAATCAACGTCACCAATACAGATGATCTGGTTATTAGTCGGTTGCTAATGGTGGGTCGAAAAAAGGCCACTGTTGGAGGACCGCAGATTTCTCAGTGCTGTCGGCGTGGAGAAGGTTGTAGCGAAAGGGACGGATGAGGCCGTGAAGAGATTCCATGACAAGAATGAGAATTTTAAATTTGAGGCATTGGAGGATCAGGAGCCTGTGTCGGTCAGGCGTGATGGGTGAGTGGGTCTTGGTACGGGAGCGGATGTGGGCAGCAGAGCTTTGGATCAGCTGAGGTTGATGGAATGGAGAATGGGAGGCCGGCAAGGAGAGCATTGGAATAGTTGAGTCTGGAGATGACCGAGGCATGGCTGAGGGTTTCTGCAGCAGATGAGCTGAGGTAAATGCAGAGACTGGTGAAGTCACAGAGGCAACAGTGATGCAGCAAATATAGAGGTGGAAGCTCAGCTCTGGCTGAAATGGGATTAAATTCTTGTAACTTCAACGTTTCCCTCCATATTGGTTTTAAGTATTACGTTTGTTGGTGCTTTATAAGCTGACCTATATTCGACCTCTTGTCCCGCCAGACCCTGGAATCCTGTGCTGGTCCTCTTTGCCCAAACTCATCAATACTCGTGCAGTGCTATGTAAACTAGAGCTGATCCAAAACTCAGCTGCCCGTGCCCTAACTCGCACCAAATCCCGTTCGCCCATCATCATCATCATAGGCGGTCCCTCGAACGAGGATGACTTGCTTCCACATGAATTCACAGATGTTTCAATGAAGGACCCGATGTTCCAGTCTTGAACTCCAATTGAGGGGGTGGAAGATGCTGGAGTTCTTTGAGGATGTAACGAGCAGGGTGGATAAAGGGGAACCAAAAGAGTTGTAGTGTATTTGGACTTCCAGGAGGCATTTGACAAGGTGCCACATAAAAGGTTACTGCACAAGATAAAAGTTCATGGGGTTGGGGGTAATATTTTAGCATGGATAGAGGATTGGCTAACTAACAGAAAACAGAGAGTCGGGATAAATGGTTCATTCTCAGGTAGGTAATCAGTAACCAGTGGGATGTCGCAGGGATAAGTGCTGGGACCCCAACTATTTACAATCTATATTAACGACTTGGAAGAAGGGACTGAGTGTAACGTAGCCAAGTTTGCTGACGATACAAAGATGGGAGGAAAAGCAATGTGTGAGGAGGATACAAAAAATCTGCAAAAGGACATAGACAGGCTAAGTGAGGTGCCAAAAAATTGGCAGATGGAGTATAATGTTCGAAAGTGTGAGGTCATGCACTTTGGCAGAAGAAAAATCAAAGAGCAAGTTATTTAAATGGAGAAAGATTGCAAAGTGCTGCTGTACAGTGGGACCTGGGAGTACTTGTGCATGAAACACAAAAGGATAGTATGCAGGTACAGCAAGTGATCAGGAAGGCCAATGGAATCTTGGCCTTTATTGCAAAGGGGATGGAGTATAAAAGCAGGGAAGTCTTGCTACAGTTATACAGAGTATTGGTGAGGCCACACCTGGAGTACTACGTGCAGTTTTGGTTTCCATATTTACATAGAAACATAGAAAATAGGTGCAGGAGTAGGCCATTCGGCCCTTCTAGCCTGCACTGCCATTCAATGAGTTCATGGCTGAACATTCAACTTCAGTACCCCATTCCTGCTTTCTCGCCATACCCCTTGATCCCCCTAGTAGTAAGGCCCTCATCTAACTCCTTTTTGAATATATTTAGTAAATTGGCCTCAACAACTTTCTGTGGTAGAGAATTCCACAGGTTCACCACTCTCTGGGTGAAGAAGTTCCTCCGCATCTCGGTCCTAAATGGCTTACCCCTTATCCTTAGACTGTGACCTCTGGTTCTGGACTTCCCCAACATTGGGAACATTCTTCCTGCATCTAACCTGTCTAACCCCGTCAGAATTTTAAATGTTTCTATGAGGTCCCCTCTCATTCTTCTGAACTCCAGTGAATACAAGCCCAGTTGATCCAGTCTTTCTTGATAGGTCAGTCCCGCCATCCCGGGAATCAGTCTGGTGAACCTTCGCTGCACTCCCTCAATAGCAAGAATGTCCTTCCTCAGGTTAGGAGACCAAAACTGTACACAATACTCCAGGTGTGGCCTCACCAATGCCCTGTACAACTGTAGCAACACCTCCCTGCCCCTGTACTCAAATCCCCTTGCTATGAAGGCCAACAGCCCTTTTGCTTTCTTAACCGCCTGCTGCACCTGCATGCCAACCTTCAATGACTGATGTACCACGACACCCAGGTCTCTTTGCACCTCCCTTTTTCCTAATCTGTCACCATTCAGATAATAGTCTGTCTCTCTGTTTTTACCACCAAAGTGGATAACCTCACATTTATCCACATTATACTTCATCTGCCATGCATTTGCCCACTCACCTAACCTATCCAAGTCGCTCTGCAGCCTCACAGCATGCTCCTCGCAGCTCACACTGCCACCCAACTTAGTGTCATCCGCAAATTTGGAGATACTACATTTAATCCCCTCATCTAAATCATTAAAAAAAAATGTAAACAGCTGGGGCCCCAGCACAGAATCTTGCGGTACCCCACTAGTCACTGCCTGCCATTCTGAAAAGTACCCATTTACTCCTACTCTTTGCTTCCTGTCTGACAACCAGTTCTCAATCCATGTCAGCACACTACCCCCAATCCCATGTGCTCTAACTTTGCACATCAATCTCTTGTGTGGGACCTTGTCGAACGTCTTCTGAAAGTCCAAATATACCACATCAACTGGTTCTCCCTTGTCCACTCTACTGGAAACATCCTCAAAAAATTTCAGAAGATTTGTCAAGCATGATTTCCCTTTCACAAATCCATGCTGACTTGGACCTATCATGTCACCTCTTTCCAAATGCACTGCTATGACATCCTTAATAATTGATTCCATCATTTTACCCACTACCGATGTCAGGCTGACCGGTCTATAATTCCCTATTTTCTCTCTCCCTCCTTTTTTAAAAAGTGGGGTTACATTGGCTACCCTCCACTCTATAGGAACTGATCCAGAGTCAATGGAATGTTGGAAAATGACTGTTAATGCATCCACTATTTCCAAGGCCACCTCCTTAAGTACTCTGGGATGCAGTCCATCAGGCTCTGGGGATTTATCGGCCTTCAATCCCATCAATTACGAAAGGATATACTTGCTTTGGAGGCAGTTCAGAGAAGGTTCACTAGGTTGATTCCGAGGATGAGGGGGTTGACTTATGAGGAAAGGTTAAGTAGGTCGGGCCTCTGCTCATTGGACTTCAGAAGAAAGAGAGGTGATCTTATCGAAATGGATAAGATAATGAGGGGGTTTGACAAGGTGGATGCGGAGAGGATGCTTCCACTGATGGGGGAGACTAGAACTAGAGGGCATGATAGAATAAGAGGCGGCCCATTTAAAACAGAGATGAGAAATTTCTTCTCTGAGGGTTGTAAACCTGTGGAATTTGCTGCCTCGGAGAGCTGTGGAAGCTGGGACATTGAATAAATTTAAGACCGAAATAGACAGTTTCTTGAGCGATAAGGGGTTATGGGGAGCGGGCGGGAAAGTGGAGCTGAGTCCATGATCAGATCAGCCATGATCTTAGTGAATGGCGGAGCAGGCTCGAGGGGTCGTATAGCCTACCCCTGTTCCTATTATGTTCTTATGCCTGTGCATGGATTTTTTTAACGTGTGGTGACCGTTGCATATCAACCACCACTTGGACTTAACAGAACTCGGCCTTTATCCAGTGCCAAGGGTTAACCAGGACGACTGGAGACCTGCTCTGTTGCACGGACCCAGTGCGCGCACACGTCGCAGTATGGGCTGGCCCGTGCTGCCCCTGGGCCCTGTACCCTCATTCGGCACACCTTTGTCACGATCTCCCTCTGCACCAAACATTCGTCGAACCTCTGTCACAATCAGCCACGATCCCTCATCACACCTCCGCCCCGATCACTCGTCGCAAGTCCGCCGCGACCTTCCATGCTCCTCTGCTGTACCAGGGCCCTGCCGATGCTCCTGCCCACGCTCCAAATGGCGATCTGCACCCTGTGCTCGCTGACCTACATTGGCTCTCGGTTAAGCAACGCCTCGATTTCAAAATTCTCAACCATGGCCCTCGCCCCTCCCTATCTCTGTAATCTCCTCCAGCCCCACAATCTCCCCCCCCCCCCCCCCCCCCCAAGATGTCTGCGCTCCTCAAATTCTGCCCTCTTGAGCATCCTTGATTATAATCGCTCAACCATTGGTGACCGTGCCTTCTGTTGCCTGGGCCCCAAGTTCTGGAACTCCCTCCCTAAATCTCTCCGCCTCTCTACCTCTCTACCTCTCTTTCCTCCTTTTAAGACGCTCCTTAAAACCTGCCTCTTTGACCAAGCTTTTAAACATAGAAACATAGAAAATAGGTACAGGAGTAGGCCATTCGGCCCTTCGAGCCTGCACCACCATTCAATAAGATCATGGCTGATCATTCCCTCCGTACCCCTTTCCTGCTTTCTCTTCATACCCCTTGATCCCCTTAGCCATAAGGGCCATATCTAACTCCCAACTTGAATATATCCAAATGAACTGGCATCAACAACTCTCTGCGGCAGGGAATTCCACAGGTTAACAACTCTCTGAGTGAAGAAGTTTCTCATCTCAGTCCTAAATGGCCTACCCCTTATCCTGAGACAATGTCCTCTGGTTCTGGACTTCCCCAACATCGGGAACATTCTACCCGCATCTAACCTGTCCCGTCCAGTCAGAATCTTATATGTTTCTATGAGATCCCCTCTCATCCTTCTAAACTCCAGTGTTTAAAGGCCAAGTTGATCCAGTCTCTCCTCATATGTTAGTCCTGCCATCCCAGGAATCAGTCTGGTGAACCTTCACTGCACTCCCTCAATAGCAAGCATGTCCTTCCTCAGATTAGGAGACCAAAACTGAACACAATATTCCAGGTGAGGCCTCACCAAGGCCCTGTACAACTGCAGCAAGACCTCCCTGCTCCTATACTCAAATCCTCTAGCTATGAAGGCCAACATACCATTTGCCTTCTTCACCGCCTGCTGTACCTGCATGCCAACTTTCAATGACTATGTACCATGACCCCCAGGTCTCGCTGCACCTCCCCTTTTCCTAATCTGTCACCATTCAGGTAATTTTGGTCACCTGCCGTAACTTCTACTTATGCGACTTGGTGTTGAATTTATCTGTTTTGACTTGTAATACTCCTGTGAAGCACCTTGGAACATTTTACTATGTTAAAGGCACTATATAAATACAAGTTGTTGTTTTCAACTGATAAACTTGCTCACCTGCCTCCCTCCCTTAGTGGATATCTTGCTTGAACTGATGTCTTCCACGATCTGACAGATTCTCTTGTTTTCTCTTGCCTGGGGCCTTTTGCCAGAGCCAGCCCCTATCCCACAAGAGCTGCTTTTTCTGCCTCCCTCGTGCCTAAGACCCTTAAGCCCAGTGATCCCAGATGCCATCCTTTGAGATCTGAATATCATCGTCCCAAATCCGAAGATCTTCCCTGAATAACTTTCAACCCACAGTAAATCTCTTCCCAAGTGCCTGAACTGCAAGGACTCTGTTTCTCAGCCCATCTTGCACAATCTTCACACCCTGACTACAGTACAAGCAGGCCTCTGCACTTGCCACTCCAGTTCTCCCAGAGTTAGCACAATGCAAGACCAGCACCAGCACTACTGCCAAACCCCAGAAATCATCCCCGGTTCTCACTGCTGCCGCACACCTCTCGTCTACCCACGCTCTTGAATATCTTGGCTGCCATCTTAATGTTTTTCTTGGGCTTAAAGATAAAAAGTTAGATGCTTAGATGGTTGTAAAGCTAGATAGTTAGATGGCAGATGCAGTATAATGTGGATAAATGTGAGGTTATCCACGTTGGTGGCAAAAACAGGAAGGCAGATTATTATCTGAATGGTGACAGATTAGGAAAAGGGGAGGTGCGACGAGACCTGGGTGTCATGGTACGTCAGTCATGCAGGTACAGCAGGCGGTGAAGAAAGCAAATGGCATGTTGGCCTTCATAGCGAGAGGATATAAGTATAGGAGCAGGGAGGTCTTACTGCAGTTGTACAGGGCCTTAGTGAGGCCACACCTTGAGTATTGTGTACAGTTTTGGTCTCCTAATCTGACGAAGGACATTCTTGCTTTTGAGGGAGTGCAGCGAAGGTTCACCAGACAGATTCCCGGGATGGCAGGACTGACATATGAAGAAAGACTGGATCGACTAGGCTTATATTCACTGGAATTTCGAAGAATGAGAGGGGATCTCATCGAAGCATATAAAATTCTATCGGGATTGGACAGGTTAGATGCAGGAAGAATGTTCCTAATGTTGGGAAAGTCCAGAACCAGGGGTCACAGTCTAAGGATAAGGGGTAAGCCATTTAGGACTGAGATGAGGAGAAACTTTTTCACCCAGAGAGTTGTGAACCTGTGGAATTCTCTACCACAGAAAGTTGTTGAGGCCAGTTCATTTGATATATTCAAAAGGGAGTTCGATGTGTCCCTTATGGCTAAAGGGATCAAGGGGTATGGAGAGAAAGCAGGAATGGGGTACTGAAGTTGCATGATCAGCCATGATCATATTGAATGGTGGTGCAGGCTCGAAGGGCCGAATGGCCTACTCCTGTACCTACTTTCTATGTTTCGGTAAAAGGGCAATTGATAAACAAGGTCACCCATTTGCAGTTTCCATGCAGTCAGGCCGATTTTGCACAATTTCAGCCCAGAAATACTATCTCAATGCTCTGAAATCAAAAGCAAAGTCACTTTTACAGCCGTTGTAAATCGGTGACCGTGATATATTCTGCATTCCTTGGAACAAAATATTGTGCCCCCCAAATCACTGTAAGCAACACCACACCACATCTGCATTCCCTGAATTTCCACAATCAGCCACGATAGATCTAGGGTATGTATCTCGCTCGCTCTCCCACATTATAACAGTGACTACACTCCAAAAGTACTTCATTGACTGTAAAGCGCTTTGAGACTTCCGGTGGTCATGAAAGGCGCTTTGTAAATGCAAGTTTTTTTTTCTCTCTCCTGGTGTTGGGTTGGCTATGAGTGACCAGATGAGACAGATCCTTTTCTGCTATTTAGGAAACTATAAGTAATCTCAGCAGATCATAAATTGAGCACTGAACATTTGAAGTCAAATTTAAAAAGCTGGCAATCCACAGCAAGTCCGACAACATGTCGAAGTATTAAGGTTTGGGTGAGGTCGATCTGTCTCCAGTTTGGTTGATCAAGCGACAGCATTGTACGGTTTGTGAATAACCTGAAACTGAATTGGCAGAGATTGTCATGGTTTCATATTACATGTTCATTCCAGCACTCATTCAGTGAAGAGAACAGTTTCTGTCCTTATTGTCAAGGGACGTACTGCTTGCATGGTGGGTTCAATAAATTGTCAGAAGTAGAATTTGAAAAATGTAGGTTCCTTCCATCTGTTCAGTGTTCATTTTATTTTTAGGTACCTGTAGACCATATGTCTTTCCCTTACTGAGGGGCAGGCAAGTGATCTGCTTGGCTGTTGGCACCGAGTCAGCAATGATCACAGACACAATCCAAGTCCATTCAGTTTTATGTCTTTGGGGAAGTGCTTGACAATTTTCTTTACCCAATAGGATGGTAGAGGTTATGAAATATGCACGTGACAAGATCTGACGTGTTCTACATTGCATTGTATCCTGATCAGAGGGAAGAGGAAATCTATATATACTGAAGACAGCAAGTGTGTGGGGTTGATTCTGTGATGGGAATGTTTCCTTGAATTTGTAAATCCAAGTTTCTTATAGAAATCATTTACTGGATTGCTCAACCTGATAACTTTACAGTAATGTTGCTTAATTCCTAAATTAAGTCTATTACTCTTCAAATATACATGACTGGAGTATTGTGTTCAATTCTGGGCACCACACTTTAGGAAGGATGTGAAGGCATTAGAGAGGGTGCAGAGGAGATTTGGAAGACAGTTCTAGGGATGAGGGACTTCAGTTACGGGGGAGAGACTGGAGAAGCTGGGATTGTTCTCCTTGGAGCAGAGAAGGTTGAGAGGAGATTTGATCGAGGTGCTCAAAATCATGAGGGCTATACAGGGGAGGTCGAGAGAAAGTGTTCCCATTGGTGGAAGGGTGGAGAACCAGAGGACACAGATTTAAGGCGATAGGCAAAGAACCAAAGGCGACATGAGGAAAACCATTTTACGCAGCGAATGGTTAGGATCTGGAATGCGCTGCTTGAGAGGGTGGTGGAGGCAGACTCAATCGTGGCTTTCAAAAGGGAGTTGGATAAGTAATTGAAAGCAAAAAATGTGAAGGGCTACTGGGAAAGGGCGGAGGAGTGGAACTGGCTGAGGTGCTCTTGCAGAGAGCCGGCACGGGCTCAACGGACCAAATGGCCGCCTCCTGTGCTGTAACCGTTCTATGATTCTATAAATGCGAAAACTCCCAACAATAGCATTCCAGCAAATATATTTTTTATCAATGTTAATTGATCAAACACCCAAGACCCACAGAAGCAGCTCGGTAAAATATTGCAAGACGAGTAGATACAGAAATAAGACCATGTAGGAAAAGCTGTTGCAACCCTCCGATGTATTTTCACTTAAAAATTGACTGAAGTATTGTCCGTAAAGTTTGAATAAGATAACTGGTCATCAGCAGACAGCAAGAATTCCCAAGTTTTGAAGCTGAATTGAACAATTCCTCATTGATTGTCCAGAAATAGTTATTTTAAACAGCTACTTGTTCAGGTGTGTTTGTTCAGTTTGAATGAAAACTTCAGTATTGGTGTAGTAATTTATGAATTAGTAAATTAATATTGATAAGTGAATGGTTCTCGGTTATATTCGTCCAAAGGCCATTTATCGCAGTGTTTGACTTCACTGATTTTCGAGACTAACTTTACATGTTTAACAGCAATTGTCTTCGGTCCTCGCCACAAACTTGGTTCCCTAGCTATCGACTCCACCCCTGCCTCAGCTCATCCGCTGCTGAAACCCTCATCCATGACTTTGTTACCTCTAGACTTGACTATTCCAACACACTCCTGGCCGGCCTCCCACGTTCTGACTGAGATGAGGAGAAACTTCTTCACTCAGAGAGTTGTTAACCTCTGGAATTCCCTGCCGCAGAGAGTTGTTGATGCCAGTTCACTGGATATATTCCAGAGGGAGTTCGATATGGCTCTTATGGTTAAGGGGATCAAGGGGTATGGAGAGAAAGCAGGAAAGGGGTACTGAAGGAATGATCAGCCATGATCTTATTGAATGGCGGTGCAGGCTCGAAGGGCCGAATGGCCTACTCCTGCACCTATTTTTCTATGTTTCTATATTCTACCCTATGTAAACTAGAGGTGATCCAAAACTCATTTGTCTGAGTCCTAACTTGTACTGAATCCCACTCACCCATCGCCTCCTGTGCTCAATGCACCGAGTCCCACTCACCCATCATCCCCTGTGCTCGTTGACCTACATTGACTCCCGGTTAAGCAATGCCTCGATTTTAAAATTCTCATCCTCGTTTTCAAATCCCTCCATGACTCCTCACCCCTCCCTATCTCTGTAATCTCCTCCAGCCCCACAACCCCCCACCCCCCCCCACACCCCCGAGATGACTGTGCTCCTCTAATTCTGCCGCCTTGAGCATTCCTGATTATAATCGCTCCACCATTGGCAGACGTATCTTCAGCTGCCTGGGCCCCAAGCTCTGGAACTCCTTGCCTAAACCTCTCCGCTTTGCTACTTTACCGTCCTCCTTCAAGACGTTCCTTAAAACCTACTTCTTTGACCAAGCTTTGGGTCATCTGCGCTAATTTCTCCTTATGTGGCTCGGTGTCAAATGTTTTTGGGTCACTACTCCTGTGAAGCGCCTTGGGACGTTTCGCTATGTTACAGGCGCTATATAAATACAGGTTGTTGGGTGCTTATTGTTTCTGTTTCTTTGCAGTTGCTTCTGTTCATCCTTTACACACTTAGTATTAACCTGTTGAGTAATCATTTATTCCGCGGAGATGACATTTCAGGCTATTGGGTGCAAATGTAGTGCAGTACAGAAAGGTGCATGTGTACAAATCATACCCAAAGGAAGTGCTAGGAACAAGCTTTTTTGGAAAAAACTGATAATGCATGTGGATCTCCCCTGCATTCCTATTTGTTAAGGAGAGGAGCATTTTAGTAAGTAATGTACAATGCATTCTGCTGCTGCAGAGTTGTGCATAACTGTGGCCTTGTGCAGATCCTCAGGTCAATTCGAAGTCAGACTGGCTCTAATCCTTTTAAATGTTTGATTCTTGAAGATAATCGAAAGCTATTTTCTGTTGGTTGGGAACATTCTCCAAAGATGGAAAATGATTGGTGGTACCTCTTTCTAAAGAAAAATAAGTGTTACAGAAATATTTGACATATCGTGATGGGGCATGATGGTCATATTTAAAAACTTTTATATGGATTGTTCAAGATATAGGCTTAAAACAACACCTGATTCCTATCTCTCTTTTGCTATATATACTTTTTATTCATTAATAGGATGTGGGCGTCGCTGGCAAGACCGGCATTTATTGCCCATCCCTAATTGCTCTTGAGAAGGTGGTGGTGAGCCGCCATCTTGATTACGACTGTGTCTCTCGCTGGGCCATTTCAGGGGGCAATTAAGAGTCGACCACATTGCTTGGGTCTGGAGTCACATATCAGCCAGACCGGGTAAGGACGGCAGATTGCCTTCCCGAAAGGGACATCAGTGAACCCGATGGGTTTTTATGACAATCCAGTAGTTTCATGGTCACCATTACTGACACTGGCTTTTTATTCCAGATTTTTTTAATTAACAGAATTTAAATTCCCCAGCTGACGTGGGGGGATTTGAACTCGTGTCTCTGGATCATTAGTCCAGGGCCCCTGGATTACTGGCCCAGTCACATCACCACTGTGCTACCTTACCTTGAAGAATCAAGTTTGAGGAGCATGCACTTCAATCATCAAAACTGAAATATAATGAAATACTATATTACACTGAACCCAACAAAGGTTGTGATGTAATTCTAAATTGTTATGTCTAATTAAATACAGTTTTATATTTCTGAAGCCCAATTATATACTGTAATGAATAAATTCATCATGATCTTATCCTTGACTACATAGAAGTAATGTAATAAGGTAGCTATCATGTATGATGTTCAGCCCTTCATATCTTTGGGGCTATTGAAGAGTTAAGTGAGTTTAGCCAATGCTGCACTTGGCTTCTGAGTGACCGGGTCCTTTTAACTAAGTTGATTTATGTCGGATGATTTGACACTAATTGGTCAGAGTATAAAACTGTGCCAGCAATCCTACGTCATTCCTAGCGGCAGTACAATTTTTCGTTCTCCTCTCTTGACTGATCCCCCACCTTCCCCCCCCCCCCCCCCCACACCCCGATCATCATACCAAAAAAAGTTCCACCCCAGCAGCAGAACTGGCCGGCAGCAGTAATTGAGGAAAAGAACCTGTAACCAGAAAAAGCTCTTAGTCCATTTAATTCTCCCTGACTGTGCTATTTTGATTGGTAGATTGAACCGCTCCTGTGCTGCCAGTAATAAAAACATAGAAAATAGGTGCAGGAGTAGGCCATTCGGCCCTTCGAGCCTGCACCACCATTCAATAAGATCATGGCTGATCATTCACCTCAGTACCCCTTTCCTGCTTTCTCTCCATACCCCTTGATCTCTTTAGCCGTAAGGGCCATATCCAACTCCCTTTTGAATATATCGAACGAACTGGACTCAACAACTTTCTGTGGTAGATAATTTCACAGGTTCACAATTCTCTGAGTGAAGAAGTTTCTCCTCATCTCGGTCCTAAATGGCTTACCCCTTATTCTTAGACTGTGACCCCTGGTTCTGGACTTCCCCAACATCGGGAACATTCTTCCTGCATCTATCCTGTCCAATCCCGTCAGAATTTTATGTGTTTCTATGAGATCATAGAAACATAGAAACATAGAAAATAGGTGCAGGAGTAGGCCATTCGGCCCTTTGAGCCTGCACTACCATTCAATATGATCATGGCTGATCATTCCCTCAGCACCCCTTTCCTGCTTTCTTCCATACCCCATAGAAACCCCTCTCATTCTTCTAAATTCCAGTGAATATAAGCCTAGTCAATCCAGTCTTTCTTCATATGTCAGTCCTGCCATCCTGGGAATCAGTCTGATGAACCGTCGCTGCACTCCCTCAATAGCAAGAATGTCCTTCCTCAGATTAGGAGACCAAAACTATACACGATATTGAGGCTGTGGCCTCGCCAAGGCCCTGTACAACTGCAGTAAGACCTCCCTGCTCCTATACTCAAATCTCCTCACTATGAAGGCCAACATACCGTTTGCCGCCTTCACCGCCTGCTGTACCTGCATGCAACTTTCACTGATTGATGTACCATGACACCCAGGTCTCGTTGCACCTCCCCTTTTCCTAATCTGCCACCATTCAGATAATATTCTGCCTTCCTGTTTTTGCCACCAAAGTGGATAACCTCACATTTATCTACATTATACTGCATCTGCCATGCATTTGCCCACTCATCCAACCTGTCCAAGTCCCCCTGCAGCCTCTTAGCATCCTCCTCACAGCTCACACTGCCACCCAGCTTAGTGTCATCTGAAAACTTGGAGATATTATATTCATTTCCTTCGCCTAAATCATTAATGTATATTGTCAATAGCTGGGGTCCCAGCACTGAGCCCTGCGGCCATTCTGAAAAGGATCCGTTTATCCCGACTCTCTGCTTCCTGTCTGCCAACCAGTTCTCTAATCACGTTAGTACATTATCCCCAATACCATGTGCTTTAATTTTGCACACCAATCTCTTGTGTGGGACCTTGTCAAAAGCCTTTTGAAAGTCCAAATACACCACATCCACTGGTTCTCCCTTGTCCACTCTACTAGTTACATCCTCAAAAAATTCTAGAAGATTTGTCAAGCATGATTTCCCTTTCATAAATCCATGCTGACTTGGACCGACTGACGTGCATTTGTATCTGTGTAAAAGTGCGCAAATCCAAGGGAGCGCTGACTGGCAAGGCTGAAGAGAATTACGCTGATCAAGGTCCAGTTAGATAATGGTCACTTTAAACATACTTTATTCTCTTCAAATACTCCAAGTTGTGCCCATAAGTTTCTCTAGAGGAATTGCAGCTATAGAAATGCAAGTCTTTCTTTCTATGCTGGAGAGGAAATTTACTTCTCTGCACTATTTTAACAATGCTGTTCACTTTGCATCCCGCTCATCTCCTGCGTCTTGTCGTTTACGGAACAAATATTCCAGAAAGGACCAGCAGTCATCAGAGTGCATTCAATCTGGGACACTTTGTAAATCATAAATCAGTTAATCAACTGAATATTTAAACAGAGCATCGGCACTAATAATCAACATGCGGCACGGGAACAAAACACTGGTTAGACCGCAGCTGGAGTACTGCGTGCAGTTCTGGTCACCACATTACAGGAAAGATGTGATTGCACTGGAGAGGGTACAGAGGAGATTTACGAGGATGTTGCCGGGACTGGAGAATTTTAGCGATGAGGAAAGTTTGGATAGGCTGGGGTTGTTTTCTTTGGACAGAGGAGACTGAGGGGGGACCTTATTGAGGTTTATAAAATTATGAGGGGCCTGGATAGAGTGGATAGGAAGGATCTATTTCCCTTAGCAGAGGGGTTAACTACCAGGGGACATAGATTTAAAGTAATTGGGGGGAGGTTTAGAGGGGATTTGAGTGGAAATTTCTTCACCCAGATGGTGGTGGGGGTCTGGAACTCACTGCCTGAAAGGGTGGTAGAGGCAGAAACCCTCACCACATTTAAAAAGTACCTGGATGTGCACCTGAAGTGTCGTAACCTACAGGGCTACGGACCGAGAGCTGGAAAGTGGGATTAGGCTGGGTAGCTCTTTGTCGGCCGGCACGGACACGATGGGCCAAATGGCCTCCTTCCGTGCTGTAAATTTCTAGGAATCCTTTCTTTCCTCTGCAGGCTCAGCGTTTCAGAATGCTGATATTTATCGCATTCTGGCTGTCAAAGTATTGTCTGAACTTAGATACCAAAGCAGAATGCACATGTTCCAGAACAAATTTTCCATTTGACGTTGTTGTCATCTGTGCAGGAGAGACTTACGAGGAAGTTCCTGGACTTACGAGGAAGTTCCTGAACTTCCTTTTCTTGAAGGCTGTTGGAGAAGTGAATCTCACTGTAGCTTGTAATATATTTTCTGGTGTTCAAAAGTTGAGGAATAGTTTTGTGTGGCTGGCCCCCTTCGTGGCCTGTGATGGAGACTCAGTCAGTTACACAGCTACCTGGTCGTGCCTGCTCCAGACAATTAAGGAGTTTTGAAAGTGCAGACTTGCCAACTTTGAAGTGTGTTTCTCACAGCCTCGTTGTCCCACATACCTCAGCAAGTGCTAAATGTTTTCCAGACTTGGCTACATCAAGGATTCACGGCAAAAAAACCTTAGCATATGTGGTGTAATATAAGAAATCGGAGCAGGAGTAGGCCATATGGCCCCTCGAGCCAGCCCCGCAACAGTAATGCAACTGCTGCATAAGCATCGACCTGCCTGAACCTTTGCAACTGTTATTGATGCCCGTGTTGGTGGTGTCAGATTGTGTAAATAATTGTGGGTTCTCATTTAACAAATATGTACCTTTGAATGATGATGTACCAGAAGGGGAAACTGACAAGGTTAGCGACTTTGTTAAAATAGTGCAGAGAAGTAAATTTGCTCTAACGCATAGAAAGAAAGACTTGCATTTCTATAGCGCCTTTCAAGACCACTGGATGTCCCAAGGCACTTTACAGCCAATGAGTACTTTTGAAGTTTAGTCACTGTTGTAATGTAGGAAACTCAGCAGTCAATTTGCACACAGCAAGCTCCCACAAACAGCAATGTGATTTGAGTACAGGGGCAGGGAGGTGTTGCTACAGTTGTACAGGGCCTTGGTGAGGCCACACCTGGAGTATTGTGTACAGTTTTGGTCTCCTAACCTGAGGAAGGACATTCTTGCTATTGAGGGAGTGCAGCGAAGGTTCACCAGACTGATTCCCGGGATGGCGGGACTGACCTATCAAGAAAGACTGGATCAACTGGGCTTGTATTCACTGGAGTTCAGAAGAATGAGAGGGGACCTCATAGAAACGTTTAAAATTCTGATGGGGTTAGACAGGTTAGATGCAGGAAGAATGTTCCCAATGTTGGGGAAGTCCAGAACCAGGGGTCACAGTCTAAGGATAAGGGGTAAGCCATTTAGGACCGAGATGAGGAGAAACTTCTTCACCCAGAGAGTGGTGAACCTGTGGAATTCTCTACCACAGAAAGTTGTTGAGGCCAATTCACTAAATATATTCAAAAAGGAGTTAGATGAAGTCCTTACTACTAGGGGAATCAAGGGGTATGGCGAGAAAGCAGGAATGGGGTACTGAAGTTGCATGTTCAGCCATGAACTCATTGAATGGCGGTGCAGGCTAGAAGGGCCTAATGGCCTACTCCTGCACTTATTTTCTATGTTTCTATCTATGTTTCTATGTGATAATGTTTTAGTGATGTTGATTGAGGGATAAATATTGGCCCCAGGACACAAGGGATAACTCCCCTGCTCTTCTTCGAAATAGTGCCATGGGATCTTTTGTGCTCACCTGAGAGAGCAGACGGGGCCTCAGTTTAACGTCTTATCTGAATGACCTCCAACAGTACAGAGCTCCCTCAGTACTGCCCCTCTGACAGTGCAGCATTCCCTCAGTACTGCCCCTCCGACAGTGCGGCGCTCCCTCAGTACAGCCCCTCCGACACTGCGGCGCTCCCTCAGTACTGCCCCTCCGACAGTGCGGCGCTCCCTCAGTACTGCCCCTCCGACAGTGCGGCGCTCCCTCAGTACTGCCTCTCCGACAATGCGACGCTCCCTCAGTACAGCCCCTCCGACAGTGCGGCGCTCCCTCAGTACAGCCCCTCCGACACTGCGGCGCTCCCTCAGAACTGCCCTTCCGACAGTGCGGCGCTCCCTCAGTACTGCCCCTCCGACAGTGCGGCGCTCCCTCAGTACTGCCTCTCCGACAATGCGACGCTCCCTCAGTACTGCCCCTCCGACAGTGCGGCGCTCCCTCAGTGCTGCCCCTCCGACAGTGCAGAGCTCCCTCAGTACTGCCCCTCCGACAGTGCGGTGCTCCCTCAGTACTGCCCCTCCGACAGTGCGGCGCTCCCTCAGTGCCACCCCTCCGACAGTGCGGCGCTCCCTCAGTGCCGCCCCTCCGACAGTGCGGTGCTCCCTCAGCACTGCGCTGGAGTGTTAGTCAAGATTTTGTGCTCAAGTCTCTGGAGTGAGACTTTGAACCCACAACCTCCTGACTCAGAGGCGAGAGCGCTATCCACTGCACCACTGCTGACACTGTCAACCTGAATTCATTCTGCGGCATTCCAGGTTGAATGAGCTGAAGACTTTCACTATAGAGTTAACTTGCAGCCCTGCTTGTATATTGTGAGGCAAAATAATAAAGTCTGGATTCAGTTCACTGAAGGAATATTTGCACCACAATTGCAGCAGTTGTGCCAAGCGGTGTTACTTATCTGAGTTTAAAGCCGACTTTGTGAAGTGTAATCATTTATAATGTTTGATCAGTATGCACAGATTGTATTTGTCGGCGAAAGGTTAATCGCCATAGGAAGCTAATCTTATTTGGATTCTAGCCGAGGCTTTCAATCCTTAATGTCTTTTGACAGTTAAACTAAAATGTGTTTGTAATCTTGGCGATGTTCAGCGTTCAACGTGTCACCCTTTCATTTCCTGGCACAGGTTCAGAAGCTGTGTGACCGAGTTGCCTCTTCAACTCTGTTGGATGACCGCAGAGATGCCGTCCGTGCACTCAAAGCGCTGTCTAAGGTATGTGCTTGACTCTGTTTCACTCTTTTTCAGCTGTAGGGTCTTGCTATGTGGAATGTGTAATGAGTAGTAGTATAACTTTGTGGCCAAGTGGTTAGCTGCTGACTTCCAGCAGGAGATGCTTGTGCGGTCTGTCATTTGATCTAACACACCTCACCCAGTTGAGGCACACTGATTTGAATGAAACTTGCATGATATAATCGCACGATGTTTCAAGGTAAAGTGGGGCTTGGGGGAGGAGAGGAAAGCAGGGGAATAGGGAAAATGAGGATCAATCATTGAGTGACATGTAGTTCCTCCCTCCTGTCTCGACTCCTCCCTCCTTTCACTCTCGCCCCCTCCCTCCCTCCACTCTCGCTCCCTCCCATCTTGTCCACTCCCGCCCTTCCCTCCCTCCCTCCAGTCTCCTCCCTCCCTCCAGTCTCCCTCCTTTCAGTCTCCTCCCTCCCTCCCTCCAGTCTCCTCCCTCCCTCCCTCCCGCCTCCTCCCTCCCCGTCTCCCCGCCTCCTCTCCCTCCCCGCCTCCTCTCCCTCCCCGCCTCCTCTCCCTCCCCGCCTCCTCTCCCTCCCCGCCTCCTCTCCCTCCCCGCCTCCTCTCCCACTCCCTCCCTCCAATTAGTTTGTTTCACTGATGGGCCACCTACAGGGGTGCCCCAGTGTCACGAAACGGAAGCAGTAAATCAGTATAGTAAGTCCCCTCGGTCACCGTTAATTTAACAAACAGGTCAAAATAAAGCAACAGCAAAAGTTATTTGCATTATAATATTATTGGTACCTAAAATCTATTCGCTGTCGTGTGGCTCCTGACGGGGAAGACAGTGAGCTCACTGGCTTGCTGAGCCTCACGGCCCAGTGTCCAATTTAAATATATTTGGAACGATGTGCAACTAATTGAAAAAAACAGCTCTACATCTGAAAGGCCAGCGCTAATACAATAATTTAAACATTTTTGGGGGAAAATAGCGGTCGGAGGCTTCCTTCGGACAAATGCCTCCGACCTGAGAAAATTTAACACAAATACCCGGTGGTCATGGAGGCCTGCGATCGCAGTCGGAGGCCTTCATTCGATGCGCAGCGTACGAGGGGATAACTTCCCCGTGCGTACGGAAATGCTGGAGTCACATGGGCCTGGACCACCAATCAATAGGCAGTATTCTCATTGATAAAAATGGGAACTCTGTTTCTACGGGCTCCCATTAGTATCAATGAGAATAACCCCCTAAAACAGGAAACACAACATAATACATTTTTTAAAAAACAATCTTACATATTTAAAATTAATTGAAATTAAATAGAAATTTTTACAGCGCAGAAGGAGGCCATTCCCGCCCATCGTGTCCTGCGCCGGCCGACAAAGAGCCGCACGGCCCTCGGTCAGCAGCCCTGAAGGTTACATAGCCTCCCCTGAAATGCCTCTATCATCATCATCATAGGCAGTCCCTCAGGATCGAGGGAGACTTGCATCAACTCTTAACATGAGTTCTTTGGTGGCTGAACAGTCCAATACGAGAGCCACAGACTCTGTCACAGGTGGGACAGACAGTCGTTGAAGGAGGTGTGGGTGGGACTGGTTTGCCACACGCTCCTTCCGCTGCCTGCGCTTGGTTTCTGCATGCTCTCGGCAATGAGACTCGAGGTGCTCAGCGCCCTCCCGGATGCACTTCCTCCACTCGGTGTTCTTTGGCCAGGGACTCCCAGGTTGTCAGTGGGGACGTTGCACTTTATCAGGGAGAGTTTGAGGGTGTCCTTGTAACATTTCCTCTGCCCACCTTTGGCTTGTTTGCCATGAAGGAGTTCCGAGTAGAGCGCTTGCTTTGAGAGTCTTGTGTCGGGGCATGCGGACAACGTGGCCTGCCCAGCGGAGCTGGTCGAGTGTGGTCAGTGCTTCGATGCTGGGGATGTTGGCCTGGTCGAGGACACTAACGTTGGTGCGTCTGTCCTCCATGGGGATTTGTAGGATCTTGCGGAGACATCGTTGGTGGTATTTCTCCAGCGACTTGAGGTGTCTACTGTACATGGTCCATGTCTCTGAGCCATACAGGAGGGCGGGTATTACTACAGCCCTGTAGACCATGAGCTTGGTGACAGTTTGGAGGGCCTGGTCTTCAAACATTCTTTTCCTGAGGCGGCTGAAGGCTGCACTGGCGCACTGGAGGCGGTGTTGGATCTCGTTGTCGATGCCTGTTCTTCTTGACAGGAGGTTCCTGAGATGAGGGAAATACTACTCACCTCAACCACTCCCTGTGGGAGCGAGTTCCACATTCTCACCACTCTCCGGGTAAAGATGTTGCTCCTGAATTCCCCGTTGGATTTATTAGTGACTGTCTTATATTTATGCCCCCTAGTTATGGACTCCCTAGCAAGTGGGAACATCTTCTCTACATCTACCCTATCGAACCCTTTCATCATTTTAAAGATCCCTATTAGGTCGAAAGAAAAGAGCCCTGCCCTGCTCAGTCTTTCTGGATCGGTAGTGTCATCCTTGTAAATCTTGTTTGCACCGTCTCCGATGCCACTATATCCTTTTATTCACGTGGAGACCATAATTGTGCAAAGTTCTGTGTAAGTTTAACATAATTTTTTAATTCTATTCCTTTATAAATGAACCCCAGTGCTTTGCATGCACTTGTTAACCTGTGTTGCTACTTTTAATGATATTTGAATCGATAGCCCGAGATCCCTTTGCGTCTCTACCCCATTTAGACTCTTGACTTTACAAGGAGTAGATATTCTTGTAGCTCGACTCCTTATTCCTCTGAGTCTTTTTAAAAAAAATCTGCAGACCAATATGCTACTATCTGGAGGAGGATATGATGAGTTTTTTAAGTCCAAAAAATGCCTGTTTTAAATGTTTTGTTTAGAAATATCGTCTTGAAGTGGGCAGCCAAGCCATGGAACACCTTGTTAATGTCCTGCAGACAGATCGGTAAGTGCCTCTTCCTGTATGTTTAAAAAAATAATGCACTTGGAAATGTGTGGAACTTGCGAATGCAATAAGTACGCTTCAGTCACCTTCTACCGAAAATTCTGCGTCGAGAAATTGTGCCTGTCTTAATTTTAAAAAGGGGCAAAAGAAAAGGTGTCCATTGAAGGCAAATGCTGTGCGTCTTTGAGACAATATTGCATTCATCAATTTTAAGGTGTAACGAGGACGTGAATACGATCATTGTTATCGAGATAATGCCAATGGTAGCTTGAACTAACAACAGTCTCTGTTTCTCTGATGTGATTCTGCATTAGGAACGGGAGTTAGAACATGGGATTTGTTTCCAGACAAAGCCCACACTAGTACATGTTGGTTAAGTGCACTCCTTTCACAATTTTATCATCCATTGGTAAATATTTGGGTCAAATTCACACTGGTTTAACGTACATCCTGGTTAAGTGCGTCGAATTCTGCAGCTTTTGATGAGGTAGTGATTCAGCTACGTGCGCAGATTCTAGTATTATCAGCATATTGTCACGGCAAGCGAGTCCCAGGAGGGCAGAGAAAATGCTTCCTTGAAAAAATGCAACATCCCCACCGACTCTTGGGAATCCCTGGCCCAAGACCGCTCATTGTGGAGGAGAAGCATCCGAGAAGGCAGCGGATATCTCGAGTCTCTTTGTCGGGAGCAGGCGGAAGCCAAGCGGAAGGAGCGCACGACAACCCAAGCCCCTCCCCCATCCACCAGTCCCACAACCACCGCCTGCCCCACCTGTAACAGAGACTGCAGATCCCGCATCAGTCACCTCAGAACTCCTCTTAGTGTGGAAGCAAGTCTTCCTCAATCCCGGGGGACTGCCTAAGAAGTTGTTCCCTGAAGACAATATATTTCACACTGTTTAATGCAAGCGATCAGTTAGTCGCTGCAACTACCTGACATGCTGATGAGCCAGAGCAGCCTTGTACAGTAAGGAAAAGAGCAGACATGGTTTGGGCAAAGCTTGCCTTGAGATGGTGATGGATATCCCAATGTTGGGCCTGTAGCCGTCAAAAAGTAAAGATATAAGGGTCTAAATGGAGGAAACGTTGAAATCTTGAGGGAGAAAAAAATGTTTCTGAACTATAAATAGTTTTTATTTGTTCGTATATTTTAAAATTTTAACCAGCTCATCAAATAACAATAATGCCTGATGGAGAAAAAATATTTATATTTTAAAGTTAGTAATAAAGTAACATTATCTAAACTTGTAAAATAAAACTGGAGAAATACCACGAGGGTTATTTTCATGCTTCTGAACAATTGTTTGAGAAATGAAAGAAAAGAAAGACTGACTTGATTTATATACAACCGGAAGTCCCAAAGCGATTTACAGCCAATGAAGTACTTTTTGAAGTGAGAGAGTAGATGGGGCCTTGGTTTAACGTCTCATCCAAACACCTCCGACAGTGCAGCACTCCCTCAGTACTGCCCCTCTGACTGTGCAGCACTCCCTCAGTACTGCCCTTCTGACAGTGCGGCACTCCCTCGGTACTGCCCCTCTGACAGTGTGATGCTCCCTCAGTACTGCCCCTCTGACAGTGCGACGCTCCCTCAGTACTGCCCCTCTGACAGTGCGGCGCTCCCTCAGTACTGCCCCTCTGACAGTGCGACGCTCCCTCAGTACTGCCCCTCTGACAGTGCGGCGCTCCCTCAGCACTGCCCTGGAAGTGAAGCCAATATTTTTGTGCTCCAGTCTCTGGAGTGGGACTTGAACCCACAACCTTCTGACTCAAGCGAGGGTGCTGCCCATTGAGTCATGGCTGACACTGGGTGCTGAAGTTGCTACCCTGACAGCTTGTTTTAAGTACAGACCGTGTTAAATGCAGGAGTAGCAATCAACTCTGCTCAAAATTTCTTACAAAAGGCATCTAAATGCCTACTACATCTGTTAGTCCAGAAGATGGAAAATATCAGCACGAGACTGCTCTGTACAGGGCTAACACTTAATGTCATTTATTTCACAAAAGCAGAAACTATCCAAATCTGTACTTTGCAATAAATGTGTGAACTTTGAAAGTAGCCCATGAGGGATTAATTAACACTTTTCAATGCTTCTGTTTTTAATGAATGCAATCAAACAGCACATAACTGGGCTTTTGATTGGGACAGGCTTTTCAGATAAAGCAAATGAGACTGTTCTAATTGCTTGATTAACAGAATGCTGTCCCAAGTGTTTTTTTTTTATTTGTCCCTGGGATGTGGGCGTCGCTGGCAAGGCCGGCATTTATTGCCCATCCCTAATTGCCCCTTGAGAAGGTGGTGGTGAGCCGCCTTCGTGAACCGCTGCAGTCCGTGAGGTGAAGGTACTCCCACACTGCTGTTAGGGAGGGAGTTCCAGGATTGTGACCCAGCGACGATGAAGGAACAGCCGATATATTTGCAAGTCAGGATGGTGTGTGACTCGGAGGGGAACGTGGAGGTGGTGGTGTTCCCATGCGCCTGCTGCCCTTGTCCTTCTACGTGGCAGAGGTCGCGGGTTTGGGAGGTGCTGCCGAAGAAGCCTTGGCGAGTTGCTGCAGTGCATCTTGCAGATGGTACACACTGCAGCCACGGTGCGCCGGTGGTGGAGGGAGTGAATGTTGAAGTTGGTGGATGGGGTGCCAATCAAACGGGCTGCTTTGTCCTGGTTGATGTCGAGCTTGTTGGAGCTGCACTCATCCAGGTAAGTGGCTAAAGGTGTTACACATGAAAGAAGTGAAGCCCCAAATACTCGTTAACGGAAACTGATTACTGAAAGAAATGGAGACCGCTGAAAGATTATTGTGTTTCGAATAAGAATTAGGAACAGGAGTAGGCCATCTAGCCCCTCGAGCCTGCTCCGCCACTCAACAAGATCATGGCTGATCTGGCCGTGGACTCAGCTCCATTTACCCGCCCGCTCCCTTAATTCCCTTATTGGTTAAAAATCTATCTATCTGTGATTTGAATACATTCAATGAGCTAGCCTCAACTGCTTCCTTGGGCAGAGAATTCCACAGATTCACAACCCTCTGGGAGAAGAAATTCCTTCTCAACTCGGTTTTAAATTGGCTCCCCCGTATTTTGAGGCTGTGCCCCCTAGTTCTAGTCTCCCCGACCAGTGGAAACAACCTCTCTGCCTCTATCTTGTCCATCCCTTTCATTATTTTAAATGTTTCTATAAGATCACCCCTCATCCTTCGGAACTCCAACAAGCAAAGACCCATCTACTCAATCTATCATCATAAGGTAACCCCCTCATCTCCGGAATCAGCCTAGTGAATCGTCTCTGTACCCCCTCCAAATCTAGTATATCCTTCCTTAAGTAAGGTGACCAAAACTGCACGCAATACTCCAGGTGCGGCCTCACCAATACCCTATAACCAGTTGCAGCAGGACCTCCCTGCTTTTGTACTCCATCCCTCTCGCAATTCCATTCGCCTTCCTGATTACCTGCTGCACATGCAAACTAACTTTTTGGGATAGAGTTTCATGCACAAGGACCCCCAGGTCCCTCTGCACCGCAGCATGTTGTAATTTCTCCCCATTCAAATAATATTCCCTTTTCCTGTTTTTTTCCAATGTGGATGACCTCACATTTTCCGACATTGTATTCCATCCGCCAAACCTTAGCCCATTCGCTTAACCTATCTAAATCTCTTTGCAGCCTCTCTGTGTCCTCTACACAACCCGCTTTCCCACTAATCTTTGTGTCATCTGCAAATTTTGTTACACTACACTCTGTCCCCTCTTCCAGGTCATCTATGTATATTGTAAACAGTTGTGGTCCCAGCACCAATCCCTGTGGCACACCACTAACCACCGATTTCCAACCCGAAAAGGACCCATTTATCCCGACTCTCTGCTTTCTGTTAGCCAGCCAATTCTCTATCCATGCTAATACATTTCCTCTGACTCCGCGTACCTTTATCTTCTGCAGTAACCTTTTGTGTGGCGCCTTATCGAATGCCTTTTGGAAATCTAAATACACCACATCCATCGGTACACCTCTATCCACCATGCTCGTTATATCCTCAAAGAATTCCAGTAAATTAGTTAAACATGATTTCCCCTTCATGAATCCATGTTGCGTCTGCTTGATTGCACTATTCCTATCTAGATGTCCTGCTATTTCTTCCTTAATGATAGCTTCAAGCATTTTCCTCACTACAGATGTTAAACTAACCGGCCTAAAGTTACCTGCCTTTTGTCTGCCCCCTTTTTTAAACAGAGGCGTTACATTAGCTGTTTTCCAATCCGCTGGTACCTCCCCAGAGTCCAGAGAATTTTGGTAGATTATAACGAATGCATCTGCTATAACTTCCGCCATCTCTTTTAATACCCTGGGATGCATTTTATTGAAATCAAAAAACAATATCTTTGCAGATTCTACAGCAAGCAAAATGTCAATAGTCCTAACACTTGAGTAATCAATGAGATAATGGTTTGCGATTTGTCTCATCCCTGTGACGTCTCCACATTTGCCTTAGATTATCACCATGCATAGCAGTGATTGGAAATAACGCTGGCCTGCTGAATGCTGCATTTGTTTGCATGTTAGTCATTCCGTCCGATCAAGGAAAGCCTTTATCTTGGTTCCTTCATGATCTAACAAACCCTGCCTGCTTACACACATTTTAAACCCAGTGAAGGAGCACTTGCCATTTCAATCTTATGAAACCAGACACCAGAATTTACCTGGTCACAAATGGCACCCAGCACAAAGCAACCGCATAGTTTACCTTGCTGCTGGACTAATATCACAGTTAATAGTCTCAATGGGTTAACAGTCAGTGTCCAATTGTTAGAAAATGTTCCAGTGGTGATGTTTCTGAGTGGTACTGAGGGCATAAGGTCGTCAAACCATATGGAACGAGTTACTGCAGGGAGCCCAAAGTTGAGACGGCTCTGTGGTGACAATAAATAAAGACTTAGATATCTGCAGCGCCTTTCACGACCACTGGACGTCTCAAAGCACTTTACAGCCAATGAAGTACTTTTTAGAGTGTAGTCACTGTTGTAATGTGGGAAATGCAGCAGCCAATTTGCACACAGCAAGCTCCCACACACAGCAATGTGATAATGACTAGATAATCTGTTTCAGTGATGTTGGTTGAGGGATAAAGGACACCGGGGATATCACCCCTGCTCTTCGAAATAGCGCCATGGGATCTTTTACGTCCACCTGAGAGCAGACAGGTCCTCGGTTTATCGTCTCATCCGAAAGACGGCACCTCCGACAGTGCGGTGCTCCCTTAATACTGCCCCTCCGACAGTGCGGCGCTCCCTCAGCACTGCACCTCCGACAGTGTGGCACTCCCTCAGTACTGCCCCTCCGACTGTGCAGCACTCCCTCAGTACTGCCCCTCCTCCGACAGTGCAGCGCTCCCTCACCACTGCACTGGGAATGTCAGCCTAGATTTTTGTGCTCAAGTCCCTGGAGTGGGACTTGAACCCACACCCTGCTGATTCCGAGGCGAGGGAGCAGTCACTCAGTCACAGCTGACGCAGCCTGCCATCTTGGCACGTGGGTGAGATGCTGCCTGGTACGCAGAGAAATTTACCTTCATCCATCAGAAATGAACTTCGAAAGTTCTCTGGACACTGTTTCTGTTAAGACTTGCAGAATCAACCAAACTTCAGACAACTCATGAAAAAGTAGTTCAATGTACTTAAAATACTGGACCCAGTGCTACCGGACGGTAGCGATAGGCTGGGACAAATAATCTCCTGTGCTGTAAACTTCAGTGGTTCTAAACTAAGTTCAAAAACTGCTCGCATTCACGCTTTGACGTTTCTGGATTTTTGTTGCCGATCTTCTTTTGAACGATTTCTGGAGCGAGTGCTGTTGTTTAAAAGCACGTTTACGTGGAGTTGTTGGTGAGAACAGCCCTTGTGCGAGTCGCTGTTGGAATTGTGATCCTTTACCAATGAGTACTCTTGTGGTACCCGGGGAAAAAAAGGGCACAAGATGCCATGTGCCGAATTTTTGGAGCATGTGTTATTGGGCCAGTTCAGGCGCGTTGTGTCTTGTACTGAACTATCCCACCTGAATGACGCAGATGGAAAGTGCCAAGAAAAACAGGCCTTGTGTTCAGTTATCTTGGATAAAATGATTCCTGTATTACATGTAGCTGCTCACTGGCTCATTGCTACCTCGATGTCGTGGATGGCTGCGCTTGCCCCTCCACTGGCCATGTCTAGATCATGGTCTGCAGCAGAGTGGTTTAGGTGCATAGGTATTGCTTAATGGCAATGTTGATGACTTGTTCTGCATTTCACTAATGTTTGGATGCAGGCTGATCGGGCAGTAATTGTCCGAGTTAGATTTATGTTGCTTTTTTTGGGGAATTACCTGGTCATTCTTCTACATTGTCTGCTAGATACCAGGATCATAACTGGACGTTAGTTCATGGATATATTATGGATAACTTTTCATATACTAATTGTGTCAGCTGTGGCTCAGTGGGTCGCACTCTCGCCTCTGAGTCAGAAGGTTGTCGGTTCAAGTCCCACTCCAGAGACTTGAGCACAAAAAAATCTAGGCTGACAGTCCCAGTGCAGTACTGAGGGAGCCCTGCACTGTCGGAGGGGCAGTACTGAGGAACCGCACTGTCGGAGGGGCAGTACTGAGGAGCTGCACTGTCGGAGGGGCAGTACTGAGGAGCTGCACTGTCGGAGGGGCAGTACTGAGGAGCTGCACTGTCGGAGGGGCAGTACTGAGGAGCTGCACTGTTGGAGGGGCAGTACTGAGGAGCTGCACTGTTGGAGGGGCAGTACTGAGGGAGCGCCGCGCTGTCAGAGGTGGCGTCTTTCGGATGAGACGTTAAACCGAGGCCCCGTCTGCTCTCTCAGGTGGACGTAAAAGATCCCATGGCACTATTTCGAAGAAGAGCAGGGGAGTTCGCCCCGTTGTCCTGGGGCCAATATTTATCCCTCAATCAACGTAACATTAAAAAACAGATTATCTGATCATTATCACATCGCTGTTTGCGGGAGCTTGCTGTGTGCAAATTGGCTGCTGCGTTTCCTACAACAGTGACTACACTCCAAAAGTACTTCATTGGCTGTAAAGCACTTTGAGAAGTCCGGTGGTCGTGAAGGGCGCTATATAAATACAAATCTTTTTTAAAAAGCAAGATTAAAAAGAACAGCAGTGTTACCACTTTGATTTTCCATGTGTGGATTTGAAAGGATATTTATACTTTATTCTGTTCCCTCTGCAGCGCCGACTCTGAAATTATTGGCTATGCATTGGATACTCTTTACAATCTGATCTCCAATGATGTAGAAGAGGAGGAGCCAGGTACAGTGGAGCATTCAGTACTCAACCACTTTTCAGATAAGCAGTCTGATTGTACGGTAGCAGTTACTATAGCTAGTAAACTGCATTGAAATCTGTCTTTCAATTCAATAATGTGTGCTTGGCTTTATAAATCGCTTCATTATAATTGATTGAAAATATACCATTTCAAGAAAATATACCACTGATTGAGAAGTCTGCCACATGAAAGGAGAGTGATACATTGTGCAAGTCAGATTGTTGAATTAATAAACTTTAGGTCTGTATCACTCCCTGTCTGTAATCAACTTTTACAGGATAGAGATTGTGATCGGAGGCTTCCCGCGAGCGGAGGCCTCCCGACCTGCTGGTCCCGGTGATTTGTGGTCCTAGGCCTCTCCAGGTCCTCGTGGGTAGAGGCCCACGTACCCCAGAGGTGCAGGCAGTTTGCAAGCGCCCCTGGGGTCACATGGGCCGGCCCAACCAATGACAGAAAGTAATCCCCATTCATACTAATGGGGATTCTGTATGTGCGGGGGCATACCCTCAAAATTACACGTACACTTAAAATAATCTTTTTAAGAATCACATATTTAAAATTTATTCTAAATGGCATTTATTTAAATATTTAAAACAAAATTAATTTTTTGAAATAGATTTACATATTTTAAAGCATCTAAAAATAAACTTACCTTATTTCACAGGTTTTTAAATGTATAAGTTATTGAAAAAAATGTATTTTTCTGTCCTTTAAAAGCCTTACGCTGGTAAAAAGCAGGCCTTATGCCTTACGGCTGCTTTTACCAGGTGTAAGAATTTCACGGGCATTCACTGGGCCGAAGTTGGCAAATAGCCTGACTCTCTGTCCGAGGAGGCCTTTTCCCGGGGATGCGTGCGATCTGTTTTAGCGCATGTGCTCCGCATGCTGAAACCCACAACATGTGCAGCCCCTACGGGCGTGCGCACCTCGTATGTGACCATGAGGACCCAGATTACGCCCCTGAATGTATGACTCGGTGAGATTGACCTGAAATAAAATGGGGTTATTTTATCTCAATAAATATAACCATAATACAGTTCCCTCTCTTTCTTTTTCTCTCAATATAAACTAGAAAAACCTTTTATGAGCGAGGAAAGCGCTGGGTAAAACTGTGGTGTTTAATAACAGGGATGGTAGACATCGTGTATTCGAGAAAGCTTTGTTAGAAGTGTGTAAAACTTTCAATATATTGAATAGATGCATTGTGGCATTGCACATGGTGAGTTGACACCCCTGTGTCTACCTCTATTTTCATTGTGCTGAATTGATGTAGGACTCACAGTGGAACAATCGGTCTGCTTTAAAAAATAACAAAGTCACTTCAAAATTACTGAAGTATAAAAAAAGGTTCTTAGTTTAAGGCGTTTAGGATCCGTACTGTACATTTGTCTACTAAATACATGGTGCACCATGGCAGGATTCCTTGTGCTGCCTGCAATGATGTGAAAGGTAAGTTTTTTTTAAAAAGCCTCTTTAAAAATGACTTTTTTTAAAACAAAAAGCTTTACATTTGCTAAGACCCTTAATGAATTAATGATTGTACCATATCAAGCTCTAGTATCATGTCTGTGTAGGATTGAACTTGTTAAAGGTTCCAGTAGTGGTTTAACCGGCACTGAAGGTTGGAGCCTGTGGGTGGGTCGGGGGTGGGGGAGAGAAAGGAGGGGGGGAGCTGTAGGTGTTTGGAGAGATGGAGGCATGAGGTCAAGGGTGAGAGAGGGTCGCAGGCTGTGAGATGGTGGGTCTAAGTTCCCATCGCTGAGAGGAATGTGAAACTTGGTGCTTAGGACTGAGTGGGAGACGGGCTCGAGGCTAATTCAGCAGCAGTTGGGCTGGGTGGGCAGATACGGTGCTAAGTTTGAAGCCAGACCACGTAGGCCGGGTGAGGCCTGGGCTGGGGGCTCACTGAGCCCTGGGCCGGGGGCTCAGTGAGGCCTGGGCCCTGGGCCGGGGGCTCAGTGAGGCCTGGGCCGGGGGCTCACTGAGGCCTGGGCCCTGGGCCGGGGGCTCACTGAGGCCTGGGCCCTGGGCCGGGGGCTCACTGAGGCCTGGGCCGGGGGCTCAGTGAGGCCTGTGCCCTGGGCCGGGGGCTCAGTGAGCCCTGGGCCGGGGGCTCTGAGGCCTGGAATCAGGCAGCCACAAACAGATCGGGGATCCCGAGTTTAAAAGAAAATGCATCAGACAACAGTTGATGCGGCCTTTCCCGTTATAAATGTTAATATGCAAATGTTGACATCAGATTTTTGCATTTATAAATGTTGACATTAAAAACATGACTCAAAGTTGTGACACAGGAAGTAAGGATAATGTGATTAGGAAATACATGGGAATCTTTATTATATGTAGGCCATCCTAAACATAGCTTTGTTCCAGCAGTAGAATAACAGCGACTGTACATTCATGTATTACCTGACTGAACAACACCACAGGATATCTGCACATTTCCAAAGACCGACCTTTTGGGGTATTCTGCTCAGACCTCTTGCTATAAAGAGATCCCATTTATCACTGTTGCCTGATTTGTCTTTAAGCCAATTGTCTCGCCAGCACTGTGACTTACTTGTATTCTTGATTCCTGTATCTTGTCCGTTAGTTGCTGATTTACCTTGTCAAAAACTTTCTGAAAACCCAAGTATATACTTGCCATTGGATTTTCCTGTGCACTGTCCAATGAATGTCTTTGGAAAATCAGGCAGGTTAATTAAACACGGCCTACCCTTTTCTGAATCCATGCCGACAGTCCTTCATCAAACTGCGTGTTTTTCTAAATGTTTGTCCATGGGAGATCTCGTCTTTACTTTAAGGAATTTCCTTGCAACAGATGTTAAATTGCCTGTAGTTAAACATTGTGTAAATTCGTTAGCACATATCGCCTTTAGCTACACACAAGCGAGGTTGCTGCCACTGTTTGATATTAGGGTTTCTTGACCGCTTGTTGCAATGAAGATAACAATAACATGCAGGTAACAGCAAGCAATTAAGAAACCAAATGGTATGTTGGCTTTTATTCCAAGAGAATTTGAGTATGAGTGTACAGACATCTTATTGCAATTATATCGGGCCCTGGTGAGACCACACCTGGAGCATTGTGCACAGTTCTGGTCTCCTTACCTAAGGAAGGATATACTTGCCATCGCGGGAGTGCAGCGAAGGTTCAACAGACTGATTCCTGGGATGGGGGAATTGTCCTATGAGGAGAGATTGAGGAGACTAGGCCTATATTCTTAGAAGAATGAGAGATGATCTCATTGAAACGTACAAAATTCTTAGAGCTTGACAGGGTAGATGCAGGGAGGATATTCCCCCGGGCTGGGGAATCTAGAACCAGGGGTCACAGTCTCAGGATAAGGGCTCGGCCATTTAGGACTGAGATGAGAAGGAATTTCTTCACTCAGAGGGTGGTGAATCTTTGGAATTCTCTGCCCCAGAGGGCTGTGGAGGCTCAGTCTTTGAGTATATTCAAGAAACATAGAAACATAGAAAATAGGTGCAGGAGTAGGCCATTCGGCCCTTCGAGCCTGCACCACCATTCAATGAGTTCATGGCTGAACATGCAACCTCAGTACCCCATTCCTGCTTTCTCGCCATACCCCTTGACCCCCCCTAGTAGTAAGGACTATATCTAACTCCTTTTTGAATATATTTAGTGAATTGGCCTCAACAACTTTCTGTGGTAGAGAATTCCACAGGTTCACCACTCTCTGGGTGAAGAAGTTTCTCCTCATCTCAGTCCTAAATGGCTTACCCCTTATCCTTAGACTGTGACCCCTGATTCTGGACTTCCCCAACATTGGGATAGAAACATTGGGATTCAAGGCTGAGATCGAGAGATTTTTGGACTCTGGGGGAATCGAGGGATATGGGGATCGGGCGGGAAAGTGGAGTTGAGGTCAAAGATCAGCCTTGATCTTATTGAATGGCGGAGCAGGCTCGAGGTGCCGAATGGCCAGCTACTGCTCCTAATTCTTGGGATCTTATGTTCCTATCTCCCACTTAACTTTTATGCAGCTTGTGTTCGGTAGCATTTGAGATTTTTGTTCTCGTCTTAAAAAAAGATCCCAGCTTGGCATCAGAGGTTAGATGTGCATCATGGCTTGAAGCCATTTTTACCCTCTCTTTCCCCCCCCCCCCCCATGTGTAACCTTTGTGGCAGAAAAAGCTATGAGCACAAATGGGGGATATTTTGGGATGATGCGTCTTTGTAGCGTGCGTTTAACAGGAATGTGGTTCATCCGTGAAACAGCACGCACACATGTTAATGCACTTCTTTAGATGGACAGTGTACTTGTGCCAGAATAAAGGCAATCACACAAATGGTGCCATCTAATTTTGAATGTGTATTCCAGCATGCCTTATCTCCGTGCTTTGTTTCGGGCACCAGTGCTCCTGCATGTCTGCTGCGTACAGTGCATTGCACTTGTGATCACCTGTTTTGTCTCAGTTGATGTCTCTCTTCTTTTTCATGTGTAATTCAGCAGATGCATCTGAAGGTAAAACTCTCATTACTTTTGCACGGCGCTGCTTCCAATAAGTTTGCAGATGGAAAAATGACATTTCAAATTTAAAAATCTGCCTAAATCTTGAATGCATGCTTATTAGCTGGACTAATTGTATTTGTTTATAAAGGTGGGAATGCATATATTCCTAATAGCAGAAGAGACAGATAGTTACCATGAATAAAATGCACATTTTTAAATTGGCAGCTGTGTGCTACATGCACAACTTATCCAAACATTTTCTCATACTAAAATATTCCTCCTGGTTTGAAAGGCTAAAAGGCTAATCAGTTTAAAAAAAAATTTGAAATGGCATCATCTTCAGAAGCAACTTAATCGTTAATGTTAACACAGATCAAAACCTCCGACATAAATCAAAGCTGGTCTGTGTTTTGAGAATTCGGCCTTTACTTGACTGTTGCCGCATTGTGCGTGATGACGGACTGCTTCAGAACACTTGTTTTTGATTTGATGTATGTGCGTCGGGTAAACATTTTGAGCGCAAATTGAGGGAGAGATTTGCATTTGAGTAATTGCAATCTGAAAATATCCTGGCACACCAATACTAAGAGAAAGCTTGGGGAGTTATGGATGTTAAAGCCTTTAAAATAAATATTGATAATATAATATAGAGATCAGGACTAACTCTTGGAATCTGAGTTAGCTGTCCGGAGCAAGCACTCACCCATAAACCTCCTTCAATTGGACAACGGCAGCTGTCCCTGTGCAACCTCATTTCTCTTGTATCTTCTGTTTCACTTTCAATTTACTCCTTTTCAAGTTATATTTATATCGTTGTAAATACTGCTTTAGTACAGTTGGAAATGCTGGGGTCGTCCCGCCTCCATAACATTATCTTCATTTTTCTTGACCAAAAACAATATAGAATCATAGAAGTTTACAGCACAGAAGGAGGCCATTTCGGCCCATCGTGTCTGTGCCGGCCGACAAAGAGCTATCCAGCCTAATCCCACTTTCCAGCTCTCGGTCCGTAGCCCTGTAGGTTACGGCACTTCAGGTGCACATCCAGGTACTTTTTAAATGTGGTGAGGGTTTCTGCCTCTACCACCCTTTCAGGCAGTGAGTTCCAGACCCCCACCACCCTCTGGGTGAAGACATTTCCCCTCAAATCCCCTCTAAACCTCCCCCCAATTACTTTAAATCTATGCCCCCTGGTTGTTGACCTCTCTGCTAAGGGAAATATGTCCTTCCTATCCACTGTATCCAAGCCCCTCATAATTTTATACACCTCAATAAGGTCTCTCCTCAGCCTCCTCTGTTCCAAAGAAAACAACCCTAGCCTATCCAATCTTTCCTCATCGCTAAAATTCTCCAGTCCAGGCAACATTCTCGTAAGTCTCCTCTGTACCCTCTCTGGTGCAATCAAATCTTTCCTGTAATGTGTAGAACTGCCGAGAATTACTGCTGCCTTGCCTATAAAAGTTACATTATGATTCTGAGGCAGGAAGTTGGGATAATGCAGTCTTGTGCCCGAGTTTCCATTTTAAAAACGTAGGAGAGTTGATGGACCTGTGTAAACCTGAGGAGGTTGTTGTAACACTGAGACTAATCTGTGGTTAAACCAGTGTACAATCTTACATAATAAAATACTGTAAATCGGAAATAAATATCGAAAATGCTGCCAGCACTCAGCAGGTCAGGCAGTATCTGGAGAGCGGAAGTTGGGGGTTAACGTTTCAGGTCCATGACCTTTGTATTTCGTATACACTGGTAGTTATGGATTAAACGATCCCATTATAAATAATATATATATATATATATATATTATTTATAAATATGGCCTGCAATAAACCCAATATTCACTATAAATGGGGTTGCAGTCATAATTCTAAATTGGGTGAGAATGACTGCTTTGCTAAGAAGCAAGGAAGTTACGCTAAACCTTTATAACTCACTGCTTAGGCCCCAGCTTGGAGTATTGTGTCCAGTTCTGGGCACCATACTTTAGGAAGGATGCTAAGGCCTTGGAGAGGGTGCAGAGGAGGTTTACCAGAATGGTATCAGGAATGTGTGGCTGGAGAAGCTGGGATTGTTTTCCTTAGAGCAGCGAAGGTTAAGAGATTTAATAGAGTTGTTGAAAATCATGAAGGGTTTTGATTGAGTAAATAAGGAGAAATTGTTCCCAGTGGCGAGTGGGTCGATAACCAGAGGACACAGATTTAAGATAATTGGCAAGGGAATCAGAGGGGCGATGAGAACTTTTTTACGCATCAAGTTGTGATGGTCTGGAATGCACTGTCAAAGGCTCGATTCAAGAGGATCTTTCAATGGGAAATTGGATCTATACTTGAAAAGGAAACATTTGCTGGGCTGTGGGGAAAGAGCGAGGGGAGTGGGACTGATTGGATCGCTCTGTCACAGAGCCAGCACAGGCTCGATGGGCCCAATGGCCGCCTCCTGTTCGACACGGTTGAGTCTTGTGGTCCTCAGTGCAAGTAATTACCTTTTTAATGATCGTTAACTGTGTTAATGGGCTTTAGACAGCCAGTATCTTTAAAATAATTCCCTGAGAGCAGTTCTGCTGTCCCATTTGGAGGTGACACAAAGGTTTTCTGTAGTGAAATCAAAAAATTGTGTGCTAACTGGTACCTTTGTACCACTTTTTTCAGATACAGTAGACATGTTTTAATAATGTAAATTTGACTTCCTCCCAACCTGAAATCCAAAGACCTTGATTGTTAAAACCAGGTGAATTATCTATTATGTGTCCGTTAAATTGTGGCCATATGTTAACTTTTCCTACCTCCTTCAGTCTTTTTAGCATTGCTGTCCTCGTGTTTATAATCTCCGACCCTAACAGCTTCTCGCTTCTAACTGTACCTGCTTCATCTCTAGATTCTGGTGGTTCTGCGCAAATGTTCTCGCTTGACAACATCCCTTCCGATTTACACATTTGAGTTTTTCCCCCCCTTTTGCAGAGGAGAATGCTCAGAAGCCGAGCTTTGATGAACTAGCTGGGCAGTTCACAGAGATTTATATCAAACACCAAGAAAACCTAACCCTGCTTTTATCCCTGTTAGAGGTGAGTTTCTGTTTCCATTTCAACACTTTAGTGGAGTAAGGAGATCAGATGGGTCTGAAAATCTTGGGGAAATTGATGTGTGGATTCACTATATGGTGCTGCTAATCAGGACAGTTAGCAGTGGGAGAGATGGGTTTGGCCGGGTGGGGGGGGGGGGAGGAGGAGCTTGATATTTGGCCGACTTGACAGGGAGGGGACTGAGCTGGAAAGTGAGGAAGGCCCACTTACCTCCGTGGATTTATACAGCACCTTTAACATAGTAAACGTCCCAAGGCGCCTCACCAGGAACATGATCAAACAAAGTTTGACACCGGGCCACAGAAGGAGATATTTAGACAGCTGACCAAAAGCTTGGTGGAAGAGGTAGGTTTTAAGGAGCGTATTAACACAGGAGAGAGAGGTAAGAGAGGTTTAGGGAGGGAATTCCAGAGTTTAGGGCCCAGGCAGTTGAGGGCATGGCCGCCGATGGAGCGATGGAAATCGGGGATGCTCAAGAGGCCAGGATTGGAAGAGTGCAGAGATGTCGGAGGGTTGTGGGGCTGGAGGAAGTTACAGAAATACGGTGGTCCGAAGGTTGAACTGAGACAGGTGATACAGGTTCCTGGGGCAAAATGGAAGTGGTCCTCTGTAATGTCTTTGCTTCATGGGTTCTTTGCTTAAGAATTCAGAGCGACACATTGCCATTAAGAACTAGTTGGTTTATTAGCAAAAGATTTAACAATCACACTACACATTACTAGCTCATCCACTAGGCTCACAACTACCTGCCCCATCGTGGATCCCCCGAACCCAACTGGCTGCGGTTTTATTGAGTCTTGTGAACATCACATGACTGGCTAAGGCACTCACAACTCAACAGTTCTCCCAACCCGTGAGCATACACCCTCCAAAGCCATGTTGTAAAACGTCAATGATTGGGAGATTGTGATCCCCCCCACCCCGCCACTGACCTGCCGTCTCCCCCCAAGCTCTGCCACTGACTATAAGTAGGGGTTCAAACAGTGACTCTGAGTTTTTGAGTCTATTTTTCGATTGTCGTTGCCAGCTCCCCAATAGCTGGGTGAATTTACCAGGGAGACCAGAGGGTTGATTCCACTTCACCATGCTGAATTGGTTGGTGAGAGTTCGGAACTGTTGGAGCTCCAGTGCCCGAGGTTAACGAGGGGAATACCATCCACGATTCCTACTCCTGATAACTATCCGGTGATCCCTGGGGCTCAGTGAGGACAGTACTTGAGTTGCCAGTGATGTTACCTGCAGTTGAACAACTCCAGCAAGGAGGGAGTGCCATTGGGGAAGGGATGAGAAACAAGAAAATGCTAGATGCCAATCATAAGTTTATGGTGCTGTATCTGAAGGGGGCTGAGGAAGGAATATTTTGCTTTCACTGATGAGTGAGGTGCAGTGTGCTGTTAGAGCTACCTCTCTAGATGGGCCCGCCTGCCTGTTAGTCACTTTTGGTGGTCTGATGACTTCTAATATTCAATGACAAATCGCCTTGAATGAAATGGTCATCTGTCGTCTCTACATTATGACCGCTCAATTTGTCTCGCATATCTTCCATTAGATTGAAAAAGTATATTGTAGTTGAAGGGGGTAACGGTGCTTAACTATTCTGCAAAGTCAGAGAAATTCTGGGAGAGTGGGACTCTTCAGTGAGTTTTCATCTGAAGCAAACGGCTTAAAATAAGCAAGGAGATCCAAATTTGCCCCATCACTCACAAGACCCAGCAGGACTCTCTGCTGGTGTGGGACATTTGAGTACGCTTGCTTTGTTCCTGCAGTTAACCTATAACATATCATCAAAGTAAACTTTTATGGGGGGGGAATTAAATGTATGCAATCATCGCTCTAAAACATCTCATTTTAAAATACTAGTACATTGCTATTACCCCATCTTGTGCAATTCTAACTATGCACAGCAATTACAGAGCAGATTCTCTCTCCCATGCAATCTGTTTTTTGGATCAATCTAAATATTTGCTGTTTTTAATCAGTAGGTACAGAAAAAAGCAATTGTGCAGTTCCATATACGAGGAGGAAATAGTGTGTTTTTTTAAGAGAAAGAAAGCTTGGGTTTTCCCTCTGTATTTGTAGAATATGTAGAAAAATGTTATCTACTTGCAGTGGGGTGGGAGAGAAGCTGGCTTAATTTTCCCATGAGATTTTGTTCATGTCTATTGTGTTGCTGCCTCTAATGAAGAGTCTGTGTTAACTGATGTTTTGACTGTGCTGTGAATCCAGCCGGATGTGTTTCATTTTTCTCTTTGCTCCCCTCTTGCTATCATCGTGTTATTCCCTCTACCTCCTCCTCTTCTCTTCCGCCGGCACCCCCCCCCCAACTCCCGCAGCTCCCACTCACCATCGCCTCATGTCTGTAGCTCAGTCTTCCCCCAATCGACATCTCTGTGTCAGCCGTGGCTCAGTGCGCAGCACACTCGCCTCTGAGTCAGAAGATCGTGGGTTCAAGTCCCACTCCAGGGACTTGAGCACATAAAGCTAGGCTGACACTCCCAGTGCGGTGCTGAGGGAGGGCCAGTGCTGAGGGAGCGCCGCACTGTCGGAGGGGCAGTACTGAGGGAGCGCCGCACTGTCGGAGGGGCAGTACTGAGGGAGCGCCGCACTGTCGGAGGGACAGTACTGAGGGAGCGCCGCACTGTCGGAGGGGCAGTACTGAGGGAGGGCCGCACTGTCGGAGGGCCAATACTGAGGGAGTGCCGCACTGTCGGAGGGGCAGTACTGAGGGAGCGCTGCACTGTCGGAGGTGCCGTCTTTCGGATGAGACGTTGAACCGAGGCCCCGTCTGCCCTCTCGGGTGGATGTAAAAGATTTCATGGCCACTATTACGAAGAAGAGCAGGGGAGTTATCCCCGGTTTCCTGGGGCCAATATTTATCCCTCAATCAACATAACAAAAACAGATGATCTGGTTATTATCACATTGCTGTTTGTGGGAGCTTGCTGTGCGCAAATTGGCTGCTGCGTTTCCCACATTACAACAGTGACAAACGCCAAAAGTACTTAATTGGCTGTAAAGTATTTTGAAGTGTCCGGTGGTCGTGAAAGGCGCTATAGAAACGCAAGTCTTTCTTTTCTTTCTCTGGCATTTGACCCTGTCTGCCACTAGCTATTGTGCCATCAGACCACTCGCTTTCTGCTTAATGTAGCTCCGTGAAAGGCTTTCCTATGCCGATTACACTTCACGATTGACTGCAAACTGTCGGGATTTTTGACATGTCAGTCCTTTCATTTCAGGAGTTTGATTTTCATGTGCGTTGGCCTGCAGTGAAACTTCTGACTGCGCTTTTAAAAAACCAAGGTCCTCAAGTTCAGCAGATTATCCTCGTCAGCCCAATGGGTAAGTACGCGGTTTACTCTGAACACTGCATCAAGTAAAAAGTAACGCGCCTGATAAACCCAGGACTAAATGAAACTTAACCAGCAGTCTTTTCACTCATAATGATTTTCCAAATCTAGATCAAGATAAAATTCACTTTGTCGATTTCGAAGTCTAATCCTGCTGCATTGTCGATATCTGATGTCAAAATTGTCTTACAATTTTTTTCCAGAAAGAATACACAACAAAATTAAGTGGCCAAACATTTAGCCAAAATAAAGCGCTGTCTTTTTAAAGGTTCAACAAAACATGAGTTGTATTTCCTAGCTATGCACTGTCTGCTGATCTATTTTAATACAAGTAATTTTAATTTTTGCTGAATCATGTATAATTTGCTTAGCAATGTGAAACTAAAACATAGAACTTGGTGCCTGTGAATGTGGAAAGTGCTATATAAGGCAAGCTTTACATATCTGGCCCATGGGTTCTGCGGTTCACAACTCTTTGCCCATGAAGAGAAAACGTTTGGGCACCCTTGTGTGGAAATGTAAATGCAGTTTGTGGATAGAAAGGAACTGTTGCACTAGCATTTTGTTAATAAAGGTGCATTATAGGGATTAATCAAAGTTCTTCTATTGGGGAGAATAGGGCAGTCCTATTTCACAGTAACATCCCTTTACTTAGCAGAGTAGGCTACATGCTTGTGTTTCCTGGAGGGCAGCATAGAGAAGGTACGAACAGCCCGCTTGATCGGCCCCCATCCACCACCTTCAACACTCACTCCCTCCACCACCGGCGCCCCCTGGCTGCAGTGTGTACCATCTACAAGATGCACTGCAGCAACTCGCCAAGGCTTCTTCGGCAGCACCTCCCAAACCCGCGACCTCTACCACCTCGAAGGACAAGGGCAGCAGGCGCATGGGAACACCACCACCTCCATGTTCCCCTCCGAGTCACACACCATCCTGACTTGGAAATATATCGGCCGTTCCTTCATCGTCGCTGGGTCACAATCCTGGAACTCCCTCCCTAACAGCACTGTGGGAGCACCTTCACCACATGGACTGCAGCGGTTCAAGAAGGCGGCTCACCACCACCTTCTCGAGGGGCAATTAGGGGATGGGCAATAAATGCCGGCCTTGCCGGCGACACTCACATCCCAGGAACGAGTTTTACAAAAACTACTGTATAAATGAAGAAAACCAGAGCTTGGACTGGGAGGAACAGCAAGTTAGGCACTTGGCTGTCTCACCTGGAGTCTGGGTACTCGTGAAAGTGGCTGTCAGGGTTCTATATGGAAGGAGCCTGAAGCTACTCCCAATGCTGATGGGTCTACAGCACAAACTTTCCCCCAGTTGTCAATTGTGGTCAGAGACCCTGAAAGGATGGTCAGCAGGAATCCATTCCTCGTCAGAAGAGACCAAGAGCGTAAAGTTCCCCCTAATTTCCAATTCCAGTCAAAGGGAGGAAATATCCCCCAGTGGTGCAGTTGCGTGCTCTTCTGAAGAAGGGGCAGAATAAAGGGAGCTTTTCTCTGCATCTAACCTCACCCGGGAGTGCCAGATGCTGCTGGTGGGTGTCCAAATGGAAAGCTAATGTCCTTGCATCGATGAGCATAAATGAGCAATTTTAGAAAGTAAAGCCAGACAAGGTTTCTTTTAATCGCAAGTGTGTTTTCAAAATTCAGGAAGGCAAAAATGGTGATGAAAATGTGCGTAAAGTGTGAGCAAAAGTTTGGACTGTGACGTGTATCGTATATAAATAATCTCTCCTGTGTCATTGTTCATGGGCTGAGGGGCAGAGGCCTGTGAGCAGGTAGTGAGAGTGGCAGGGTAGTGGCAGACCCAGGGGTGTGATGGTGGGTGTTTGCTCCACTGTGAGACACGCACACTGAGTGCAGTTGCATTGTGAGGCAGAGACTCAATAACCTGGAAACTGAAGCACAACCTCCAGAAATCATCACCAGATTAGCCTGGCTGCCTCCCAGAGAAGAGATTGAGCAGACTAGACCGATATTCTCTAGAGTTTAGAAGAATGAGAGGTTATCACATTGAAACATACAAAATTCTTACAGGGCTTGACAGGGTAGATGCAGGGAGGATGTTTCCCCCGGGCTGGGTTGTCTAGAACCAGGGGTCACAGTCTCAAGATAAGGGCTCGGCCATTTCGGACTGAGATGAAGAGAAATTTCTTCATTCAGAGGGTGGTGAATCTTTGGAATTCTCTGCCCCAGAGGGCTGTGGAGGCTCAGTCTTTGAGTATATTCGATAGATTTTTGGATATTAAGGGAATCGGGATCTGGGGATAGTGCAGGAAAGTGGAGTTGAGGTCGAAGATCAGCCATGATCTCATTGAATGGCGGAGCAGGCTCGAGGGGCCGAATGGCCCACTCCTGCTCCTATTTCTTAGGTTCTCCCGCTACCAAATCAGCCTTTCGAATCCCTGGCCCCACCCGATCCCTTCGCACTCCTTCTCCCATCGCCTTCTGGCCCAATGTGAACCTCAGGTCTGAACTGTCCTGCCTTTGTGCTGCTACAAACTGTAGCCGACTATATCCCCAACATTCACTGATTTGTCTCCTTTTTTTTTACAAAAATAAAATGTTAGCAAATCAATTTGTTTAATACAAATTAGAGATTAGATCACAATTTATGCTTTTCACTTTCGGAAGAATGTGAAGGCCTTAGTGAGGGTGCAGAAAAGATTTGCCAGATGGTTCCAGGGATGAGGGACTTCAGTGACGGGGATAGACTGGAGAAGCTGGGGTTGTTCTCCTTGGAGCAGAGAAGGTTGAGAGGAGATTTGATCGAGGTGCTCAAAATCATGAGTCTGGACACGAGGAAAAACGCTTTTACGCAGCGAGTGGTTAGGATCTGGAATGCGCTGCCTGAGAGGGTGGTGGAGGCAGACTCAATCGTGGCTTTCAAAAGGGAGTTGGATAAGTTCCTGAAGGAAAAACATTACAGGACTCCGGGGAAAGGGCGGGGGAGTGGGACTGGTTGAGAGCCCCCACGGGTTCGACGGGCCGAATGGCCTCCTGTGCTGTAACCGTTCTGTGATTCTATGCTGTTGTAGGGTAATTACATATATATGTTTTAAAAGCATACGGACGGGTGGTTAAATACGAGGACACGTAGATTTGCACAATTTAACCAATTTAAGCCACAGAAGACATTTTGAACGAAGCATAATGACAACGTTAAAATAAACTGGATCATGACAAAAAAATTGGTCAATTTAAATACGATGAAAAAATAAAACCACAAATGATTAGGTGGTATTTTTCATCTGTTTTAAGTTCAATATTTTTGGTTGTGAACAATGCGGAGGGCTGTGTGTGTGTTCGTGTCACTGTGTGTGAGACTGTGTGTGTGTTAGTGTGTAACTGTGTGTTAGTGTGAATGCACCTTTGAATGGAGTGTGAGCAGCTCAGAAAGCTATATAAGTATGTTGTCTATTGAAGGAGACATGATTCCAATACCATTTTGTATGAGGATACCTTTTCAGCAAGTTTAACTGTGAATCTTAACCGTACAGGTGTGTCGAGGATGATGGATTTGCTCGCAGATTCCAGAGAGGTGATTCGTAATGATGTAAGTATCCTCTGCCAATAATTCTGTGCCTTGAACATGCCTGTCAAAACTGAACAAAAATTTTCAAACCTAGTTATGCAATCACTAAAGTGTGTGTTTAGAGTAATGTTCCTTGACTAAGAAATTGTGTAGATTTGTACAGGTGCAACATCCAAAATCCGAAGTTCCGGACACCGGGCCGATCCGTGGCGGGGTCTTCCACAAACGGGAAAATATTCCGAAATCTGGACTCCACCCGCTCCGGCTGCCCGACCTCCCCCGGCCTCGGTCTGACCTCCCTCTGACCTCCTGACATCCCCTGTCCTTGGTCCGACCTCCCATGTCTCCCCAGCCCCTCCCCCCCTCCCCCCCAACTTCCTTGGCCTGACCGACGCTCCCCTACCTACCTCCTTCCTTGGCCCAGGCAAAGACTTTCCGAAATCCGGAACGGCCTCAGTCCCGAGATTTCCAGATGTCGGACGTGTCACACCTGTACAACATTTGAAGTAGTGGAGAGGGATTGAAACTAGAGTGAAAGTAGGTGACCTTGGGAATATTGCTGAAATTCTACTGGCTGGTATCAGATAGAATCTTGACTTGGTTAGTTATTATCTACCCTGATGGAGCAGGACCCACAGTTCAAATTTGCTAACATTGTTTTCATAGAATCGTAGAAATTTACAGCACAGAAGGAGGCCATTCGGCCCATTGTGTCTGTGCCGGCCGACCAAGAGCTATCCAGCCTAATCCCACTTTCCAGCTCTCGGTCCGTAGCCCTGTCGGTTACAGAACTTCAGGTGCACATCCAAGTACTTTTTAAATGTGGTGAGGGTTTCTGCCTTTACCACCCTTTCAGGCAGTGAGTTCCAGACCCCCACCCCCCTCTGGGTGAAAAACGTTCTCCTCAACTCCCCTCTAAACCTCCCCCCAATTACTTTAAATCCAAGTCTTGTCTTTTTTGGGGAGATTGCCACTGAAGCCCCTGTTTTGGCCACAGCTCTTGGGGTGCACGGAGCCAAAGCTTTAAGTCCTCAATGAGAGCCAATGACGACTTTCTTGCACTTTTACCTGAAGATATAATATAGAAATTAGGAGCAGGAGCAGGCCATTCGGCCCTTCGAGCCTGCATCGCCATTCAATAAGACCATGGCTGATCATTCAACCTCAGTACCCCTTTCCTGCTTTCTCTTCATACCCCTTGATCCCTTTGGCCGTGAGGGCCATATCTAACTGCCTTTTGAATAGATCTAACGAACTGGCCTCAACAATTTTCTGTGGTAGAGAATTCCACAGGTTCACAATTCTCTGAGTGAAGAAGTTTCTCCTCATCTCAGTCCTAAATGGCTTACCCTTTATTCTTAGACTGTGACCCCTAGTTCTGGAACTCCCCAGAACGGGAACATTCTTTCTGCCTCTAACCTGTCCAATCCCGTCATAAATTTATATGTTTCTATGAGATCCCCTCTCATTCTTCTGAGCTCCAGTGGATACAAGCCCAGTTGATCCAGTCTCTCCTCATATATCAGTCCCGCCATCCCGGGAATCAAATCTGGTGAACCTTCGCTGTCCTCCCTCAATAGCAAGAATGTCCTTCCTCAGATTAGGAGACCAAAACTGAACACAATATTCCAGATATGACCTCACCAGGGCTCTGTACAACTGCAGTAAGACCTCCTTGCTCCTATACTCAAATCCTCTAGCTATGAAGGCCAACATGCCATTTGCCTTCTTCACTGCCTGCTGTACCTGCATGCCAAGCTTCAATGACTGATGTACCATGACACCCAGGTCTCGTTGCACCTCCCCTTTTCCTAATCTATCACCATTCAGATAATCTGTCTTCCTGTTTTTGCCACCAAAATGGATAACCTCACATTTATCCACATTATACTGCATCTGCCATGTATTTGCCCACTCACCTAACCTGTCCAAGTCACCCTGCAGCCTCTTAGCATCCTCCTCACAACTCACACTGCCACCCAGCTTAGTGTCATCTGCAAACTTGGAGATATTACATTCAATTCCTTGATCTAAATCATTGATGTATATTGTAAATAGCTGGGGTCCCAGCACTGAACCCTGCGGCACTCCCACTGGTCACTGCCTGCCATTCTGAAAAGGACCCGTTTATTTCGACTCTCTGCTTTCTGTCTGCCAACCAATTCTCTATCCACGTCAGTACATTACCCCCAATACCATGTGCTTTAATTTTGCACACTAATCTTTTGTGTGGAACCTTGTCAAAAGCCTTTTGAAAGTCCAAATACATCACATCCACTGGTTCTCCCATGTCCACTCTACTAGTTACCATCCTCAAAAAATTCTAGAAGATTTGTCAAGCATGATTTCCCTTTCATAAATCCATGCTGACTTGGACCGATCCTGTCACTGATTTCCAAATGCGCTGCTATTTCATCTTTAATAATTGATTCCAACATTTTCCCCACCACCGATGTCAGGCTAACCGGTCTATAATTCCCCATTTTCTCTCTCCTTTTTTAAAAAGTGGTGTTACATTAACTACCCTCCAGTCCATAGGAACTGATCCAGAGTGAATAGAATATTGGAAAATGATGACCAATGCATCCACTATTTCGAGGGCCACTTCCTTAAGTACTCTGGATGCAACCTATCAGGCCCCGGGGATTTATCAGCCTTCAATCCTATCAATTTCCCTAACACAATTTCCTGACTAATAAGGATTTCCTTCAGTTCCTTCTTTTCGCCAGACCCTTGGTCCCCTAGTATTTCCGGAAGGTTATTTGTGTCTTCCTTAGTGAAGACAGAACCAGAGTATTTGTTCAATTGGTTTGCCATTTCTTTGTTCCCTGTTATAAATTCACCTGATTCTGACTGCAAAGGACCTACGTTGGTCTTCACTAATCTTTTTCTCTTCACATATCTATGGAAGCTTTTGCAGTCAGTTTTTATGTTCCCTGCAAGCTTACTCTCATACTTTATTTGTATGGGTGTTCACATGCTTGCACTGAACAACCCCTCTGTGCTGTCTGTGTTTCCCATGCTCTCGAAACCTCAATCACACGCAGTCACAGAATATATTAAATGTGTTATTCATAGTTTGTCCATTTAAAAAATAAAAATAATTGTCCCATTTTAAATGATTGTTTCCCCCACCTTTTTAAGATGGCTCTTGTCGGTGGTGAGGAACTGCACAGCAATTGCTCAAAGTATTGTCCCTCAGATTTCTCTTCAGGCAATACTGCCGCAGTGAGGCAGAGATCTGTGTCTTTATAGCTCTAAGGGATAGCGTACTGACTAATCTGTCACATCATAGCCCAGATTTTTAAATATATATATAAACATCAACGCCGAGAGCATGCAGAAACCAAGCACGGGCAGCGGAAAGAGCATGCGGCAAACCAGTCCCACCCACCCCTTCCCTCAACAACTATCTGTCCCACCTGTGACAGAGTCTGTGGCTCTCGTATTGGACTGTTCAGTCACCTGAGAACTCACTTCAGGAGTGGAATCAAGTCTTCCTCGATTCCGAGGGAATGCCTATGATGATGATGATATAAACATAAATTAAATGTGGCTGAATCTAGTCCATGTCAATCTGCTTTGGGACTTCTGCCAAATTGAGAGAACGTTCGCACAGTGGTTATGTTACTGGACCAGTAATCCACGGGCCTGGACTAATAATTCGGAGACACGAGTTCAAATCCCACCACGGCTGCTGTGGAATTTAATTAAATAAATCTGGAATTTTTAAAAATCCAGAGTCAGTAATGGTGACCATGAAACTACCTGATTGTCGTAAAAATCCATCGGGTTCACTGATGTCCTTCAGGGAAGGAAATCTGCTGCCCTTGCCTGGTCTGGTCGATACGTGACTCCAGACCCACAGCACTGTGGTTGGCTCTTTTAGGCCCTCTGAAATGATCCACATGGACTGCAGCAGTTCAAGAAGACAGCTCACCAGTTCGGGATGGGCAATAAATGCCAGCTTTGCCAGCGACACCCACATCCCAGGATCGAATATTAAAGCAGAGACACCCTGTACTGTTGTTTCAGCTCTAGGTTGGTGGGGCTGTTAAAATAGCTGGGAGAGGGAGAGAATGGTAGCCTTCGAAAAGTAAAAGTATATTTTTTTCCCCCCAGGGCCTGCTGTTGCTGCAACAACTAACGAAAGCCAATGCAGCCATTCAGAAGATTGTCGCTTTTGAAAATGCCTTTGAACGCCTGCTGGATATTATCACTGAAGAAGGGATGAGTGACGGAGGTATTCCTGATTCTAAACGGACTTGATCAGTCAATGAACAATGTTTGTTTATCTACAGATCAAAAGCCGCGGCACTATTTTATTTTTTAGCTGCATAGTTATAAATATCTTCACGGAAGTCGCAATGCAGTTTGCTGGTGATTTTGCCTTCCATTGCAAAAACTTCATTTTAAAAAAAAATAAGTTGTTAAAAGTTGAATGACATTACAGTCGTATTCCCACATTCCCACATTCAATCAAACTATTGCTGACTGTGAAAGTGTTGGAGCTGCTGCTACACATGACTTACCTTGTCCATTTCATTTGTAGAATCTGTACTGCATGCCAGGTAATAGCTGTAATTTAACAAATTCGCAGAGGAGTGCGAGGGAATGGCAGACACTAAATGCGAACGTCGCCGCGGTTTTTGCAGAGGTGCTGGGCACTGCGATTGCAGAAACATCAGAAGTGGGTGTAGAACTGTTAGTGGAGGCGAGTATTTCAGGATCAATGGGGCTACTCACACACCGCAGACACATCACACGGATTTGATCATTTACATCCAAGGGAATCTAAAGACAGGCATGCATTTTTATAGCACCTTTCACGACCACCGGACGTCTCAAGGCGCTTCATAGCCAAATGAAGTAGTTTTGGAGTGTAGTCACTGTTGTAATCTAGGAAAGAAATAGAGGAGGATCTAACTAAGATTTTCCAGAGTTCTGTGGAAAGGAAATGTGTGACAACCCTCTTCAAAAATAAAAGATGAGGATAAGCCAAAAAATGATGGGGATAACACTACTAAGCACTTAATCGAGACCAGTCGGTATTGATTTTTAAATCAAAGTACAAATGGATTCCTTGGTTTTAGATCTCCAGGCGTAGAGTGAAAAAGCAAGAACACAAGGCTGAACTTGTATAAGACCTTGAGTTGCAGTTGGCGTATTGTGTACTTTCCATTCTAGGAAGAATAGACCAATTGCAATGTAGATTGACTTGGATTTTACAGAGATATGGGATTGCAGTAATGGAGAGATTTGAGGAGTTAGGGATTTGTTCACTGGGTTGGCGGACGATCGGATAGAAGCCTTTTAAAGATTATGGAAAGGATATGATTGTGTTAATAGTGATAGATTGGGATAGTTGGAGATTCAGGAGTGAAATTAAGAAACACGTCTACACACACAAGGTGGTAGAAGTTTGAAACTCTTCAGCAAACAGCAATTGATGCGAGACAATTAATGTAAAATCTGAGATTCTGATCATTCAAATCACCTGCAGTATTGAATCTCTCCAGGCCCTATTGACCATGTCCTGTGCATCAGGAACACTCTCCTTTTGAAAGAAAGACTTGCATTAATATAGCACCTTTCACGACCATCGGTCGTCCCAAATTACTTTACAGCCAACGAAGTCACTGTTGTAATGTAGCCAATTTGCGAACAGCAGGCTCCCACAAACAGCACTGTGCTAATGAACAGATAATCTGTTTTTGTTATGTTGATTGAGGGATAAATATTGGCAGACGGAGCCTCGGTTTAATGTCTCGTCTGAAAGATGGCACCTCCGACAGTGCAGCGGTCCCTCAGTACTGCCCTGGGAGTGTCAGCTTGGATTTTGTGCTCAAGTCTCTGGAGTGGGACTTGAACCCACAGCCTTCTGACTCAGAGGCGAGAGTGCTGCCCACTGAGCCATGGCTGACGTTGTATTTTGGCAAAATACACATTTGCACAATAATGGGGGATTTTAATCATCAATGTTGAACAGCAGTGTGAGGAACTTCAATTCCTTAATTTACAATGCAAAGCACCCTCTGGAGTTTTGTGACAAAAAAAATGCCAATCCTGAACCGATTCCATGACAATGCTGTAAATTGAGTTGTGTAGAATTTAGGGGCACTTTATAAAATACCTGTTAATAAATGTCTTCAATGTTTTGTGTGTTGTAGGGATTGTGGTTGAAGATTGTCTACTGCTGCTCCTTAACTTAATGAAGAACAATAGTTCAAATCAGAATTTTTTCAAGGAGGGTTCCTACATTCAGCGCATGAAACCTTGGTTTGAAGTTGCGGAAGACAACACTGGCTGGTCTGCGCAGAAAGTGACCAATCTTCACCTGATGCTGCAGGTATTAATTCATTGAAACTTTTATACAGTTCCGTTTAATATCCTCGACACCCCAAAGCACTTCATGGCCTTTCCAAGTGTAGTCGCTGTTCTGTTGTAGGCAAATACAGCCTCCAGCAAGATCCCAGGAACAGTGACCTGAAAGTCGAGTTATTCTATTTTCATAATTGAAGACTGGTATTGGGAGAAAACCCCTTGCTCGTCACAAAGTGCCACGAGATCTTTTACCTCCAACTGATCAAGCGGGCGGGGCCTAGGCTCAGCCTCTGATCGGAAAGGCAGCACCTCCAACAATGCAGCAGTCCCTCCGTGCTTCCTTGAAGCAAGATCTGAGATTATGTACTGAGCTCCTGAAGTGGGAGTCGAGACCAAAACTTTCTAGCTCGGCAGTAAGAGTCCAAGCAGGCTGCTGCGTCTAATTAACGAGATTTGAATGACTTTTTCTTCAATAAATTTATTGCCCTCTTGCACATTGATGTGTGCGGTGCAAAGTTTGAAAAGTTTATCCTGCCACTTGAAACTTTTCCAGAATGCCGAACCCTGCTCCACTAAAACACTGATTGTAGTTTGGTTTCAGTGCTGTCGTGCCGGGGCAGTTTTTCAGGGCACCATAGAAAGTTACAGCACGGAAGGAGGCCATTCGGCCCATCGTGTCTGCGCTGGCCGACAACGAGCTATCCAGCCTAATCCCAATTTCCAGCTCTTGGTCCATAGCCCTGTAGGATACGGCACTTCAAGTACTTTTTAAAAGTGGTGAGGGTTTCTGCCTCTACCACTCTTTCAGGCAGTGAGTTCCAGACCCCCACCGCCCTCTCGGTGAAGAAATTTCCTCTCAAATCCCTGGTTGTTGACCCCTCTGTTATGGAAAACAGGTCCTTCCTATCCACTCTATCTCGTCCCCTCATAATTTTATACACCTCAATAAGGTCTCCCCTCAGCCTCCTCTGTTCCAAAGAAAACAACCTCAGCCTATCCAATCTTTCCTCATCACTACAATTCTCCAGTCCCGGCAACATCCTCGGAAATCTCCTCTACCCTCTCTGGTGCAGTCACATCTTTCATGTAATGTGGTGACCAAAACTGCACGCAGTACTCCAGCTGTGGCCTAACCAGTGTTTTATACAGTTCAAGCATAACCTCCCTGCTCTTCGAATCTATGCCTCGGCTAATAAAAGAAAGTATCCCGTGTACCTCCTTGTGTCCAGTTGCATCAATCTCCTGGGTTGCGTGCTAAGGTTGAACCATGAAGTGCTCAGTCTTCTGCTCCTCCAGGCACCTATCTGATGCGTCACCGAGACCTGGTTTTCCTTCTCTGACGCCTGCCTGCTTCCTTTACCCTCTCCCTTTCCTGACAAAACCCGAATCCACAGCTGCGTCTCTAGATCGCAGTTCCTGCATACCCTCTGCACTAAACTTCTAAGATTCTATGGCAACACCTTTTCGAGCTCAGTTGAACTGATCCATTTGGTGATACGTTTAAGGAACAGATGATTTTGAATTTATGCTTTTCATAAGAGGTGTAATTCAAATTTATGAAAATATTATTCTTTCCTCCCCTTACGCTCCCCTTTCCCTGCCTCTGCACTTGCTTAAAAACCTGTTGCATGTCTAACCTTTTCCAGTTCTGACGAAGGGTCATCGACCTGAAACGTTAACTCTTGTTTCTCTCTCCACAGATGCTGCCTGACCCGCTGAGTATTTCCAGCATTTTCTGTTTTTATTCTGAAAATGTTATTTGCTTGGGAGACTTACTGAAGTTTGTCTCTTGGGACACTGCTTGCAACTTAAGTTTCAGTGCATATTTTCTTTCAAGTTGAAAAATGTGGCTGGTTGAAAAAGCAAATTCTGTTAACCGGTGTCCCTGGACTGGCATGGTATGCTGCCGTTCTACCTGCAGAGTTGATTGAAATTTCCTGTGATTTTTAATCTTAGCTGGTGAGAGTGCTGGTGTCTCCTGTGAACCCTCCTGGCGCCACAAGCAGTTGTCAGAAGTCTGCCTTCCAGTGTGGCTTGTTGCAGCAGCTGTGTA